>NW_004444135.1:2360600-2412993 GCF_000243295.1 Trichechus manatus latirostris | reverse complement strand
AATCTATTAATTCTGAATTCGAAGCATGAAGATTGTATATTATCAGTAACAATTTGTGCTTAACCATGATATTAGCAGCATTTGTCACAAAGGAATATAAGACTCTAGAATGAACAATCACAAAAGGATACAATTATCCTAAAGATAACATATAAAAACTCAGCCACAAATATCTCCAGAATTTAACAAAAATGCTCTGGTTTGTAAACTGCTGCTCTTCAATAGAAGCTGAGAGATTCTGTTTATTCTATTTTAGTTTTAAAAGAAATGAATGCGGCTCATTGCATTGTTGTAGCAGTGTACTTTCTATCTTGTATGTGGCTTATTTTTTATATCCTAAAAAAAGCTTTAAGTACATATATCAGGGTATTCAGAGGAATGTAGGTTACTATGGGCAGATTTCCTTGGATATTGAAGCAAAAATTATCTCTTGCAAGTACTACCATTCATAATATTTCTCTTGTTTTTTACTGACATGGAAGTTTAAAAGTAATGAGTCAATTTTGATTCCTGTATATATTTCAAAATCTGCAAAGCCTGGACAAGTCCATGTTTGATGTCTTTCAAATAGCCTCTTATACTGGTTTCTTGAAGTGGATCCCCCACCTTCTTAAAAAAATTAAGTACCCTCAAGCATGTCTTTGATGTTATTATATAGTCTCATTTTATATGGGACTACGTGGACCACATTAACGAAGGACTAGTGTTAAAAAAGCCTCGCCTGGCCCCAACCAAAATGAGTTTTTAAACGACATATTAATTTTTTAAAAATAGTGCTTATTCATTTAACATCTTGAAAAATCCATAGTAATTTTGAAATTGGCAAAAGTGACCTGATCAATATCTTATAATATATCAAAGGTTATTTTCTCTCATCAGCTCAATAGTATATCTGATATCTACCATTCATAGAGCACACGGATACAAATCACATATGTTAACCATTGAGGTATTCCTCCCTTAAAGTTTTTCAGAGTATACAAAATAACTCTCCATGGAGTGTGATGAATATTAGAGCATAGCCACAAGTAAGTACTCAATTTAAAAGAATTATCCAGTATATAATATTCTAAGTTTTATATATTCTATAATCTGATGAATATGGCACACTGTTTTTAATAAAGAGTATCTTGTTTACTTTCAGAGATTCCTTCATCATACAATAGGGGTCTCCTGAAAACCCTGCAAGACCAAAGAACATGAGGAAGAAATCTGTCATAAACATCTTCTCCCTGTTAAGAGTCTAAAAACGAAATTGGCCCAGTTTTAAATGGGTATTTATTCAAAAAATTATAAAATGATGGTTATGTACAACATGTATATAACATGTATATGTACAACATAAGTATAAATAATGAAATGATAGCTGAAAATGCCAGATACAAGGTAGTATGTACACTGATTAAAACTATACAATAAACTACATGCATTTCTTTGATTAGAAAAGAATAAACAAAAAGCACAAACTTCATTCTTGTAGGATAGTGATTTATTTCTTTCCCAACTTTCTACAATTCTACCTAAAAACAAAAATATTTAAAGTAAATGGGTGGCAAAGTATTTCAGGGTTTTAGACAGGCATGGAATTTTGATATTTTCATATATTATGTGTTTTTAAAAACTAAGCTCCAGAAAATGTTCCACTGAACCAGCTATAAGCTATATAATTTGTTCAGATACCATTTACTAATTTCCTACTATGTGCCAAGTACTTTTACCTATGGTGACGTAAAGGTAAGTCAGGGACTCTGCATAATAAAAATTTAATGATCTTCTTATAACCAGTTATAAAACAACACAAAGTAGTCATTTGAAGGATAAGAATAAATTCTGCTCCAAGATGGCAGAATGTTAATTCCTCCCTATCTAAGAAAAACTCAAGTACATCTGGTCCTATTTAAATTATTTGAAGATATTGTATTTGCTTCACTTCCAAGTCACAAAAGAATAAAAAAATTTATACTATGTAGCAGTAAAACTCCTATAACAGTTTTAAACTTGAAGTCACTCATCAGTAAACTTACACACTAGGGTCACAGTTTTATAAACCAAAAGGAAGATATTGCTGCTCTTCAACAGAAGTTGAGACACTTTGTTTATTCCTTCCCAATTTTAAAAGAAGTGCATGTAGCTTATAGTTGTGATCGGTGTGCATACTGTTTTGTATGTGGCTTATTTTTGCTATCATTTCATTAATTATATCGTATAAATATTTCCCTAAAGAAAATGAATGTAACTGCCCGAAAAACCCACTGTGTCTTGTTCACTGTTGTATCACCAGCAACTGGTACCACATCTAACATACGTAACAGCTATTCAATATCTATTCATTGAATGAACGGAAAGTCGGTACTATCACTCAGAATCCTTCCTCAATGTTTTACACTAGACTTTCTGGGGAAAAACAGTACAGCTGACTGAAGGGCAGAATTAATGTAAAATATTCATATTTGTCCCTGGACAACATATAGCCACGAGCATAGTTAACTTTAAAATTAGATCTTTATCACAACAACAAATTCAAATTTTTTAATTTTTTAAATATTAAAACTCAAAAGAATCTGCCTCATATATAAAAAGCTCTTAGAAATTGATAGGAAAAGGGCCAACAACCAAAGGAAACAAAGTGACCTGATCAATATCTTATAATATATCAAAGGTTATTTTCTCTCATCAGCTCAAAAGTATATCCGGTATCTACCATTCATACAGCACACGGATACAAATCACATATGTTAACCATTGAGGTATTCCTCCCTTAAAGTTTTTCAGAGTATACAAAATAACTCTCCTTTTGAACATAATCAAAGATGCCTAATCTCACTCGTAACAGAAAATGAAATTAAAACTACACTGAAAAATATAATAGAAATGTTAATCATACGCAATGTGGAGATACCTTTTAGATTAGGATCTGAACAGACCAACTGTAAAAATCTGACATTGGAGATGACTGGGGAAACTTAAAAACTACATATTGCTTACATGATATTAAAGAATTTGATTTGTTAGTGTGATAACAGTATTTTTGGTTAAAAAAAGAAGATACATACTGAAGTATTTATAGATGAAAATATGTTAAGGACTTCAACATTAACTGAGAGGACTAGGAACACAGAATATAGGTAAAACAATATTGTCCATGAACTGATAATAGCTGAAGTTCAGTGACGGGTATATAGGAGTTCATTTCCTTTACTTTTGTATGTACGTAAAATTTTCTAAACTAAAAATCGTGAAAACTTACATTAAAAAGAATGATGTATATTCATGTTTCAGAAAACAAGTCTGGCAGAATATGCACACACACAAAATTATTTAAAAGTAGTTACCTGTTTGGAGGACTCACACTTCTTGATTTTAAAACATATTACACAGCTACAGTAATCAAAACAGCCTGGTACTACTATAATAATAGATACATAAATCCAATAGAATAGAATTGAGAGTCCAGAAATAAACCCAGACATCTATAGTCAAATGATTTTTGACCTGGTTAAGTCCATTTGATGGGGGAAGGAAGAGTGTTTCCGATAAATGGTGCTGGGAAAATTCGATTTCCCACATGTAGAAAAATGAAATAGGATCCATGCCTCACACCATACACAAAAACAAATTCAAAATCTACTAAGGACCTTAATGTGAAAACTAAAACCATAAAATTCTTAGAAAAAAATGCTGGGGCAATGCTGTCAGGCTTAGATTTTAATAACAGATTATCTAACATAAGTAACGAAAGAACAAATGGCAAAAGACAAAACAGATAAATTGGACCTGATAAAAATTAAAAACTTACGCTCATCAAAAGACTTTACCAAAAAGTAGAAAGACAAGCTACCAACTGGGAGGATATCTTCGGAAACTATGTATCTGATAAGAATCTAATAACCAAAATATATATAAAACTTTGACAACAACAAAAAGACAAATAATCCAATCATAAAATGAACAAAGGACTTGAATAGACATTTCACCAAAAAGAACATTTAAATGGCCACCAAACACATGAAAAGATGCTCAATGTAATTAGCCATCAGAGTTACACAAATCAAAGCCACAATGAGATACCATTCACTTCCACTAGGATGGCTAAAAGGAGCCCTGGAGGTGCTGGCTGCTAACTGAAAGGTTGGCAGTTCAAACCTACCAGCTGCTCTGCGGGAGAAAGATGTGACAGCCTGCTTCCATAAAGACTACAGCCTTGGAAACCCTTTGGGCAGTTCTACTCTGAGTCGTAACTGACTTGATGTCAATGGTTTTTTTATTTTGTTTTATTTTTTAGGATGGCTAAGATAAAACAAAACAAAAAAAACCCGAGAACATGACAAATGTTGGCAAGGATGTGGGAAAACTGGAAGCTTTATCCACTACTGACTGGAATGCAAAATGGTACAGACATTGTTGAAAACAGTGTGGTGGCTCCTCAAACAACTAAAAATAGAACTCCATATGACCCAGCAATTCCACTGCTAGGTGGACTTAAAATCAGAGACTCAAAAAGAGGAAATGTACACCAATGTTCACTGGAGCACTATTACAATAGCCAAAAGATGGAAACAACCTAAATATCCACCAACAGATGAATGGATAAACAAAATGTGGTACATACATACAGTGGATACTACTCAGCCAGTAAGAGAAATGATGTCTTGATACGTTACAAACATCATGCTAAGCGAAGTAAGTCAATCACAAAGGACAAATACTGTATGGCCTCACTTACACAAAAAGACAAGAACAGGCAAATGTATAGAAACCTAAGTTTGTCAGTGGTTACCAAGGGTGGGAGGGAGGAGAAAGTCAGGGTTACTGCTTATGGAGTACTGAGTTTTAGTCATGGAGATGGAAAAATCACATTAAGGGTAGGGTTGCACAGCTGATTATTCCAATTGCCGTCAGTAAGTTGTACACCTGTAAAAAGTTGAATTAGCAAAAGTTGTGTGATACATATATTTACAACAACAACAAAGAGTAGCTGCTGAGGATGCTTATGTACAACCAAACACCTCATGGGATTTGGTTTCTTAATTTGGAGGTTTAGGGGCATGGTTTCACAGGACATCCCAGTTAACTGATCTAACGAAGTGTTTAGTGTTTCTGTTCTCCTAGTTTGTTGCATAGTGCCTGGGGTCTTAAAAGTTTCCAAGTGTCCACCTGAAGCTCAACAATTGGTCTCTATTCACCTGGAGCAACAGAGGAAGGAGAGTCAGGAATAGGAGGAAGTAATGGAATGTGTGGATAATTGCCTCCATGAACAACTGGCTACTTTGTCATGAGACCAGAAGAACTAGATGTTGCCCAGCTACCATTACTAAACATTTTGATCAAAGACTCCATAGAAGAATCCTGATCAAAAGGGGGAAAATGCAGAATAGAATTTATAATTCTAATGGACTCTAGACTTTCTGGAGCCATGGAGGCTGGATGAACCCCTGAAACTACTGCTCTAGATAATCTTTAAGCCTTAAACCAAAAATATCCCCTGTAGTCATCTTAAAACTGAACTAGTAAAAAAAAAAGGTCAAATTGACAACAGCAACTGGAAAGTACCATAGAAACCTTAGGAGGCACTGAGTTTATGTCAATGGGGTGGAACAACTCAGAAAAGGAGGTGAGAACAGTTGCACAACTTGAAGAATGTAATCAATGTCACTAAACTGTACATGTAGAAACTATTGAATTGGTGTATGCTTTGCTGTGCATACTCTCAAAAACAACAAAACAAAATTTAGAAGAAAAAAATGGGAATTAAAAAAAAAGAATAGCTTAGCTTAACTAGTAAAGAATGTCTGCCTTAAACATTATGCGCTTTTAAGATCTGTGTGGAATCAAAGAGACAAGAGTAACTCAAAAGATTAGATAGGAATTTTAGGGAGCAGTTGAGTTTCTTAATGGGGGAGGAATCACTCAGAAAAGGAAGTTGAGAATGGCTGTATAACTCGAGGAATGTAATCAGTATCAATGTAGAAACCTGAATTGGCGTATGTTTTTGCCATGTATATTCTCAACAACAAAATTATTTTTTAAAAAGTAGTTACCTGCTTGTATGTAAAGGGTAACTTTTCACTGTTTACTTTGTTTTGACTTTTCTAGAAAAAAATATTGTTAAAAAAATAATGAACAATAATAACCCCATTGATATCTGGATTTCTAAATGAACACTACTGCACTCTGATTGCACCAGTAATTATCCATGCTTCCTGACTGCATGTTTGATCAATTTTAGACTGCAGAAGTTGGTAAAAATCTTCAATTGCTTCACCTTTGGCCTTAGTGGTTGGTGCGTATATTTGAATAATAGTCATATTAACTGACCTTCCTTGTAGGCATATAAATATTATCCTATCACTTACAGGATAGATCTTCAAATGTTCTTTTTGACAATGAATGTGACGCCATGCCTTTTCAACTTGTTTTTCCCGACACGGAAGATCGTATGATTGTCCGATTCAAAATGGTCAACATCAGTCCATTTCAGCTTACTAATGCCTAGAACATCGATCTTTATGTGTTCAATTTCATTTCTAACAACTTCCAATTTTCCTAGATTCATACTTCCTACATTCCATGATCTGATTATTAATGGATGTTTCCAGCTGTTTCTTCTCATTTTGAGTCGTGCAACATCAGCAAAGGAAGGTCCTGAAAGCTTAACTCCATCCACATTATGGTCTACTCTACTTTGAGCGGGCAAGTCTTCCCAGCCTTATTTTGAGTGCCTTCCAATCTGAGGGGCTCATTTTCCAGCACTACACATGAAAATGTTCTGCTGCTACTCATAAGGTTTTCACTGGCTAATTTTTTTTTAGAAGCAGACCACCAGGTTTCTCTTCCTAGTCTTAGTTTGGAAGCTTTGCAGAAACCTGTCCACCAAGGGTGACCCTGCTAGTATTTGAAATACTGGTGGCAAAGCTTCCAGTATCACAGCAACACACAAGCTGACACAGTACGACAAACTGACAGACACGCGATGGATCAGCAGGCCTACTATGCTGGAAAAGGGCTTTAATGGGATCGTGGATCAGTATAATCTATCAAAGAATGAGTATACTACAGCAGTAAAAGGGTGCAGGTAAAGAAGTAGGGGTGGCTAAACTCCAACCTTTCAGAATAAAAAAATTAAAGACAGTTTTGAATGTTTACGTCAGCTAGAAAACACGGTGTGCCAGACACTATTCCAAATGTTTTCCATATGTTATCCTATTTAATACAATATGAGGTAGGTATTATTAACATCTCCATTTTATAGATAAGGAAACTGAGACACTGTAAAGTTAAATAACAGGGTCACCACCTGTATTCAAGTGGCAGGGATGGCTTTCAAACACTGGCAATCTAGATCCAGAATTTATGAGCTTAACAACTACAACAAATTGCCTCTTTGTCAACACAGCACTACTTGCATTGATTCCTAATCACTGGAAGTAAGCACTCAAGGTGAAAGTTTAGACATAAATCTTAAAGACCAGGCATGATGACAATGTCCTTAGCACAGCACTTACAACTTACAGTCTGGCTCTATCTTTCTGACATCATCTCCTAGCCACATCCCAACCAATAAGCTCCCATCGCCAACCCCAATCCCTCTATTAGAGCTATACCAAGCTCTTATCTCCAAATCTATGCACATGCTATTCTTTTTACTCAGAACATTCCCTCTCTCTTCCCACCCAGCATATTATTTGTCTGGCTAACAGACTTAAAACAATTGTAAAGCCTGGTCTGACAGCAAACGACAGAGACACAGACACAAAGACACATACACCTGGTTCTTCCTTTATGTTTCCAGATAACATATTCCATTATAATTTTAGACTAGAAATTCTCTTAAAACCAGGACTATCTATGATTCATTCTTATGTACAAAGTTTGACACATAGTTGTTTTTGTTGTTAGTTGCTATGGAGGTGATTCCAGCTCACTGCAACCCCATGTGTTACAGAGCAGAACTGTTCCATAGGGTTTCAAGGCTGTCACCTTTCGGAAGCAGATCACCAGGCCTGTCTTGCAAGGCGTCTCTGGGTTTGAAACGCCAACCTTTCAGTGAGTAGTCCAATGCAAACTGTCCGCGCCATCCAGGGACCTAAGTGCCCAAAAGACATTTCTTGAACTAATGTCTTTAAGTAAACTGGGGCTTATAAGAAAACTACTTCTGGGGTTCATATTTCAGTACATATTAATCGATGATGAGGCTATTATCATGAGGTTCTGCCAGAAACTAAATATTCCATGGGAAAGCTTCAACAGACCCATATACTATACCTCAGACTCAAGTAGATCATGTTTTCATGGCACTCCAGCGTAATCTAAAGCTATAAAATGCTATACTATTAAACCTATGGTTGCAACAGTAATCAAAAAAACAAATACAATATGAGGTATTTCCCACACATGGAAAAAGTGTATTATGTTAATGTCACAGAATTAGATAAAGTATGTTAAAACTTAGTATCAAATCTTGAGCTTAGCTTTAATAGAAAATTTCTTTCTATGGAGCCCTGGTGGCACAGTGGTTAAGAGCTTGGCTACTAACCAAAAGGTCAGCAGTTCAAATCCACCAGCCGCTCCTTGAAAACCCTATGGGGCAGTTCTACTCTGTTCTATACGGTCGCTATGAGTCGTAACTGACTCAATGGCACCTAACAACAACATTCCAGGCACGACTGCACAATCCCCTGTACACTAAAGCACTTTATATAAACCGTTTAGCTTTTATTTTATTGTACTGTAATTATGTTTCCATGACTCATCTCTATCAGACTGCAGGCTCTTTGAAGGTAAACTGCCATTCACTTTTGTATCTCAATGCTTAACAGCAAATAGGATTCCCAACAGGTTGCTGAATGACTTCAGTAGAATCTTTATGTCTATAAATAATCCTGCAAATAAAAGCCCATTTTTTGAAAGAAAATTAAGTGCAGAGGTTAAGTGATTTGGCTGGGATCACAGAGCAAGTAGGTGAACAAAATCAGAACTAAAATCCAGGTCTTCAGACACCAATTTTTATACCCTTTCCACTATACTATAGGTATCACCACAAGTAAGTAACTATAAGCAAGAACTATGTTCTGTAGTAGTTGCCAATAGTTAAAAAATAACAACCCAACCATAAAAATGAAACACAAAAAAATTATAATAAAGGTCACTTAATGATCAGCTCTTTGAACTTCCAAGTCATTTCTTCCTACTATAAAGATACAAAACTATTACACAAAGTTAGTTATTATGATAACAGTCTCAACAAAATACAGTACAAACACTTCTCAAATCAGTATTTGAGAAAAGATTTTACCTTGAACTTCTTTATCGTGGTACTCCTTTAGTTTTGCCCAAAGTTCCTTAAAGTCATTAGATACATCTGCAGAACCAGGGCTTCCACAACTGCTTCCAGAGATGTTCATCTTGCTGAATATGCTTCACACTTCTTTTTACCTAATGATTTATGACCTTTTCTGTTACATTATGTAAGCATGAAGTTATCTTTGGAGACAGCTGAAATACCTGAAACAACAGATCACAATACAAATGAATTCTGCATTTATTTTTATGTGATTTGCAGTCATGGAAGAAACACATGTCCAGCTGAAACTGAAAATATGTGTGAGGGGGAGTGAGGGAAGATGATTAAGATGAGAAAAGTCCTGATTTCAGTAATTTGCAATTTGTTGTTCTTGGTGCCATCAAGTTGATTTTCAACTCATAGTGACCCCATGTGACAGAAGAGATAGAAAGGCCCCATAGGTTAGGTTCAAACCGCCAACCTTTTGGTTAGCAGCCTAGGGCTTAACCGTTGAACCACCAGGGCTCCTTATTTGGTCTTTAGTTAAACTAAATTTTCAGGCAAACTTTCTCTTACTCCCCCCAGAAAGCAGTAATTACCTAAAAATATCAAAAACCCTTTGCCATCGGGTTGATTGGACTTATAGTGACCCTATAGGACAAAGCAGAGCTACCCCATACAGATTCCAAGGCTGTAAATCTTTATGGAAGCTGACTGCCACATCTTTCTCCTGCAGAGCACTTGGTGGGTTCGAACCACTGACCTTTTGGTTAGCAGCCGAGGGATTACCGATTGAGCCATCAGGGTTCTTGTCAAATTGAAAGGATTCGATTACTGAAAGGTTCTTAATCTTCCATGGTCAGTATTCGCTTAGCATTATAAAAAATGTATTGTTTTATTTTTGGATCGATGTAGGGTACAACAATGTATGAAATCCCAAACCAGAAAACATCCTGAAATATTCCTGACTTAACAAGTACTCAGGAGCCCCGGTGGCACAATGGCTAAAGCAATTCACTGCTAAGTGAAAGGTCGACAGTTCGAAATTACCAGCCGCTCCTCAGGAGACAGATGTGGCAGTCTGCTTCTGTTGAGATTTACATCATTGGAAACCCTATGGGGTCGCTATGAGTTGGAACTGACTCAATGGCAGTGGGTTTGGTTTGGTTTTTTTAACAAGTACTCACATACACAAAGATACATAAGTTGTACGTATGATGATTTAAGTATCAACACACATGAGGAGCTGTACAGCTTTCTCATAATGAGGGAAGTCAGTGAGCAAGATACAGACACAGCTAAGATCTATGAATACAGAACATCTAATATTTACAGGAACAAGGCAATCAGGGTAAAGCTACTCTGTCTCTCAGAGTAAAGGTAAATGATTAAGTTATTATTACTCATGCAGCCACTGAAGGTAGCAATAGGCTATTAAGTTCAAGTGTAGTAGTAAATATTTAAATATGTGTTCTTGAACTGAAGCCATTAACTACTTTTTTAGCTACCTACTTTTTTAGTGGTAGCTAAAAAAGTAAAATGATTAACAAGTCTACTAAACCTCACACCTGGCTCCTTAGGCAATGCCTTACCATTACCAACAAGTGCCGAAACTGACTTGGGTTTCTCGCTAACCATTTCTTGAGGTCTCTGATGAAGACTAAAATAAGCAATGACATGCCTAAAAGGAGCAAGATTATGTGTGAAAACTGTTGCCATCCAGTGGATTCCGACTCATAGCGACCCTATAGGACAAAGAAGAACTGCCCCATAGCTGCTGGTAGATTCGAAGTGCTGACCTTTTGGTGAAGCTACCTGGTAAACTGCAAAGCATTACAGAAATAAACACACTTTCAACCACGGCTACCAAGGCCTCCACCAGACTGAGTCCAGTACAGCTAGATGGTGCCCGGCTACCACCACTGACTGCTCTCACCGGGATCACAACAAAGGGTCCTGGACAGAGCTGGAGAAGGATGTAGAGCAAAGTTTTAACGCACAAAAAAAGACCAGATTTACTGGGCTGACAGAGACTGGAGAAACCACAAGAGTATGGCCCCCCGACACCCTTTTAGCTCAGTGGTGAAGTCACTCCTGAGGTTCACCGTTCAGCCAGGGATTGCACAGCCTCATAAAACAAAACGGGACTAATGAGGCACAGCAGTCCAGGGACAAGGACTAGAAGGCAGGAGGAGACAGGAAAGCTGGTGATAGGGAACCCAAGGTTGAGGAAGGACAGTGTTGAGATGTCGTGGGGTTAACCATTGTCATAGGGCAATATGTGTACTGTTTAATGAGAAACTATTCTGTTCTGTAAACCTTCATCTAAAGTACAAAAAACAGAATTATCTATGTGAGATCAAACTGACAACAGCAACTCAAAAGGTTTGATGGGAAGCCTAGGGGGCAGTGAGCTGAAGATAACGGTGATGGAATAATTTGGAAAAGGACAGTGAGAATAGCAGCATAACTGGAAGAACGTAATCGATGTCACTGAATTGTACATGTAGAAATTTTTGAAATGATGTATCTTTAGCTACGTATATTTTCACCAAAAAAGAAAAAAGGTCCTCCAAGTTTGAGAAGGGAGAGTACTGACATGTTGTGGGTTTGTTAACTAATGTCATAAAACAATATGCGTACTGACTTGTAATGAGAAACTATTTGTTCTGTAAACCTTCGCCTAAAGTACAATAAAAAAAATTTTTTTTTTAATACACTTTTATTAAGTTCTTCATACACTTAGGTACTTTTTGAGACAATCAGTGAGAACTGAACATGAACTGAATTTTAGATAATACTAGGAAAGTACTGTTAATTTTCTTGGGTATGATAATAGTATGGTTATGTTAAAACTTGAAGTCCTTATCTGTAAAAGAGCTATCTACTGAGGTGCTCACCAACAAACTGACACAAAAGGTGCTTCCATGGAAACAAATGAAAGATTTGATTCCAGTCAAAGCACAAGTCGAGTCACACAAGGGTCCAAGACAAACAGAAGGGAGAATGTGGTAGTCTTCTCCAGAACTCATTGCCGCAGGACCCTTATCCGTCACTTCTCACCAGGCGCCAGCAGGTTTTGCGGATGAACCTCACGAAAACGCTCGTAAAGGAAAAGCATTAACCCGCGCGGGCGGGGGTCAGCGCATGCGCGAGGCAGGCTCGGCGCTGGGAAGCTCTTCCACACACCGCGCGGTAGACGAAGGAAGCTGTACGGCGCGCGAGTTCGTCCTCCCTGTGGCCCACTGTTATTACTACAGCTCGGCCCCAGCCTACTTCCTCAGACTCAGCCCGGGTACCCGCGGCCACCCCCACCCCGGGAGCCAAACCTGTTCGCTTAGCGCGCGCTCTCCGCCTCAACCGGAAGTAGCGCTACGATTCAGCGCTCCGGGTTGGGGAAAAGAGGTTCCCCTACTCACAGCTTCCAGAATTGCCTCGAGGTTCCCGAAAGCCCCAACAGGGAAGCGCACGCCCTCTGGACTGTGAAGACACAGCTGCTCGCGTCTCTCCTCTTTCGCCTTTTTCCTTCACCAGCCAGTCGCCCCGCGGGAAACCCGGCCCCTCAGGGCAGCCCACGCTTTTCCGGGGGAGGGGGAAGACCGGATGGCCACAGGCCGAGCGATGCGGCCGGACCCGCCCCGCCGGTAGCCCGCGCGACGTCACGCGGGAGTTCCCGTGACGTCACACCCCTTCCTCCTGCAGCCCAGCGAGGCACCGCCCTTTACGACCCCCGCCCTAAACAGAAAGCGAAGCTTGGAAGTGGAGGGACGCCTCAGGCGATCGCCAAATCGTTTTTGACCTGCTGTGGAGAAAACTCAAGCCGTTGTACCGGAGAGCCTCAAGTGCTCAGTGTATGTTCAACAACAGGAAAAGCATGTATACGTGACATGTTCCACATGAAAAGTTAAAATTAACTGATGTGAGATTGTACACAGATAATCTAAAGTAGTTTTCTGTCGTTAGCTCTTACCTACAGTTTAGTGATGTGACCTGACAGGACTGGGTGGTAGCTCTGTATATCAAAAGGAGGCATATTTTGCTGAGGTTAGATTGACTGTTTCTGGTGAACCGGAATGGAGAAGGAATCAGGAGTGATCAGCATTATTTGTCGGACAACATGCTGTTAGGTAATTTTTTTTTGTTTTTAAATCGGCTTTTCCTGTGGCTGTTTATGGTTTTCAGACTGATAGTATGTTTTCCTGTTTATCTTAATTTCCAAAAGAAGCGTTTTCAGACCGTAGGAATTCTACAAATGAAGTTGAAGAAAATACGTCGAGTAGACAAGGATCACAATATCTTTTAAACAAGTCCGGAATTTTTCTGTAATACTTGAAAATCTTGGGAAGAGGACAGGACATTTTATAAACTTTTACAAGTTAAGTAGTGTTTAGAAAATAATAAATACGAAGCGTAAAGTTAATTTTTCCACTCATTGCATATGTTGGTGGATGAGTATTGTACTTACTCCTTGAGATTGGACGTAACAGATGTTTATATACAGTTCTAGTATTGCCATAGGAAAGTTGGTATCTTTATAGAGGGGTGTTGAACCTTCATTACCCTGTTAGAGTAACTATCATTCACATCTAAATTTGGTTAAGGCTTAACTCATAAAGCTTTTTAAAGAAAATGCATGAAAAGTTGACTGTGCCATTTTTAATACAGCATGGGAGATATAATTGGCAGGATGAAGCTTTTATAATTTTTTTAGTGGAAGTGGAGAGTTTTGTTATAAATGGAAAGAATCCAAAGGTAACCAGTTGCTGTTAAACAGCACATTGAAACAATAGTATACTTGTAGTTTAAAGAAAAACTGTGGTAGCCCAATGACCTAACCTGTTCCTCTGGCTTCTGCCAACAGCTCCACTGTCCAATCCATTTATGCAAATTAGAATCCAAAGAATTATCCTCGACACCTTGTTTCTTAACCTCCGTATTCCAGTCCATTACCAAACCAAACCCATTGCTGTTGAGTCGATTCCAATTCATAGCGACCCTGTAGGACAGGTTAGAACTGCCCCATAGGGTTTCCAAAGCTGTAAATCTTTACAGAAGCAGGCTGCTGCATCTTTTTTGCTCATGGATTCGAACTGCTGACCTTAAGGTTAGCAGCTGAGCACTTTAACACTGTGCCACGAGGGCTTCTTCAGTCCATCACAAGTCCTGTCAGTTTTACTTACCAAATATCTCCCAAATCCATCCCTTTCTCTGTGTCACCACCACCATAATCCAAGATACGGTTATCTCTTACCTAGTCTAAAAACCAAATAAAACCCGTTGCTGTCGAGTTGATTCTGACTCTACTGCTAGTTTATTTTTCGTATTCAACCAGCCACCCCACCAAGCTTTTCTCTTCATTATGTTCAGAAAAAATTTTTGAGTGTTTCCAATTCATGTATATATTTAGTTTTAAATTGTGTGCATGTATTGCTGGAAGATGGTCTGTAGTCTAATGAGTAAGTTATAGGCTCTGGAGCCAGACTCTAGTATTTCCTGACTGAGAGACCTGGGCTAGTTACTCATTTTTCTACCTGTAAAATGAGGATAATAGTACAAACCTCACATGGTTATGAAGATAGTATGAGTTAATACATGTAAACTGGTTAGTATAGTGTTCAGATGCATAGTACGTTTTCAATAAATGCTAGCCATTGTTAGTACTGAAGTAATAGACTATAAACATTATAACTCATTTTTCAAGGCTGAGAAAAATGAATAGAAATGTAATATCCTCTCCTCCTCCCACCTTAAGTTGTGTCCACTTTGAGACAATTTCTCTACAGTGTAGCTACTGTGACCTTGAAAGTAAGTCTGATAAAGTCGCTCTGCTGCTTAAAACCTTTCAGTGGCTTCAGAAAGCCACTTTGAACTCCTCTACCACCTCTCCAGCTTCATTTTCAGACATATTCTACCCTCTGGGCTCTCTGGCCTCTTAGTGTCTTGAGAGTCACAATCTTCTAGGCAAAAGGGCCTTTACATGCTGTCTCCTTAGCCTGGAATTCTTGACCAAACTCACTGCCACCCTTTGCCTAACCCACTGGCATCGAACCCACTGCTGTCGAGTCAGTTCCGAGTTATAGCGACCTCATAGGGTTTGCAAGGCTGTAAATCTGCACGAAAGCAGAGTGCCACATCTTTCTCCCATGAAGCCACTGACGATTTTGAACCGCCGACTTTTCAGTTTGCAGTCGAGTGCTTTAACCACTGCGCCATCAGGGTTCCTTGCCCTTTGCCTAGCTAATTATTAATCTCTTTTATTAAATGATCTTATAGCACCATGTACTCCGTATCTTATACTGATCAGAATTTTAATTCTTGATTTAATTTGTCTCCCTACTAGTTTCTTGAGGTCAAAAACTATGTCTTACTCATCATTTTATCTCCACAAACTAACTTAGTGCCTGCCACAGAGTTGGTACTCTGGATGCATGACTGAATTGAGCATCTCTGACTGGATTCCTGTATTTTATGTTAGTGGAAGCCTTTGGGTATATTAAAAATTCTTAGATTATCTTTATGAAGTTTTGTAACGGTCACTTTAACAGTAGCAATGGTAGACATACTAATAGATGTTTGCCCCCAAAAGGAGCTTTAAGACCCACATGGTGAAATAAATTACAAAGTCTCCAAAGATTTGTTGAGGAAACTTCTTTTAACAGAGGAGCATTACTCTTTGTAATACTTGTATTCCCATGTTTTATAACTTAGAACAATGCTTCCCATACTTAGAACATGCATATTACATCTTGTGATAAAAAGACAAGGCTGCTTCCAGCTAGAGTTAACAGGGACTGGGACTCCAACAACCCTAGGCCCAGTGCTTGCTGCCACTGTTAGGGCTTGGGTTTTTAATGTCCCATTTGAGAACCCTGGTTAGGATGTTGGATTTAAAAATTTTGTGGTAGCAGTAAAACTATAGGCTTCTTAAAACTAGAATTTTGGAACTCAATGTAGATTTTAAAGTCATCTAACTCAAGCCATTTTAAAAAAAAATTGTTGATTCTACAACCTATGCTTAACTCCTACAACTGGGTAGTTTAGTGTTGTGAAGGGAAAAATCACGTAGCGGGTTAGACTGATTCCACTGAAATTACATGGTGTCAAACCTTATGTAAGGCATCCGTTAATCCTTAAAATAGTCTTTGTTCAGCTCCTCCTATTTTCCTTTGGCCTCTTCCAAAACTTCATTATTTTCCTCAAGCCTCTATAGCTTTCTCTGCAGACCACCTAGCCTCCTCATTAGGCTCAACAAGTGTTATTTTCCTAAACTTTCCTTTTCCTTTCTCAACTCAGTGAATTAGGCAACACCATTTTGCAGATAAAAATACAACCCAAATCCAATTGCTTCTCACTGTCTCCTTTGCATCCCCATAGTCCAATACACCATCATCTTAAACCTCTTCTGTAGCAATAACCTGCTGCTGTTGAGTTGATTAAGGAGCCCTGGTGGTGCAGTGGCTAAAGCACTTGGCTGCTAACTGAAAGGTCCTTGGTTCAAACTAACTGAAAGGTCTGCAGGAGGAAGATGTGGCAGTCTGCTTCCGTTAAGATTTACAGCCTTGGAAACCCTATAGGGCAGTTCTACTGTGTCCTGTAGGGTGGCTCTGACTTGGAATCGACTCTGACGGCAATGTCCTTTCCATGTCACCTCCTAAATAGTTTTGAATTGGTGCTTTCCTTTCTTTTTAAAAAATATTTTATTGTGTTTTAGGTGAAAGTTTAAACAGCAAATTAGATTCCCATTCAACAATTCATACACAAATTGTTCCGTAACATTGGTTACAGTCCCTGCACTGTGTCAGCACTCTCACCATTTCCACCTCGTCTGTCATGTTTCTATCCATCCAGTTTCCCTGCCCCTCCTTGCTGTCTCATCTTTGCTTTTGTGTAAAGATTGACCATTTGGTTTCATATAGTTGATTTTTTAAATGAGCACGTTCCTCAGCAGTGTTATTGTTTGTTTTCTAGGCCAACCTATTATTTGGTTGAAAGGTGACCTCCAGGAGTGGCTTCAGTTCCAGGTTAAAAGGGTATGTTAGGGCAGTAGTCTCAGGGGCTCCTCTAGTCTCTATCAGTCTAGTAAGTCTGGTATTTTTTATGGATTTGAATTTTATTCTACATTTTTCTCCCATTCTAACTGGGACCACCTGTTCTGTCCCTAGCTATTACAGTCAGTGGTGATAGCTGGGCACCATCTAGTTCTTCTGGTTTCAGGCTAGAAGAGGCTGTGATTCAGGTGGCCATAAGCCCTATGGACTAATTTCTTTCTTGGGTCTTTGATCTCCTTCACTCTCCTTTGTTCCAGACGAGAAGAGAACAGTAATTGTATCTTAGGTGGTCTCTTGAAAGTTTTTAAGACCCCAGATGCTATTCAACGAGGATGTAGATCATTATCTTTATGAACTAAGTTATGCCAGTTGATCTAGTTGTCCCACAAGACTATGGTCCTGAGCCTTCAGACCCAGTAAATCAATCCCATGAGGTATTTGGCTATGTCTAGGAAGTATCCCTAACCGTGCTCCCTATGTGTTTTATCATATATATGAATATATATGCAGCACATACAAACGTATATATATACGCCCACCAATATACCTATATATGCACATGCATGTACTTCCATACACCTTCCCACACCCGTATAACATACATATGTACCTATGTAACTACTCACATATTTTTTGCTTGTTATTACTGTTGTTGTTGACCCTCTACTTTACCAAGCATGATGTCCTTTTTCATGGATTGTTTCCTCCTGAAAACTTGCCCAAAGTAAACGAGACAAAGTCTCGCCGTCCTCACTTCTAAGGACCATTCTGGATGTACTTCTTCCAAGACAGATTTATTCGTTCTTCTGACACGGTGGCTGCAACAATGGGCTCAAACATAGCAACGATTGTGAGGCTGGTGCATGAGCAGGCAGTGTTTTGTTGTGTTATACAGTGGGTCACTGTGAGTCAGAACTGACTCAACATCACCTAACAACAACAACAAAAACTGTTGTTGAAAGATTGTATATCATACATGTCCTTTATTCTTGCGTCCCTCTCAGTGTCTTCATTTACCTTGGTAAAGTTGTGCTGACTTCTCCCATATGGTGTATTGCCTTTCCCATCGCCAGAATTATCAAGTGTCTGCTATCTAGTAAGTGATTCCCCCTTCTTCCCCCTCCCATCCCTAGTAACCATCAAAGAACGTTACTTTCTGAGCGTATACCTATTCTTCACTTTTTATAAAAGTGGTATCGTAATATTTGTCTTTTTGTGTTTAACTTATTTCACTCAGCATAGTGTCCTCCAGATTCATCTATGTTATAAGATGTTTCGTGGTCTCAACATTATTCTTTATCATTGTGTAGTATTCCATTTTATGTATGTACCACAATTTGTTTATTCATTTATTTGAAGGGCACTTAGGTTGTTTCCATCTTTTTCGATATTGTGAATAATGCTGCAGTGAGCGCTGGTGTGCATGTGTCTATTCGTGTCACTGCTCTTGTATCTCTTGGATATATACCTAGGAGTGGGATTGCTGGTTCATAACGTATTTCTATTTCTAGCTTTTTGAGGAAGCGTCATGTCATTTGCCGTGGTGGTTGTACCATTTTACAATCCTGCCAGGAGTGTATAAGAGTTGCAGTCTGCCACAACCTTGCCAGCGTTTGTTGTTTTCTGTTTTTTTGATCAGTGCCATTTTTGCAGGGGAGAGATGGTATCTCATTGTAGTTTTGATTTGCGTATCTCTGATGGCTAATGATCTCAAGCATCTCTTCATGTGTTTGTTAGCTGCCCGAATATCCTGTTTGGTGAAGTGTCTGTTCACATCCTTTGCCCATTTTTTGATTGAATTGTTTGTCTTTTTGTTGTTGAGTTGTTGAAATTTTCTATGTACTTAGAGATTAGAACCTTGTCAGACGTTGTTACCAAATTTTTTTTCCCTGTCTGTAGGTTCTCTTTTTACCCTTTTGGTAAAGTCTTTTGATGAGCATGAGTATTTAATTTTCAGGAGGTCCGAGTTATCTAGTTTATCTTCTGTTGTTTGTGCATTTTTAGTTGTCTTTGATAATGTATTTATGCCAAAAATTATGAGTCCTAGCTTTGTCCCTATGTTATCTTCCGGGAACTTTATAGTTCTAGCTTCAACATTTAGGCCTTTGATCCATTTTGAGTGAGTTTTTGTATATGATGTTAAGTATGGATCCTGTTTCATTATTCTGCAGATAGATATCCAGTTTTGCCAGCACCATTGTTGAATGGACTTTAACCCTTTGTCGAAGATCAGCTCTCTGTAGATGGATGAATTTATTTCTGTGTTCTCAGTTCTGTTCCATTGGTCTATGTGTCTGTTGTTGTACCACTACCAGGCTGTTTTGATTATTATGGCTGTGTAGTAAGTTCTGAGATCGGGAAGTGTGAGGCCTCCTACTTTGTTCTTCTTCTTTTTCAGTATTGCTTTAGCTAGCTGTTCAGGGCCTCTTTCCTTTCCATGTAAAGTTGGAGATAAGTTTTTCCATTTCATTAAAGAATGTTGTTGGAATTTGGATTGGGATTGCATTATATTTGCAGATTGCTTTGGGTAGTATTGACATTTTCCCAATGTTAAGTCTTCCAATCCATGAGCATGGATGTTTTTCCATTTGTGTAAGTCTCTTTTGGTTTCTTGCAGTAGTGTTTTGTAGTTTTCCTTGTATAAGTCTTTTATGTGCCTGGTTAGATTTATTCCTAGGTATTGTACCCTTTCAGGAGCTATTGTAAATGGTATTGTTTTCTTGAGTTCCTTTTCAGAGTTCTCCTTGTTAGTGTAGAGGAACCCAACTGATTTTTGCATGTTGATCTTATACCCTGCCACTTTGCTGAACCCTTCTATTAGTTCCAGTAACTTCCTTGTAGAATCTCTGGGATTTTCTATGTATAGAATCATGTCATCTGCGAATAGGGATGGTTTTACTTCTTCCTTATCAATTTGAATGTCATTTATTTCCCTTTCTTACCTTATTGTTCTGGCTAGGACTTCCAGTATAATACTGAATTAAAATGGTGATAATGAGCATCCTTGTCTTGTTCCTGTTCTCAGAGAGAATGCTTTCAGTCTCTCTCCAGTGAGAATAATGTTGGCTGTTGGTTTTGCATATATTCCCTTGATTATATTGAGGAATTTATCCTTCTATTTGTATTTTACTGAGAGTTTTTTTAATCAGGAAGGGGTGTTGGACTTTACCAAATGCCTTTTCTGTGTCAATTGAGATGAACATGTGATTCTTTTCATTTTATTTATGTGGTGAATTATGTTGATTGATTTTCTAACGTTGAACCCTTGCATCCCTGGTATGAGTCCCACCTGATCATGATGTGTTATTTTTTTTAATATGCTGTTGTATTCTATTGGCTAGAATTTTGTTGAGAATTTTTGTGTCTATATTCATGAGGGATATTGGTCTGTAATTTTCTTTTTCATGGTATCTGACTTAGGTATCAGGGTTATGCTGGCTTTGTACAGTGAATTAGGAAGTATTCTTTCCTTTTCTATGTACTAGAATAGTTTGAATAGAATTGGTGACAACTCTTCTCTGAATGTGTGGTGGAATTCTCCAGTGAAGCCATCTGGGCTGGGGCTTTTTTATGTTGGGAGTTTTTTTGTTTGTTTGTTTTAATGACTTTGTCAATTTCTTCTTTTATTATGGGTCTATTTAGATTTTCTACCTCAATTTGTGTTAGTTTAGATAGGTAGTGTGTTTCTAGAAATTTATCCATTTCTTCTAGGTTTTCAAGTTTGTTGGAGTACAGTTTTTCATAATATTCTGTTATGATCCTCTTTATCTTAGTTGGTTCTGTTGTAATGTCGCCCGTTTCATTTCTTTCTTATTTTCGTTATTTGCACCTTCTCATTTTTTCTTTGTCCATTTGGCCAGTTATTTGTCATTTTTATGGATCCTCTCAAAGAACCAACTTCTAGTTTTATTGATTTTTTTTCTGTTGTTTTTCTATTTTCTGTTTCATTTATTTCTACTCTGATGTTTATTATTTCCTTTCTTCTGATGATTATGGACTTCTTTTACTGTTCCCTTTCTATTTGTTCAAGTTGTTGGGTTAAGCTATTGATTTTGGACCTTTCTTCTTTTTTGATGTGTGCATTTATTGCTATAAATTTTCCTCTGAGCACTGCTTTTACTGTGTCCCAGGGGTTTTGGTATGTCGATTCTAATAATTTTTTAATTTCTTCTATGTGTTATTCAGTTTTTATGTATTTAATTTTTTCCATTGTTCTTTCTGTTATTGATTTCTAGTTTTATAGCATTATGGTCAGAGAAGATGCTTTGTATTATGTTGATATTTTTTGAATTTATTGAGGCTTGCTTTGTGGCCTAGAATATGGTCTATTGTGAAGAATGATCATGTGCATTGGAGAAGACTGTGTACTGTGCTGCTCTTGGGTTGTGTGTTCTATATATGTCTATGAGGTCGAGTTGGCTGATTGTGTTATTTAGATCTTCTGTATTTATTGAGTTTCTTTCTAGTTCCGATCATCGTCAAAAGTGGTGTGTTAAAGTCTTCTACTATTATTGTAGAAGTCTATTTCTCTTTTCAATTCTGTTAGAATTTGTTTTATGTATTTTGAAGCTCTGTGATTGTGTGCATAAATATTTATTATTGTTATGGCTTCTTGGTGAATTAACCCTTTAATCATTATATAATCTCTTTTAATGGATTTTGACTTAAAATCTATTTTATCTGAAATTATTATTGCTACTCCTGCTCTCTTTTAGTTACTGTTTGCTTGATATATATTTTTTCATCTTTGATTGTTAGAGTATTTATGTCTTTGTGTCTTAGGTGTGTCTCTTGTAGGCAACATATTGATGGGTCATGTTTTTTTATCCATTCTACCACTCTGTCTCTTCACTGGTGCATTTAAACCACTTACATTCAGTGTGATTAATGATAGGTATGAATTCATTGCTGTCGTTTTGTGGTGCTTTCCTTTCTGTCCTTACTCTCTGTTACTGCCCTAGGTTAGGCCCTGATATCTCTTGTCTAGACTATTGTCTCCTTCCTCCAGTCTTGTTTACCGTAAACCATCTTCCACACAGCTGCCAGAATTCTAAACAAGTGTTTCTGATCCTGGCACTCCCCTGCTTAAAGCCCTTCAGTGACTCTCCATTGCCTAAAGGTTAAATTTCAAGCCCTTTAAAATGTCGCAGAAGCCCTTCTTAGTCTTGCGCACTCTCTGCCTCACACCTCACCTTTTCCTTCTATCAACAGGAAACTGCTTTTATTCTTTCCTCCTCCCCTTTGCTATTTTCTTTGTATTGGCTCATACAATCCTATTCGCATGTAATTCTCTCCACGCCCATTCTTTACACTTCACCTTTCTACTTATCCTTTCAGACTCAGCTCAGGTAGTACTACTTCCAGGAGACTAACCTAACATTGCTTCTCACTCTTCATCCTTACAAATGGCCTTCCTCATTCTCCCATACCTCTTTATACATACCTTTGTCATTGTACTTAACTCCCTTATATTGTAGTTATTTTTATGTATTTTTATCTTCCCCAGCTAGACTGTTGGCTCCTTGACTATAGAGACTGCTTTCTTTATTCTTCTCAGTATTCCTAGTTCTTACCAGAGAGTTTTAACACAGTGCTATCCAATAGAGCTGCATATGTAATTTTAAATTTTCTAGTGGCCACATTAAAAAATAAAAAGAAACAGGTGAAATTAACTTCATAATGTATTTATTTAACCTAATTTATCCAAAATATTATCATTTCAGCATGTAATCGATATAAAAATTTATTAACATGACATTTCGCATTTTTTCCTTGTAACAAGTCTTTGACATCGAACATGTATTTTACCTTTACAGCACATCTCAATTTGAACTAGCCACATTTTAGGTACCGAAAGTCACATGTGGCCAGGGGCTACTGTGTTGGACACCGCACATCTAGTCTATATAATGAGCAGATGAATGTTGAAAGAACAATGAGGTTAAGTGATTTACCTAAAGAACCAAGGTGGAGCTGGGAACAGGATACAAGTATTCTGATTCCTAATCTAGTGCTATTTTTCCACTGTTTGTGCTGGGCATTTTCCATCTCTCTCCCACTCCTACCTCATCTCCCACCCTCCCCACCCCGACATTGAGTACTAGTATTTCTAGGCAACAACAAAAAAATTAAGTGATTTAACCTATTGTGATTATTTACATAATACTTTCCAGTATCTCTAACACAAACATATGCAATGCTGGAAAAGTGGAGTGAGCTGTATACCTTAGAACTACTCTAGAAATAAGTCAAAAGGTTGTCTAAGGAGAAATTTTAAGACGAGAAAATTGTTACCTGTCAACATTTATGTCAGTTTAAACGAATACTTGATTTAATTAAAAAAAAAATTATTTGCAGTAATTACTCAGTGTTGTTTGGAAGTGGGAATATATATCAATTAGTGATCTGGCCCCAAGTGACAAAATGTTTTATTTATTATTTAAGTTGATGGTACCAAGATTCCAGTTAGGTTGAGCAGTTTTATAATTTTTTTAAAGATATATTTAACATTTATGGAGGGTATCAGTAACACAGTTTTTATTTTGACAGTGACTTAAAACAAGTAAACAACAACAACAAAAAAAAAC
The DNA here is from genome assembly GCF_000243295.1 of Trichechus manatus latirostris. Lineage (NCBI taxonomy): Eukaryota > Metazoa > Chordata > Mammalia > Sirenia > Trichechidae > Trichechus > Trichechus manatus. Next base: position 2,389,078 of record NW_004444135.1, on the reverse strand, counting down.
CAAACCCACTGCTATCAAGTCAGTGTGACTCATAGCAACCCTATAGGGCAGAGTAGAACTGCCCTGTAGGGTTTCCAAGGAGCGGCTGGTGGATTCAAACTGCCGACCTTTTGGTTAGCAGCGGAGCTTTTAACCACTGCGCCACCAGGGCTCCAACAGTGAATTAGGTGGTCATTAAAGTACTTATAACAGACATTAGAGGAGCCCTGGTGGCGCAGTGGTTAAGCATTCAGCTGCTAACTGAAAGGTTGGCAATTCGAACCCACCAGCCACTCCTCAGAAGAAAGATGTGACAGTCTGCTTCTGTAAAAATTACAGCCTTAAAACCCTGGGGCAGTTCTACTCTGTCCTGTAGGGTCACTATGAGTTGGAATTGACTCAACGGAAATAGGTTTTTAGTTTTTAATGGATGTTAAAGGTTATACATTGCTTTCCAATTTGAAAGATTAGCCTCATGTAGTCTGGCCAACTTCCAATTTTGATAAAGAAGCTTTATTTACTTTTATCTTCTCTATGGCTTCATTGGACTTATACCTTCTTCATTTTCCTTTATAAACTATTAAAGTAGTTTTTTGTTTTTAAGCATCATTCACTTAGCTACTTAGTTTCATATAGTAATTGGCAAAGTTTTACTGGATATATGATTTGCCCAATTTAGGAACTATGTCTTTGTTCTTGATAAAGTTTTCCATACAGTATATTCATAGTGACCTGGGTTTAAATGATGGTGGGCTGATCAAAAATATTATTAATTTGTTATTTGCAGATGATTATGATCAATGCAAAGGGACATCTTTCTCTTCCAGGTTGTTCATTTATAATGTAATAGCTGTTTCAGCAGTCTTTACAGGTTTATGAAGCCTGGGAATTTTACTAGTTGGTTAGCCTTTAGGCCTTATCTCTAACAGCTGCATTTATAACAACCTAAGAACTTAACTGTATCCCTGGTGGTGCAGTGGTTAAGCACTTGGCTGCTAACCAGAGGGTTGGCAGCTCAAATCCACCAGCTGCTCCTTGGAAACCTTATGGGGCAGTTCAGCCCTGGTAGTACAATGGTTAAGCGCTCAGCTGTTTATCAAAAGGTTGGTGGTTTGAACCCACCCAGCAGCTCTGTGGGAGAAAGACCTGGCATTCTGCTTCCGTAAGGATTACAGCCTTAAAAACCCTATGGGCAGTTCTACTGTGTCACATGGGTTCACTATGAGTCGAAACCGATTCGAGGGCACCTAGCAACAAGAACTTAGCTTCAGTAGAGATAATAAAAGACTTTAAGTGTAATTACTAAGATTGTAGGGTAGAAAAGTTGATTTTCTTTTGGGAAGCTTCAAAAACTAAACTTTATGTTTACCTTTCAACCAATAAATAAATACATTGTACTGTACTGCATTGTCCTGTGAACACATGTATAATGCTATCATGATGGAAGCTGTGGGAACAATATTTACAGTAATGTAAATGGAAAAAATTATGAAGGGTTAACTGTAGGAACAAGTCATGGACACTTGGAGCCTTGTAATTAAAGCATTCCTTGATAGATTCACAAGAGCAAACACGTTTAATATTCATTGCTTTGTCCACTTAAAATATGGTTCACGCCTTAAATAGTAATGTTTCCATCTCTGAATTGATAAATTTATTCACTGCTGGCAAATAGCTATGTTCTTTAATATATTCATTCCTTACAAGTCTACAGATGTATCTTCAAATACACTGGCTTACTTTATTCAATTTACCCTATTCTAACTATGCTCGAGAAAAAATAGACTCTTTTTAAAATAATGGCTTTTTGTTTTTTCCTAATCCATATATAATCAAAAAGTACTAGAAATTTATAGTGAAACTAAATTATGTTTCAATTCACTTCACACTCTTAGTGGCTTTTTTTTTTTTTTAATCTACTTAGGATAAAAAAAAGAAACCATTGCCGTCGAGTCAATTCCGACCTCTAGCAACCCTATAGGACATAGTAGAACTGCTCCATAGGGTTTCCAAGGCTGTAAATATTTATGGAAGCAGAGTGCCACATCTTTTTCCATTGGAGTGGCTGGTAGGTTTGAACCACCGAGCTTTCGGTTAGCAGCCGAACACTTTAGCCACCGCACCACCAGGGCTCCTTTACTACTTAGCATACGAAGCCTAAAACAGATAAGCTTCCTCTTCCCAAATCTGTTGTTGCTGGTTTACCAATAACAGTCCTAGTTTATGCAACAGTCCTAGTTGTTCTGGCTTAATTATTAATAGTTCTCTCTCCCACTTTACTTTAAAAATTGTCCTGGTTTGAATGATAAATTATGTCGTCAGAAGCTTTAAGGAATTTGCAACATAAACTAAAAAAAAAAAGGGCAAGATTTAAATAAACTATTGAAGTCAACAGTATTTCCTTTTCAACTATGTATAGACCTATCTAAACTCTTTTTAAAGAATACAGTGGCATAGATAATAGAAATTGTATTTTTTAAATTTATTGGTAGTATTCTGAAATTTCTTTGAGTTGGGAAGTAGTTTAAGACTGATAGGAAATAGTCCAAGAAAGATTGACCACAATAAATTACAAAGTACTTTTTATAACAAATTTTCTCTTTTGAACCTAAAAATACTGTGCCATCAAGGTAGAACAGGTACTGTTTTCATCTTCTCACAGATGAAACTGAGGTAGAGAGATTAGGTGGTTTGACTAGCATTATATATATATGTACGAACTACTAGGTACGTAGAGCCAAGACTCCGTTCCCAGTCTTCTGGCTATAAACTCTACATATATGCTTTTTTTCAGTATACCATGCTGTTTTTGAATAATAAAGTCTATATAAGGCTTATTCTGTGCTTTTCTATTTTTTAACTTAGAAAATGTTTTTGAGAAAATAACCAAATAGAGTTTCTGAATTTTGACCAAAAATCATTGGTACCTAAAGGCTAATTTGCAGACCCAGTAAATTTTTGTTTACTTCAGAAAACTTCACTTGTAATAGGTTACTAAAACAGAAACCAAACCCATTGCTGTTGAGTCAATTCCGACTCATAGCAACCCTATAGGACAGAGTAGAACTGCCCCATAATGTTTCCAAGGTTGTATATTTTTATGAAAGCATACTGCCAATCTTTCTCCCACGGAGCAGCTGGTGGGTTCCAACCACCAACCCTTTGGTTAATAGCTGAGTGCTTTAACCACTGCACCACTGGGGTTCCTCAATAGGTTACCAAAAGCCTTTTAAGTCAGATAGCAATTTTATTTGAGTCTCATCATTGAGAAGATGAAAATAAGCTGGGTCTTTCAGTCAGGGTTGGAATGAAGCACCTGTTATATGGCCCACTCCCAGGTTATTGTTTAGACTTTCTTGCATTAGTCATTGCATTGCTTTGTCATTACAGCACACATGCTCTTTTACTTGCCTTACAATAGGTATGGACGTTTGAGAGAGGAGTATGTATTGACTTCTGATGGAATTATACTAGCTTTCCTAGCCCCGAATTGTGGATTTTTTCATATAGTAAATTTAAAAATAAGTAGATTGAAAGGCTTTGAATTATACTGTAATCTTAAAAGGAACTAGAGCAGAAAGTACTCAAAAAAAAAAAAAAAGTGATCTCGCTTTATCATCAGTGAAGGCTTATAGCCAAATTCCCAGCCTCGTGGTACTGTGGAAAGAGCCACGAACTTGAGAGATAGGATGGTGTTTATGCTCTGACCCTATCTCTAATTATCTGCATGTTTCCTGTGTCTTATTTCCCTACTGATTGTGCCCAAAGGGGTTATTGTAAGAATGAAATAATATATGTGAAATTTCTTAAAGAAGACTTCAGAGAAATTTGAAGCAGCTTGCCTACTGGGAGCAGAGTGGTGGAAGGCTTCTGTGGTAGAAGGCACGTGCAGAGGTCCTGCTGTGGGAAATCACTGTGAGTTCTGGAAACTACAAGTAGCTAGTAATATATTTGTATAGACTGATATTGGAAAAACAGTAGCAATTCCACCCAATTTGTTGGATGAATTTTAATCTTATTGAGCACATAATTAGACTTCTCTGTGCTTCATTTTCTTTATCAATAAAATGAAGATAATGATATATACCTTGAGTATTTCCGAGGATAGTTGATAAGATTGAATGAGATGTACATATGAATCCAGACAACATCAGAAACTGTTAATAGTTGTTGCCATCGAGTTGATTCCGACTCATGATGACCACATGTGTGCAGAGTAGAACTGCTCCATAGGGTTTTCAAGGCTGTGACCTTTTGGAAGCAGATCACCAGGCCTGTCTTCCGAGGCACCTCTGTGTGGGTTCGAACTGCCAGCCTTTCAGCTAGTAGTTGAGCATGTAACCATGTGCGCCACTCAGGATAGGTTTAATAACTGTAGCTAATAGAGAGATCTTTAATTGCTCAAGTTATACAATTGTAGTGAAATTGTTGAATTACTATGCAAATTGTGAGAGGTTTATAATTATAGAATGGATCAAATTACATATTAAGTGCTTTTAAGTATATAATCTTATTTGATTCACATAATTAAGCTTAAATAAGTCAGGAAATATTATATCGGGTTATTATTTCAGGTCCCTGGGTGGTGCAAACAGTTTGCGCTCAATTACTAACTGAATGGTTGGTGGTTCTAACCCATGCAGCAGTGCCAAGGAATAAAGGCCTGACCGTCTGCTTCTGTAAAGATTTCAACCAAGAAAACCCTATGGAGCTCAGTTCTTCTCTGTAACACATGGGGTTGCTATGAGTCAGAATTGACTCGATGTCAATGGGTTTGCTTTTTGTTTTTTGGTTATTTTCATTATATTCCAAGGGATTATAGAAATCATCTAGCCCAACTGCAAAAATTATTTCAGGGATTGATAATTATAAGAAATCATTACTGAATCATTTATGATCTCCTCAGCTATTTAGTATAGACCTGAAGGTATTTGATTTCTTCTTTTTGAAAATAGGGTCCAAGTATCTGTTATTATTCGGCTTGTGACCCCACTTTTTCTTATTTGCCATGCCCTCTTCAGTCCCATCTCTCTGTTTCACCTTTATCAGTTTGTTAACTACTTTAACCACCTTCTAAGAGAGATCATTATTTAAAAAACTCATATACTTAATTATTCTATTTTAGCATAATTTAAGTTAAATGACAAGATCATATACTTTTAATCAAATTTTTATTTGCACTTATTTCTACCTCACTCTCTCTAAACTAAATTTCTATCATTATGCAAACAAATATGAGATTTGCTTAAAGTACATGACTGTTCAGTTTTTCGATTTTTAATCCACTTAACTAGAGCCTTCATGTAATATATTCTTCAGAGCCATGCTCCAGGATCACAATATAGGTTATAATGAATTAATTCTTGTAACTAAACCCTCTTGGACACAGTCCAAGACAAACTTGTACTATTCAAAATTCTGTGTTTCACAGTAATGAGAAGTGTTACCTGTAGGTCCAGTGTAGTCAGTCTGTTTTTACTGTAATTTTACCAATGTAAACTTAAACAGTGAAATCTTAGGATCAATGTTGGACGTAGAAGTATTTGCAGAACATACACTAATTGTTCATTTTGCTGCTGTTTGCCCGTTTAAAAATTGTCAACCAAATTCAGGAAATGAATTGTAGTTTATTAGGAAATACCTTTCTCACAGAAGATCAAGTTTCAGTGCATCTCAGGTTTTGTGGGAATGGATCAAATACATCAGACAAAACTAAGCTAAATTTCCTCGCTTTCCATTTGAAATTGTTTTACTCATTTCCGAGAAAGTCCATTTTAGTTGTATTGTGTATTATTTAAAACTATATTGGTAGAACCAAGGAAAAGGGAGTTTGAATTTGTCCTATATGTAATTGTGGTGTATTGGACACCCCTTGGGTTCTACTGCTCCAGCCATTGTGGTGACAACCAGATTGACAACCTGACAGTTTCTCACCGGACTTTTTGCCCTGGGTTCTCTCCGAAGGCACTGGGAACGTGCACAGCCTGGAAGTGTGAGGAAATTAACAACCCACAAGGCAAACTTTACTAGTGGAAGTCAGAACTGGTGGAGAAATTTTTCTCTCGTGTCCTCTGATAGACAATTTTGAGGTAGCTTCATGGCTCTTGAGAAGATACCAGGATTGGGCCCCATTTGTCCATACTGGGAAAGCAATTAAAAAAGGCACTCTTGTATTGGCTTTCCCTCTTTCCCTGCTTCCTTTTCCTAATCTCCCATTCTTGTCCCATAGGTAGAGTTCTCAAATAAGAATTTGCACATAAACCAAGGGCTTAGGCTCTACTTTCCACAGAGAAACCAAACAAAGGGAAAAAGGGGCGATAAAGAGATTCCCATTTCACTATTTTTAATTAATGGGTTATTAATGGAAAATCTAACTTTTGAAAGTTTGCATACATAGATGGGACAGTCAGATTAATTACATGCTGTTTTCTGTAAGGATGTTAATGCTGAATCAAGATTGGCTGAGCATCTGCGTTTGAGATTATTTTTCTGAGAGTGTTAATGGGTTGTATTTGGAGGGACTCATACACCCTTACTGAGTCTCTCCTATAAATAAGGGAATCATTTGCTGTTTCTGAAGCTTTAGTGGGCATCAGAATAATCTAGAAGATATGTTAATATGTAGATTCCTAAAACCTGCCCACTAGAGATTCTAATGCAATATGTCTGAAAGGGGACTGAGTCCAGCACAACTAGATGGTACCTGGCTACCACCACCGACTGCTCTGACAGAGATCACAATAGAGGGTCCCTGACAGAGCTGGAGAAAAATGTAGAACAAAATTCTAACTCACCAAACAAACAAACAAACAAAAAAGACCTGACAGAGATTGGAGAAACGCCAAGAGTATGACCCCCGGCACCCTTTTAGCTCAGTATTGAAGTCACTCCAGAGGTTTGCCCTTCAGCTAGAGATTAGACAGGCCCATAAAACAAAACGAGACTAATGGTCACACAAGCCCAGGGATAAGGGCAAGAAGGCAGAGGGAACAGGAAAGCTGGTAATAGGGAACCCAAAGTCAAGAAGGGAAGAGTGTTGACATATGGTGGGGTTGGCAACCAATGTCACAAAACAATATGTGTACTAACTGTTTAATGAGAAGCTAGTTCTGTAAACCTTCATCTAAAGTACAAAAAAAATAATATCTGGAATGGGGTTTGGTATCTGCATTTTTCATAGATATCCCCCAGGTGATTCAAATGGTTCATGGACTACACTTTGAGAAACTATGGAATAAGTTAAAGCTAACTGGCCCCACAGGGACTGACATAGTATCATGGCACCTTTATTCAAATGTTTTAATAAACCGAGCTAACAAACCACAGAATAGGAAGTCAGATTAAAAAGGCAACCCAATTTTTATTTTAAAGTCGCCGTACTCTTCCTTTGTGGAGATTTGATTTGGGATTACTTACTTGACTCTAACTTTAGCATTAACATGTGGTTTGTTACAGTACCATGGAACTGCTGAGAATTTAATTTATGCTAGATGTTTAGGGTTACTGGTAGAACTAGAACGACATGTCATTCTGCTCAAAGAAGTAAACATTCACATCTTAACAAGAAAAACTGTGGGAAAAGAGACTGTGGTATTGTTGTTCTGGAACTGACTGAAGAACTTTTCTTGCTGAACAGCCTGTAGCCAGGCTCCAGAGTAACCCTTCATATGACAGAAAGTACCAAATGAGATACAAAACAACTTATAAAATTCGTTTTCTAGTTGAGAGGCAAAATTATGATTTAATACAAATTTATATGCTTGCTAAAATTGGATGCTTTACTTTCTTTGATGGTAGGGATATTGCAGTTAATAAACAGTATACTTGTTCCTGAGCAACGTATATTTGTTTTAAATTTTGTTAAACAGTTGCCTGGAAGTTGAGTAGAGAATAAGTCAGTAGCTCGCTAAAATGCTGTGTAAATGCTATTTAACATTCATTACTTATTATATTATTGTAATACTGATTACAGTATTGGCCCAGGTGTCACAGTGGTTAGGAGCTCGGCTGCTAACCAAAAAGTTGGCAGTTCGAATCCACCAGCTGCTCCTTGGAAACCCTATGGGGCAGTTCTACTCTGTCCTGTATGGTCCTATGACTAGATGGCAACGAGTTTGGTTTTTGGTTTTTATTACAATATTAATATTCTCAGAAAAGTGAATGATCTTACCATCTCAGACTGTATTTCATCTGCTTTCAGTTAGGAGACCCTTGCTTTTCAAATTTAGACCTGTATATGTTAAATGTGACTTTTTTAATAGAAAATTTCATCACAGAGCAGTACTGTAAATATTATTCCATGTCCATAAACATTGTTCTATAAGCCATGTAAAGTTATCATCTATTTTGTATTTCTTAATGTTTGAGGATTCGTTCAGAAATCCCTTAGATTTAAAATGTTTTCGTGCTGGAAGGAAGTGTTTCTCACTCCTAATCTAAATCATTATAGATATGATAGGAAAAGAATTTTCAAGGGAATAAACTTGATATAACTTAAAAAGTAAAATTTACTATCCAAGTTCTATTTTTACTTTGTCAGTAATATGTGACTTCTTTTATTTTATCTGGTTATTTTTAAGGCTGTATGTTTCTAACACAATGAGCTATAATGCTCTGTATTTCCCAGTTAGTTTTTGATTCCTAGCAAGTTTGGATGTTAGTCCTGAATTATCCAAATTAGCTACTTACATAGAAACATTTTTAAAAAAATTTTTTAACCTCTCCTGCCTTCTTTTCTGGAGCCCTAGTGGCACAGTGGTTAAGAGCTATGGCTGCTGACCAAAAGGTTGGCAGTTCGAATCCACCAGCTACACCTTGGAAACCCAGTGGGGCAGTTCCACTCTGTCCTGTAGGGTCACTATGAGTTGGGATTGACTCGAAAGCACACGACAACAACATTGAGCCAATAGCCTTGAATAGCAGAACTTGGCAAGTTTATAGTAATATCCAGTCTAAATGTACAAATTAAATACCTAATTTAATGAATAGTCACTTAAGGATAAATTGCTTATGAATGTAATAAAATGGCTTTAATAAGAATATATAATTAGTGAACTAAATTGGTAAGGTTGTATTTCTATCTTTAGGTGTATTATCTACATACAATTTCTAAAATTCAAGAAAAAAAACAAAATTCTTTTATTATGGATATTAATTCAAATTATAGCATCAGAGGAAAGCTTATTTGTATAGCAGTTATTTTATATAGCAATTAAATTGATTGCAAGAGCTCAGTAAGATCAGTTAGTGTTATAATTGGATCTGTTTGTTCTAATATCAAGTCCTACCCTCTTTCCTCTTTTTTGTTCATGCATTGGAAGATGTGTCAATTGACCCAGCTTTAGTTAGGCAAGCTCTTAAAATGTTTGTCACACTATTCTGAACTCTTTTCTGATCAATGACGTAGATTTCATAAGTATGCTCATGTGTGAACTTTATTCGTTAACTTCATCCCCTAATCAATTCTAAGGTTAATTAAATATTGTCTTTAACCATTTGCCAACGAGTTGATTCTGACTCATGTGGCCCCATATATTCAGAGTAAAACTGCTTCGTAGGGTTTTTATGGCTGATTTTTTGGAAGGAGATCACCAGGGCTTTCTTCTGAAGTGCCTCTGGAAGGACTCCAGCCTCAACCTTTAGGTTAGCAGCCAAACAAGTTAACTGTTCACACCACTCAGGGACTCCAAATATTATCTTTAGAAAATGTTAAATACTATATTCTTAATTCTTATAACCCAACATATTTTGGACCCACTTTTCCTGTCATTATTTACTATCAAGAGAATCCAATATAATTTAATATTAACCCAATGAATTAAGTTTGGAAGGGAATCTAAAACATGTATTTTAGAGCCTTGAAGAAATAATTCAATTGGTAAAGTAAAGAGCACAATCCTAAGAGCATATAGAAATCCTTGACCCAATTAATTTAATGTCATATGAGATAGTAGATATAAATAGATACAAAATGACTTTGAAAAAACTCAGACACTAGGCACAAGTGTTGTAATTTGGATTATCCATGTCACACTTCCTTCTATTAGCATAAATGATTGAAATGTGAATTTTTAAAAATTATTTAAACCTTTAATTGTGGTAGTATATTCTGAAAAAATATGTTTAACAAAGGCTTCTTTGAAATGAGTCTTTAATTGGATTGGATTGTATATGTTTCTAATTTTTAAAATTTAACAACATTGAAATGTTTTCCAATATTAAATCTTCATGCTTACTAAGATTGCTGATTTAATATTTATCTCTCTGACAAAAACAAAATATATATATTTTAAGTTAAGTTTTGACTCCTCTCAATCAAGCTATTATTTATTGAAATTTGTTTTATGTTCTATTAAGGGGGTGGGAGAGCTACTAACATTTGCTGAGCATCTACTATGTTCTAGAAACTGTGGTAGGTGTTTTACATATAATATCTAATCCTTCTAATAATGCTTACAGAATGGTATCACTTTCCTTGATTTACAGATGGAGAAAAGATAGTTCAGAGAGTTAAATAATTCCCAAGGGTAGAGTAGAGTCGGTATGGAAACCCACGTCCCTTTGGCTCAAAAACCCATATGCTTCAGTATACTACCCTTTCTCTTGATTGTAAAGGTAAGAAACAAATGAAAGTGATTATTATTTTCCAAAGGATTCACTTGAACTGAACTGAAATTACCAAATTTAGAAGCATCTTTAGGTAGGACTCTATCTGTGAAAAGATAAGATTAGAAGAATTAACATTTAGTACCTGAAATAAGAATTGACGTTAGGGAAATCTAGTATTTTATAGACTTTGGTTCTCAAGCTTTCTGTGGTCCCATTTCCTAGAAATTCTGTAAGTCAAAAAAACATGTAAAGCGTTTTTTTTTTTGGAGCATTTGGGTGCAAAACATTGTATTACGAATTCTCCACTTAAATAACAGGTACTGTCACCTCTAATGAGAGAGCGCTGGTGGCCCAGTGGTTAAGTGCTCAACTGCTAACCAAAAGGTCGGTTGTTCGAACCTACTAGATGCTCTGCGGGAGAAAGATAACGGCAATCTGCTTCCATAAAGATTACAGCCTTGGAAACCCTATGGGGCAGTTCTACTTTGTCCTGTAAGGTCACTGTTAGTCAGAATTGACTTGATGGCAATGGGATCACCTCTAAAGGAGCCCTAGTGGTGCAGTGGTTAAGCTCTTAGCTGCTAAATGGTGGTTTGAACCCACCAGCCGCGCCACAGGAGAAAGATGTGGCAGTTTGCTTCCGTAAGATTTAGTCTTAAAAACCCTATGGGGCAGTTCTCCTCAGCTCTATAGGGTTGCTATGAGTCGAAATCAACTCAACAGCAATGGGTTTTTGTTTATATCACCTCTGAAATGGGTTTGAATCCTGCAATTCTGGTCCTCATAACCTTAGTGAAATTTTCCTGACAGAGTAGAACTGCCCCATAGGGTTTCCAAGGATCGCCTGGTGGATTTGAACTGCTGACCTCTTGATTAGCAGCCGTAGCTCTTAACTACTGCACCATTAGGGCTCCAACCAAGTTTCAGGAGTAGTAAATTCTTAAACAAATCTTAAAAATGTCCATATAAAAATCACTGAAAAAAAATAGATGTATACATAAATACTAAAAGAATAAATAGTTGAGAAATTTAAAGCAATATTAAATCAGAAAAGACAACAGGATCAGTGGATAATCTGGGCAAACATGAAAGAATGTGAGGCACTTTTATCAGTATGAAACAGAATTTATGATGGCATGAAAAGATTAGGGTTTGAAGTGGTAGTCACTTTCATTACCAGTGGCAACCCCATAAATTGAGCCATTGTGCCAAAAATGGGGACAATAATGATATAAACTAAAATATAAAGGCAACAGTTTCTTAGTTCAGCAAAGACTGATTAACATAGCTACACAATTTTAGTTTTTCGCAAATACCTTATAAAACATAGATTTCATGTGGTATTCAAAAAAGTCAATGTAGGATAGTGAGAAAACTACTAGACTGGGCTGGTATTCAGGAAACCAGGATGTTCTGGTTCTGCTCTGCCCCTAGGTTGTATAGTAGTGATTTAGCTACAATTCTGGGCTTTTCATTCCTCAACTAAAAAATGAGGAGGTAGATGCAGTATTTACTCTTTGAGAGTCCGTCTAGGTTGAAAAGTTCGTAATTCTAAGTGCTTCTAGTAGGAAACACATGAAAATATTCAGGAAGGAAAGAGGAAACAGTTGTTCAGAAACTAATATTGTTGAGAAGCTAATATTGTTGACAAAAGGATTCACTCTGTGAAGTTCTGTGGCTAGAAATAAAGGCAAAGGAACACATCTCTGGCTACACTTAAAGAATAAAAAGATTTTTAAATGACTAGAACACTTTGAACTGGATCCTGAGATGATGTTGGGTTTTTGTATAAAATACACACGCGCACACCCCCCCCCCCAATTTGATCGATAAATTCCATATATCCTTAATTTTAATTAAAAAACACAGTGTATTAATATTTTAAAGGAATCAGTTTTTGGAAAATAAAATTATATTTAACAAGATTTTAATACACTTGAAAATAAAATCCTTTGAAATGAAAAATGTAGACTCCCCCTCCAAAATGTAGAGATAGCTTGAGATTTTAGCTAGGGATTTTACATTAAATATATACCTAGTTCCTAAATAGCTTTCCTCAAAACTAGGAAGAAAAAAATGTTCAGTAAATAAATTAGAATCCCAAATTAAGTTTGTCTTTAAACAATAAGCTCTGTATTTTAAACACAGTGTGTTTTAAAATTCTAAAATTATTCTATGCAATATATTCACTAGAAACACTGTACTGGTATATAAAAGTATACTGTATTGATATATGTATCAATATCTTGCCTGGAGAGTAATTGAAAAGAGAAAAATTCAACCAACTGAAAGTTTTGATCTGTATTATTAAAAATACAATTATTACTGAGTGAAATTAATTTTGGTTTGCTGAATCAGCACATACTTTTTGCACACACAATGTTATATAGTTCTACAGTAGTTCAGCTGAATGATCAGAAGCTTTATGCAGAATTACCTTGGAGCAGGAATAAAAGGCATCCAAAGGGTTTCTCTGCAAGAAGTGAATGTTTATTATCACTTTTTTTCTTTATTGCTTATTAACATCCTGGAGAAACTATTACAGCCTTTTAGTTTGAACATAATGGCACAGTAGGGACATTGGGGACAACAAAGAGGATGCATCAGTCTTACTCAATTCAAGGCTAAGTCTTACTACAGTGACCTAAAGATAGTTCTTGACAAGAAAGTACTCAGTATAAATCTGTTAATTTTTTTTTTTTAATTGCCAGATAATTTCATATGCCAGCTGTTTTGTTAAACTGAATGCCAGAGAAGATGTGTGCATTCGATTTATTCTAATATTAGTAACTAAGGGGGTAGTTTGGTATGTCAAAGTTAATCTAAAGGGATTGGTACCTTTCATTTTAAATGACACAAACTAGAAAAATAAATTAATTGGACTAATGAAAGTGAGAGGTAAAAGAATAATTTACAAATATAATACAAATGACAGAAAGATCCAAAAATTTTTTAAGACCTAATAGGCATGACAAAACCTGTCTTCATTCCTTTCCATTCAGCTCAGCAAGTGCTTTTGAGCTCCAATAGTTAATCAGTTACCAGATTCCACAATCTTTATTTTTCACACTCCTTAGTTCTTGCTGTGAATTGTTCCTCTAATGTACTTAGGATCACCAAGCAGGTCAACACTTTTTTCTTCTTAAAAAGACAATTTTTATTTCTATCTAAAATTAGATTTACCTTATATAATATATCCATACAGCAACAGCCTGTGAAACTTAATAGTATGTTACCAAAGAGGTAGATGACAAGATGAATCATTAATATGTGAAATATATTTAGCAAAAGTATTCAGCCTAGCTTTTTAAATTACTATAGCCATGCCCAATTAAAATATATATAACATTATGTATCAGATAACCTTTATCCAAACATATCAATGAACATATATACAAGTGTCATAAAATGGTCTGTAGCCAGCTTTACAGAAAATACATAATGCAAGTATTATTATATTAAAAATAGTTTTCTTAAACTTCATTTCTTAGTTTAACCTACCAAAAATACATAGAAATTGAGGAATATAAAAAATATATTAACTTACCCTTCAGTTTATTTAGAAAACCTTTGCTCTTGGTCAAAAGCAGAAGGTGTTTTACTGCTTACTTTCCCTGAAGCTATGAACTTAAGACATTAAATCAGTGGAAGCCACCTCTCTGGACCACAGTAGAGTTTGCTAGACACTACTGCTATGTAGAAGAGTTGTGCTACATCTAAGTTATATACCGTGTGCAATGGATAACCTAATATGCCTTTCATTTAACTGGCTGGGCAGGTTTCTACAGTCTGTGGAACATGGAATCAAACCAGAATATGTTGGCATAACAGGCCAGTCAGACCGGTTCTTCTGTAGATCCAGAACCCGTCCAACCAGTCCGCATCAAAGGCTAGCCCAACATGCTGCAGCGGCTCAGCTCTGCTAAGCTTGTATAGGGTGAGTTATCCCCACCTCATGTCAACTCCCAACAGACTACTCACAATATTGTAGCCTCCAGCAAAATAATTCAGAGTTCTAGTGGGAGGGGTAGATCTGTGTCAGGTTTAACAAGAGTCCATTGTTATAACCCTCTCATTGTAGATACATGTAAGTGGTGTATTATCCTCAGAGGTAGTTCATCCTTTTTAAAATTTGCTCTAGGACTCTCTGCAGACCAAAGCCTCTAATGGTAGATTATCTACAATGAAGAAGAATCCCATAATGTCCAACATCTTCCCCTAGACCACTTGGCCTTGCTTTGTCTAGCTTTGAGAGGAGAGGTTGCTATCTACACAAGGGTAGTGGCCCTGGGACCTAGGAGGAAGTATGTCTAGAGGTAGGACAATAAGGTGTAGGTTGACTAAACATTTGCCTGGGAATGATGTCTTCCTTGTTCTCAGATGATTCTTTTATCATTCCAGTCTAAAATTTGAAACATTCTTATTCACATATACTAGGGACAACTTGGAGAGTTACTTTGGATATTCAACAGTTTGACTTACATATTGATATCTACTGTTGCCAGGTCCAGGACTCACAATGGTGAAAAAGATAAGGAACCTACAGCTTAGTAAGAGATGGGAGCAATGTTGGAATTCCCATTTAAGCATGTTGTCTAGTAAGCTTTTGGAAGGAAGAAGTGAGCAACACTAAGCTCAACAAGATCACATTTTGTCAGAAATTGCTTTCTTTTAAGAGAGATCATGTGAGATTTGTTCTTACTCTCTCATACTTACACATTTAGAAACAGTCTTTCATATCTCCTGATGCAGTGATTCTCAAACTTTCCTGCTTAGTGTCATCTGAAGAACTTATTAAGACTACGGATTGTGGACTTCATGAGCAGAGATTCTGATTCAGTAAAACGGATGGTGCCCAACCTCTTCTGGTGATTCTGATGCAGTTGTTTCAGGGACCATAGGCCCAGAGTCCGTGTTGAGCTTCTTTTCCTGCTTCAGTACCTCATTAAATAGAATACACATTAATCACATTCCATTGTCTACAATACTGACTGGCACTTAGAAAATATTCAATAAATGTTTATTAAGTAAGTATCTACTCAGTGCCAGTACTCACTAGATCCTAGGGAAATCACAACTAGTATGAGAAGCACATGCATGTAACTGTTACGAGACTCAAACTGTGTTAAATGTTATAATCGAGGTAGGAGTACAGAAAAAGGATCATGATGACTGAGTATGGGGAAGATTTCACAAAGGAGATTGGTTTAGAGACTTTTCTTATTTAACTATGACCAAAATTGCTATCTGTAGGATAACAAAAGGACGAGGGAACAATAAAAAGAATGCCTCTGATTTGATTCAATAACAGAAGTTTTAAGAACCTGAGGACACAATGACTTCAAAACTTAGTAATAAGATTACTCTCTAGAGCAGGGGTCAGGAAGCTTTATTCATAAAGGATCGGAGCATAAAATATCTTAGGCTTTGTGAGCCAGATTGTCTGTTCTCAACAATTCAGCTCTAACATAGTAGCACAAAAACAGCTGTAGATAATAGTCAATGGGTGTAGCTGTGTTCCAGTAAAACTGTATTTACAAAAACAGGCAGCAGCCCACATTTGGCCAGTGGGCCATAGTTTGCTGACTTCTGTTCAATAGTGAAAGTTGTAAAAATTAACAGGATTGTATAATTAGTTAAGAAAATGGCTTTAAAGCCTGCAAGTCTTGCATTGCATCTCAGTTCTGCTGCATACTAACTTTGTCACCTGAATCAAGCATCAGTTTTATTTATAAAATGGGATAAAAATAATAGTACCTACCCCATAGAGTTATTACAAGATTCAAATAATGTAATTCTTACAAAGGTTTACCTGAAAATCTGGTACACAGTAAGGGCTCAATAAAGTGTTAGCTACAAATAAAATTGTTAAACATGGTAGTTCAACATGGGTATTCATTTCTAGTATCTCCAAAAATCCCACTAAAATGACAGTAAAGAACTAAAACAGCACAAACTGTTAAGGATCAAAGAGAATGAGAGAGGTAGCAGACAAAAGATGTCCATGAATTTTTGGAAGAAGGAAAAGGATGAGTGGTGACTGAGTTAGCAGAATAGAGAAAGATGAAGTCTAACTACCTGCAATAATAAAAGCAAACCTATTTCTGCTGCAGAATCCTGGGAAAATTCAGGAATTGGAGGCACAAGGCACCTCTAAATAGCCTCAGGGAGTGGGGTGGGCTTGAAATAGGAGGATTGGTGGAAAGTCTGCTTAAGGAGCAGTTTGCTCCCTAGAACCGTTCCCCAATCCAGAAGCCTGGAGATTGTTCCTTCTTCACCCTTGACTGAAGATAGGTAGGACTGGTTGATTCATTTACACTAGGAGAGATTGCCCCAGATTGGTTTTGGACTTGGGAATATCTGGCAGAGCTGAGGGTAGATGGTAAGGTACCACACTGAAAGCAAAGAGATTTTATGAGTTTCCTATTGCTGCTGTAACAAATTACCACAAAATTAATAGCATAAAAAAAACACATTTATTATCTTACAGTTCTATAAATCAGAAGTCCAAAATGGGTTTCACTGGATTAAAATCAATATATCAGCAGGACTGCATTCCTTTCTAGTGGTTCTAGGGAAGACTTTTCTTGCCTTTTCCAGCCTTTTCCAGCTTCTAGAGACTGCCTACATTCCTTGGCTCAGGGTTGGTCACCTTCCTCCATCTTCAAAGCCAGCAACAGCTGGATGGGTCTTTCTCAGCGTTGCATCACTTTGACACTGACTCTTCTGCCTCTCTTTTTCACATTTAAGAAACCCTGTAATTACCTTTGGCTCACCTGGATAATCTAGGATAATCTCTTTATTTTCAGGTCAGCTGATTAGCAACCTGAATTCTATCTGCTATCTTAATTCTCCTTTGCCATGTAATGTAACATATTAACAAATTCTTGGGATTAGGATGTGAACATCTTTGAGAGGTCATTATTCTGCCAACCACAGAGAGTAAGTCAAAGTCCATACATTGAATGGTGAGATACCCAGTCTGTCCTTTGCCTGGTTCCCAAATGCTGGTAACAGGGTTCACACACTCCACTCCCAAAGCAGAAAATTGGAGAATTTCTCTCTGAGAAACTCTCAAAACCGCAATCACCCTAATACAGCGGTTCTTAACTATGGGTGATTTTTTCCCCTAGGGAACATTTGGCAATGTTTGGAGAAATTTTTGATTGTCACAATTGGGAAATGCTATTGGTATTTAGAGGGAAAGGATCAGGGATGCTCCTAAACATCCTACAATGCACAAGACAACATTCTCCCACAACTTGACAAATAATTATCCTTTCCAGCATGTCAGTAGTGCCAAGATTGAGAAACTCTACCCTAATCTTAAGCCTGCCGATCAACATTACCCTAGTAAAAATCAACCAAATCAGTCAGGCCCACCCAGGCCCACAGAATTGCCGATCAGCATATCTATGCCCCATTCTCAGATATAGAGAGCATTTAACATGAAAGACAGAGACTGAAAGAAACTAACAGATAAAAAGAACTTAGACATAATAGCAAAATGATGGAAACAACCTAAGTGCCTATCAATGGGTGAACTGATAAACAAAATGTGGCACATACACACAATGAAATACTATGCAGCCGTAAAGAATGATGAGTTCTTGAAACATGAGTGAAATATGTCAGTCATAAAAAGACAAATATTGTATGATCCCACTTTTATAAGAAGACAAGAATAGGTATATAAACAGAGATCAACATTCATTAGTGGTTACCAGGGATGAGGGGGAAGGAAAATTACTCTCTGGATAGTAGAAACCTGTTATTTTATTTAATTTTTGGTAAGAGAAAAGGTAGCACTGAATGTGGGTGAAGAGCCCACAGCTTGATCAAGGTAAGTGATGTCGCTAAGAAGTACACAACAGAAAAGATGTTTTTGATAAAGGATATGTCATATATAATGTTGCAACAATACTAAGAACAACCAAAAATATGTGTGTGATTACATATGTACGTATATATGCATAATATGAGTATGGGTATGTATGTGTGTGTACATATGTGTGCACATATAGATGTATCTGTATGTATACATGTATATGTGTGCATGCACGTGTATTCATATGTATAATAAACTACATAGGGGGTGCAGTTACAGATACTTCTTAGACATAATCAAACACCTCATGAGATTGGTTTCCTGGCTTTGAAGGCTTAAGACCATAGTCTCGTGGGACAACTTGGTCAACTGGCATAATATAGTTCATAAAGTTTATATTCTGCATCCTAGTTTGGTAAGTAGTGTCTGGGGTCTTAAAAGCTTGCGAGTGGCCATCTAAGATACAATTATCAGCTTCTACTCATCTGGAGCAAAAGAGAAACAAAGAAACCAAAGACTCAAAGAAGAAACTAGTCTACAGGACTGTCTACATGAACCATGGCCTCATCCACCCTGAGACCAGAACTAGATGGTGCCCAGCTACCACTAATGACCATTCTGATCAGGGCCATATCGATGGATCCTGATAGGATGGAAAAAAACATGGACCAGAACTCAGTTCTTAAAAGTCCAGACTTAAAACTGGACTAGTTGAGACTAGAGGACTCCCTGAGACTATCGCCCTGAGATACTCTTTAAACCGTGAACCAAAACTATTTCCTGAGGTCACCTTTTAGCTAAAGAACAGATTGGCTCATAAAATAAAGAATATTACCCATGAGTACTGTGCACCATTAAAAAAAATCATCAATATGAGACCAAATGATCTACAGTTACTCTAAAGCAAGGTTGGAAGGTAAAGGGACAGGGAAACTAGATTACTGGAAATGGAATGTCCAAAACAGAATTAATAAGAATGTTGACACATAGTAGAAAATGTTACTGATGTCACTGAAGAATTTGTGCAACCCCCCAAAAAAACCAAACACATTGCCATCGAGTTGATTCCGACTCATAGTGACCCTAACAATTTGTGTAATTGTTAAATGGGAACCTAATTTGCTATGTAAACTTCTACCAAAAAACACAATCAAGTATTATTTTTTAAAAAAAAGAACTTAGAGAAAATAGAGTCAATGCAGAGAGCAGAAGAATAAAAACCATTATATTAATATCTTCAAAGAAGTAAGAGAAGATGCTGATTATATAAAACAAGAGCAGAATCCTATCTAAAAGTGGAACTTCTGGAGAACAAGAAGTAGATATTGGAAAGCAAAATTATGATAGCCGAAATAAAGTCAACAGAAGGAGCTGGAAGATAAAGCTGAGAATATCTCTCAGAAAGTAAAATAGAAAGATTAAGAGAAGGAAAATAGGAGATAAAACATTTTTAAAAAATCAGTGAATTGATCTATTCCAACCATTGTAAGTTTCAGGAAATAACATAAAAAATGGAGGCTAGAAGATTTCAAATAGCATTAAAATTAAGGATTTGAGTTTCTCATTAAAGGGTCCACCAAATGCTCAGCAAAATGAATGAAGAAAGACTATCACTAAGACACATTATCATGGGATTTCAGAACACTAGAGAAAGAAAAGATCTAAAAACTTCCAGAGAAAGGGGGGAAAAAACTGGTCACATAGAAAGGATTTGGAAGCAGAATAGCATAAACGGTTGCCGTAACCCCATTGCCGTCAAGTCAATTCCGACTCATAGCAATCCAGTAGGACAGAGTAGAACTGCCCCATATGGTTTCCAAGGAGCTCCTGGTGGATTCAAACTGCTGACCTTTTGGTTAGTAGCCATAGCTCTTAACCACTATGCCACCAGGGTTTCCATAGGACCTGTTAATCACAACACAGAAAACTAGAAAGGAATGGCTTAATGTTGTCAAAATTTTGGGAGCATTTTATTTACAAGCCAAGAAATCTATATTCATTTGGACTTGCAATCAAATAGCTTTGGACCCGGAAGATCCCCAAAACTGTATCTCCCATATATCTTTTTTTAAAAAAACTACTGTAGGATGTGCTCCAAAACAAGCATAAATTAAGAAAGATGAAGACATGGAATCCAGATGAATCCTGGCTTCTTCTCTTTGCTCAAGGTCCAACATGGCCACCAACCCCAACCTCACATATATATATGTATATATGGCCACTACTCACCAGTAACTTATTGAAGATTCTGATTTTTGTTTTAAACGCACCTTGCCTGTGACTAAGGGAAAGAATGAGAAAGAAGTGTGCGTGTGACAGAGAGAGGATGAATATCGTTGGTTGTTTTTGCTCACCCAGTTCATTGGATAGACTTGGATGAGGTGTCTATGGTACAGATCTGGCTGGGTAGACCTCAGAGCTGTGGTGCTACGTGCTATGGACTGGAACATTCTCAGAGAAGGGGGCTGTGGGTGGAGAAAGCAATGAAACATGTCATATACAAATTTTTATTAAATGTATGTTGTTGTGTTGATTTTGACTCATAACAACCCTATATGACAGAGTAGAACTGCTCCGTGGCGTTTCCTACGCTGAAATCTTTACGGGAGCATATCAGTTCTTTTCTCCTGCAGAGCTGCTGGTGGGTTTGAACCACCAAACCTTCTGGTTAGCAGCCGAGCACTTAACCATTGTGCTACCAGGGCTGCTATTAAACCCAAAACCAAACCCATTGCCGTCGAATTGATTCCAACTCATAGCAATCCTATAGGGTAGAACTGCCTCATAGGGTTTCCGGTGAGCAGCTGATGAATTCGAACTGCAGACCTTTTGGTTGCAGCTGATCTCTTAACCAATACACCACTAGGGCTCCATTAAATGTATAGATGCCCCTATTTTTGATATTCTACCCAATTTTTTTTTTGTTTAGTTCTCAGACATTTTTTGAGTCATGGAAGGGCTTGTAGGCCATAAGTACTTTGACTAGAGCAAATGATAACAGTAGTGATAACAGCTGTTATTTGTTGGTCAGTGCCAGGCATTGTTCTGAGTACTTTTCACATTATCATCTCATTGAATTCTTGCAGTGTTCCTAGTAGACAAACATTGCTATTATTATATTTCCTGTATCATCTCATTGAGTTCTTAAATGTTCCTAATAGATAAACATTGCTATTATTGTATTTTTTATTTTACAGATAAGAAAAATAAGACACTTTTTTTTTTTTTTTTAACTTACTGAAGGCAAAATAACAGTTAGGTAGAGCCATTTTTTCTAAACCCAGGCAGTCTGACTCCCAAGCCTCCTGTTTTAACCTTTATCTTGGAGCTGTAACCTTCTCTGTGGGAAAGGGATAGGTTCACTCTGCATATGTAATTAAAGATCAAGAGCTATCTTTGGTATTTTCTCTTTCCCCATGCTAACTCTCTTTATGAAGGTTGATTTCATTTAGGTATTATATTCACTAAAGCAACTGTGTGATTTATCAATTGATTTAATCATTTATGAGGGTATTTGAATTCCAAAAGAGTAGCTTATTACCTAAATGAAACTTAGTAGGTGGAGTTTGTCTAGGACATACCAGTATTCTTTTGTTGTATTTCCTTCCATGGCTCTCACCTGGAAATGATATTTATATCAGCATGTGTTCATCTAATATCCATTCCTTTCTCCCATTAGCAACTTTTTACCCATTAAGGCTCAGTTTTAAAAAGAACCATCTCCAGGGGAGAGAATGTGATTTGGCATAGTTAATACTTTTTAAATTAATGAAAAAATACACAGTATCTCTTGTACTATAAATTCTATGTTCTTTTCATACTTATTCAAAGTAATTGTAAGAAATAAAATTTGAAGGATTTCTTAAATGCAAATGTTCGCTTTATTTTCTTTTAACTTGGATGTCCCCAAGTGCAATTCTTTTTCTGATATTATTTTGACAGTTTCATACAGCAATATTGTACTTGCCACAATGACAAGAAAAAAATGTAACCTACTTTGAACCAGAATTACATTTCTACTTCACAAGTCAAACCTGGAAACATCAGGTTATTTTCTACAGTGTAGTTAAGCTGAGCTATCCCAGTGATTTGAAAATGTTTCCTGATTGATGCAATGTTGATAGAAAATCATAACCAAGGGTTAATATTTGAAGATCATAAAATGGGAAAGACAATTAAAATGGTACAAGTACAAACTTGCATCTTCAGAAGAAGTATGCACAAACATTTATATCTGCCAGTATGCATAGCAAGGGTTTCAGCATACGCAATAGCTAGTAAAACCTGACCATTAGGAAATTAAGAGCATGTTTTACCTGAAGAAGCCCAAATCAGGAAACATGATTCTGAGCTTGCCTCAATTACTTTTAGGTTATGATTATGAGTTATTTATTTAATATCCTGTGCCTCACTAGCTTTGTTTATTAAATGAGGGTGTTCAGATAATTTCTAAATATTCGGCTCAAAACTTTTATTCTGAGGTTCTTTTGGACAGGTGAACAATTCTAAAAATGTAGGAGCAAAAGCAAACTAGACTGGTCAAGGAGACATTTTACAGAAGAGAAATGCTAAAATGCAAGCTAATATTAGGTTGGGTTCACCAAAAGCTAACACTGAGAAATGGATTCAGGTGCAAGTGACTTATTAGAAATGTGCTCCCCTATGAAGCCGGTGAGACAGTCGGGGAGGTAGGACCAGAAAGGAGAATAAAAACAAGGGCATGGTTTCAGCATAAGCCTGATCCCAGGGAACACCAGGACATAAATTATACCAAAGAGTTTATCCCACCTGGAGGCACAGGAACTGGGCTTTCATATTCCAGAACTGTTCACTGGGTTCTGGCTACCCTAGGGGAAGTAAACTTCCAGGCACTTCTGGCTCTCAGCATCTCCACAGAAGTAGCTCTAGTAACCCAAGAGCAGTCCTCTGAAGAAGGTTGCAAGTGCTATAACATTAAGAGTGAAGCACAAAGACTTCTGGTTCCAACTGAGATAGAGTCACAGGAATCAGATTTACCTTCCAATCTAAAACCAGAACAGAATGTATAAAACAATCCTTTTAAGACATTGCACATCAGTCAACAAAGAACAGTGATCCCTGAGAGAGAAGAAACAACAAGGTGAGCCCTGCAATTACTCTAGCATAATGCCTGGAGAGAGTTTTCAGACCCTGGCAAAGACACGGACAACCCAGTTACAGTTTAGTTGTCTCATGGTGTTGAGGAGATGGAGCAGGGAATCTGGGGAAGGTAGGGTGTCTAGAGTTCACAGGGCAGAATACCAGAGAGGAGAGAGCAGCACAAAAAGATCTTCACTAAAACCTTAAAACCTTTAGAAGAAAAAATAGGGGTAAATCTTCAAAACCTTGTATTTGGCAATGGATTTTTAGAAACAACACCAAAAGCACAAGCAACAAAAGAAAAAATAGGTAATTGGATTTTATCAAAATTAAAACTTTCACACATCAAAGGGCATTATTAGGAAAATGAAAAGACAACTTACAGAATAGGAGAAAATACTTAGAAATTATATAACTGGTAAAGGTTTAATATCCAGACTATATCTGTATATATCTGTATATCTGTATCTATCGATCTGTTTATCAAAAACTTCCAGAACTCAACAACAAAAAGAAAAACACACCAATCAAAAAATGAGCAAAGGACTTGAATAGATAGTTCTTCAAAACCCACTGCCATCAACTTGATTCCAACTCATAGTGACCCTACAGGACAGAGTAGAACTGCCCCATGTGGTTTCCAAGGCTGTAAATCTTTATGGAAGTAGACTGACATATCTTTCTCCCATGGAGCAGCTGGTGGGTTCAAACCACTGATCTTTTGGTTAGCAGCTGAACACTTTAACCACTGTGCCACCAGGGATCCCGAGTTCTTCAAAGAAGATAAGTAAATGGTCAGTAAGCACATGAAAAGATACTGAATGTCATTAGTCACTAACCTTATTAATCTGTTGCTGTCCAGTTGATTCCAACTCATGGCAACCCCATGTGTTACAGAGTAGAACTGCTCCATAGGGTTTTCTTGGCTGTAACCTTTATGGAGGCAGATTGCCAGGCCTTTATTCCATGGCACTGCTGGATGTGTACAAACCGCCAACCTTTAGCTTAAAGCCACAGTGAAATACCACTTCACATCCACTAGGATGGCTATTATTAAAAAAAACAACAGAATAACAAGTGTTGACAAGGATGTGGAGAAATCGGAACCCTCATTCATTGCTGGTAGGAATGTAAAATGATGCAGCTACTGTGGAAAACAGTTTGGCAGTTCCCCAAAAAGTTAAGCATAGAATTACCATTTGACCCAGCAATTCCACTCCTGGGTATATACCCAAAAGAATTGAAAGCAGGGACTTGAACAGATACCTGTACACCACTGTTCATTGCAACATTATTTACAGTAGACAACAGGTGGAAACAATCCAAGTGTCCATCAACAGAATGGATAAACAAAATGTGATCTATACATACAATGGAATATTGTTTGGCCATAAAAAAGTTTTGATACATGCCACAACATAGATGAACTTGGACAACATTATGTATGCTATGTAAATAAGTCAGACAGAAAAGGACAAATATTGTAGGATTCCACTTACATATAATATCTAGAATGGGCAAATGTTTGGAGACCAAGGTAGATTAGTGGTTACCAGGAGCTGGGAAGGAGGAAATGGGAAGCTGTTGCTTAATGGGTGCTGAGGTTTTTTTTTTTTGGGGGGCGGGGGGAGTAATGAAAAACTTCTGGAAATAGTGGTGATGGTTGTACAATATTGCGAATGTAATTAATGTCACTGAATTTTACACTTAAAAATGGTTAAAATGGCAAATTTTCTGCTATATATTTTACCACAATAAAATTTAAAAGGAGAGAGAGCTCCAGAAGTCTGCAGAGGGTCTCCTTTGAGTCTTCAGCTGAGTTCTGATCAGTGCGTTTATGTGAGGTAAATACTGGAGCCCAAGGAAAGAACTATCTGAAAGAATTAGAGGGGAAAATACCTACTCACACTGGGCCAGAACTATTCCCGTTCCCACTAGCCATAGTGGAAAACCTCAGAATTCACAGGACATTGGGTCAAGCACCCAGAAGGGTTTTGCCTCAATAGTAGTGCAAAAGAAGGCTTAAACTAAAAGCTGCTCACGTCTTGCCTAATAAAACTTAAAAGCAAGATCTGAAAACATCAAACTGTTTCCAAATAACTGCATCCAAGAACAAAGCTCAAGAATATTAATAAGAATAAAAAATATCCAGCATCTCAAAAGGTAAAATTACAATGCCTGGCTTATAATGAAAAATTATAAAACATATGAAGAAGCAGGAAAATAAGAGACCCATAATTGAAGAGAAAAATCAGTCAGTCAAAACCAACCCAGATATGAGACCAAATGGTCAACAATTACTTTAAAGCGAAGATGGAAGGATAAGGGGACAGGGAAACCAGATTACTGGAAACGGAACATCCAAAACGTAATTAATGAGAATGTTGACACATTGTGAAAAATATAACCAATGTCACTGAACAATTTTTGTAGTAATTGTTAAATAGGAACCTAATTTGCTGTGTAAACCTTCACTGAAAACACAATAAAATGTTATTTAAAAAAAACAAACCCAAAATGACAGAGATGATAAAATTAGTAGATAAGGACATTAAAAACAGTTATTGTAACTATATTCTGTATGTTTAAGAAGAGAGAGGAAAGATAGAGCATGATGAGTGTAGAGATGAAAGATACAAAAAGTCCCAAATCAAACTTACAGAGATGAAAACTATGAGATAAAAAATACACTGAATGGGATTAACAGTAGATTGGAAACTGCAATAGAAAAGATAAGTAAATATGGAGCTATAGCATTAAAAACTACCTAAAATGAAGCACAGAGAGAAAAAAGACTGGGGGAAAAAATCAGTGAAGCATCACTGAACTTCAGGTAGCCTAAAATACACACGGTTGAAGTCCACAAAAGAGGGGGAGGGGAGAAAATAAATATTTAAAGAGATAATGGCCCAAATATTTCCAAACTTGAAGAAAACAAAAACCTCGCAGATCTAAGAAGTTCAGTGAGCTGGAAGCACAGGAAACATTGAAGAAAACTGTATTAAGACACCTCATAATCAAATTGCTTAAAAGCAGTAATAAAGAGAAAACCTTAAAAGCAAACAAACAAAAAACACACACACACATACTGTGATGGTTAATTTGATGTGTCGGTTTGACTAGGCTATGGTGTCCAGTTGTTTAGTTAAACACTAGTCTAGATGTTGCTGTGAAGGTATTTTATAGATGTAATGAACATTTACAACCAATTGCCTTTAAGTAAAGGAAATTACTTTCAATAATATGAGTGGACCTCATCCAGTTGAAGGCCTTAACACAGAAAACTGAGGTTTCCTGGAGAAGGGATTCTGCCTCAAGACTAACACAGAAATCCTGCCTGGGTTTCCAGCCTGCTGGCCTTCCCTGTGGTTTTAGATTTGTCAGCCCCCATGAGTCAATTCCTTAAAATAAGTCTATTTATTTATATAAAATATCCTGTTGTTTCTGTTTTTTTTCTGGAAA
The DNA here is from genome assembly GCF_000243295.1 of Trichechus manatus latirostris. Taxonomy (NCBI): domain Eukaryota; kingdom Metazoa; phylum Chordata; class Mammalia; order Sirenia; family Trichechidae; genus Trichechus; species Trichechus manatus. The sequence continues at coordinate 2,362,083 of NW_004444135.1, read as the reverse complement.
ACCCTGATTGATACACATACTGAGGAGCAAAGATCAGAATGAGAGCAAAGTTCTCATTAGAAACAATACAAACCCGAAGATAGAACAACATCTCTAAAGTACTGAAAGAAAAAACTATAAACCAGAATTTTATATCCCCAAAATCCTTTCAGAAGAAATTGAAATGAAGACCTTTTTTTGAAGACATACAAAAATTAAAAGAATTCATCACCAGCAGACATACACTATAAGAAATGTTAAAGTCCTTCGGGCAGAAAGAAGATGACATCAGATGGAAATCTGCATCTACACAAAGGTAAGTACCATATATGGTAGCTGTGTTGGTTAATGTAAACTTCTATTTTTATTATTTAACTTTCTTTAGAAGGTAATTAACTTACATTTTTTCTTCAACAATAAAAAAATACAGCATATTAAAATTTGTGAAATGTTTCTAAGGCAGTACTTATAAGGAAATTTATAACACTAAATGTCTATGTTGAAAAAAAAAAAAAACTTCAAGTCAATGACCTCAGCTTCTACCTTAAGAAACTAGAAAAATAACAGAAAAGAAAACAATGAAGATCAGAGCAGAAATCAATGAACTTGAAGACAGAAAAATGATACAGAAAATTAGTGCAACCAAAAGCTGGGTTTTTGGCCAAATAAATAAAATTGATAAATCTCTAAATGCTCTGATCAGGGAACAAAAGGGAGAAAACACAGATTATCAATATCAGGAATGAGAGAAGTGATTCCATTACAGATGCTACAGATATTAAGAGTATAATAAGGGAATATTATAAACAACTTCCATTCAGTAAATTCAGCCTCTTAGATGAAATGGACAAGTTACTTGAAAGATACAAACTATGAAAGCTCACTCAAGAAAAAATAATGCTGTATCTATTCAAGAAATTTACCTTGTAGTTAAAAACCTAACTACAAAGAAAAGTCCAGGTCCAGAAGATTTTACTGGTGAGTTCTTACAAACTTTGCAGAAAGAAATAATACCAACTTTACAAAAACTTTTCCACAAAATCAGAGAGGAGGAAATACTTCCCAGCTTATTTTATAGGGTCAGCATTATTCTGCTACTAACACCAGACAAGATATTACAGGAAAGGAAACCACAAATTAATATACTTCATTAACACTGGTGTAGGTTTCTTTTTTTATTTTTATTTTTTCCTGTACAAAAATTTATACAAACATTGTTTTGTGACTCTAATTGCTCCCCCCATACTGTGACAGCACACTCCTCCTTTCCACCCCTGATTCCCCATGTCCGTTCAACCAGCTCCTAACCCTCTCTGCCTTCCCATCTCACCTCCACACAGAAGCTGCCCGTTTAATCTCTTGTATCTACTTAAGCTAAGAGGCACACTCCTCATGAGTATCACTTTATGTCCCCAGTCCAGTCCAATCCCTGTCTGAAGAGTTGGCCTCGGAAATTGTTTTAGTTCTGGGCTGATAGAGAATCCAGGGGCCATGTTTTCCGGGG
>NW_004444135.1:2357315-2359083 GCF_000243295.1 Trichechus manatus latirostris | reverse complement strand
AGTTTTTGTGCATGGTGTGAGGTATGGGTCTTGTTTCAGTTTTTTGCAGATGGATATCCAGTTATGCCAGCACCATTTGTTAAAGAGACTGTCGTTTCCCCAGTTAACGGACTTTGGGCCTTTGTCAAATATGAGCTGCTCATAAGGGGATGCGTTTATGTCTGGATTCTCAATTCTGTTCCATTGGTCTATGTATCTGTTGTTGCACCAGTACCAGGCTGTTTTGACTACCATGCGGTATAATAGGTTCCAAAATCAGGTAGTGTGAGGCCTCCCACTTTGTTTTTCTTCTTGAGTAATGCTTTACTTATTCAGAGGCTCTTCCTTTTCCATATGAAGTTGGTGATTTGCTTCTCCATCTCCTTAAAAAAGGCTAGTGGAGTTTGGATTGGGATTGCATTTTATCTGTAAATCACTTTGGATATAATTGACATTTTCACAATGTTGAGTCTACCTATCCGTGAACAAGGTATGTTTTTCCACTTACACAGGTCTCTTTTGGTTTCTTGCAGTAGTGTCTCGTAGTTTTCATTGTATAGGTCTTTTACATCTCTGATTACATTTATTCCTAAGTATTTTATCTTCTTGGAGGCTATTGTAAATGGTATTGATTTGGTGATTTCCTCTTCGAGGTTCTCTTTATTGGTTTAAAGGAATCTGTCATGGATTGAACTGCGTTCACCCAAAAATGTGTGTAACAATTTGGCTAGGCCATGATTCCCAGAATTGTGTGGTTGCCCTCTATTTTGTGATTGAAATTTTATGTTAAAGAGGATTAGAGTGGAATTGTAACACCACCCTCACTCAGGTCCCATCCCTGATCCAATGTAAAGGGAGTTTCCCTGGGGTGTGGCCCGCACCACCTTTTATCTCTTGTAAGAATTTGGACTTTTAGCCTACGTTGACTGTGAGGAAATAAACTTCTCTTTGTTAAAACGATCTACTTGTGGTATTTCTGTTATAGCAGCACTAGATGACTAAGACAGAATTCAACTGATTTTTGTATCTTTATCTTATATCCTGAAATTTTGCTGAAATCTTCTATTAGTTCCAGTAGTTTTCATGTGGATTCTTCGCAGTTTTCTGTGTATAAGATCGTATCATCTGCAAATAGAGATACTTTGACTTCTTCCCTCCCAATTTGGATGTGCTTTGTTTTTCTAGCCTAGTTGCTCTGGCTAGGACCTCCAGCACAATGTTGGATAAGAAAGGGGATAAAGGGCATCCTTGTCTGGTTCCCATTCTCAAGGGGAGTGCTTTCAAACTCTATTTAGGATGATGTTGGCTGTTGGCTTTGTAAAATGCCCTTAATTATATTGAGGAATTTCCCTTCTATTCCTGTTTTGTTGAGAGTTTTTATCATGAATGGGTGTTGGACTTTGTCAAATGCCTTTTCTGCATTGATTGATAAGATCATGTAGTTCTTGTCTTTTGTTTTATTTATATGATGGATTATATTGATTGTTTGTCTAATATTGAACCATCCCTGCATACCTGGTGTAAATCGTGCTTGATCATGGTGAATTATTTTTTTGATATGTTGCTGAATTCTATTGGCTAGAATGTTGTTGAAGATTTTTGCCTCAATGTTATGAGGGATATTGGTCTGTAATTTTCTTTGTTTGTGGTGTCTTTACCTGGTTTTGGTATCAGGGTTATGCTGGCTTCATAGAGTGAGTTTGGGAGTATTCCATCCTTTTCTATGCTCTGAAATACCTTTAAGAGTAGTGGTGTTAACTCTTCTCTGAAAGTTTGGTAGAAGTCTCCA
>NW_004444135.1:2330039-2356297 GCF_000243295.1 Trichechus manatus latirostris | reverse complement strand
TGTGGTGGATTTTACTTTAAAGTTCATTTTGTCAGAGATTAATATTGCCACTCCTGCTCTTTTTTGAGTGTTGTTTGCTTGATATATTTTTTCCATCCTTTGAGTTTTAGTTTGTGTCTTTAAGTCTAAGGTGTGTCTCTTGTACGCAGCATATAGATGGAGCGTGTTTTTTTATCCATTCTGCCACTCTGTCTTTTTGTTGGTGCATTTAGTCCATTTACTTTCAGCGTAATTATTGATAGGTATGAGTTTAGTGCTGTCATTTTGATGTCTTTGTGTGTTGTTGACAGTTTCTTTGTTCCACTTTATTTTCTATGCTGAGTCGTTTTTCTTTATGTATTTTGTTTTCATCTTTTTCGTTGTTGTTGATTTTGTGTTTGCTGAGTCTTTATATTTTTCTGGTTTTTTATTTTGACTTGTAGGATTGTTAGTTTCCTTTGTGGTTAGCTTAATATTTACCCCTGTTTTTCTAAGTGTATACCAGTCTTTTATTATATCACCTTGACTTCCTCTCCATATGAAAAATCTATGTTTACATTTTTTAAGTCCCTCTTTTTTGTTTTAATGTTGTCATCTTTTACATATTGACATCTTTTTTCCTATTTTCAGTGTTTTAGCTTTAATTTACTTTTGTGACTTCCCTATTTGGGTTGATATTTGTTGCTCTGTCCTGTGTGCTAGTCTTGGTTTGTTATCTGACGTTACTCATTATCTAACCAGAGGACTACCTTTAATATTTCTTGTAATTTTGGTTTGGTTTTTGCAAATTCCCTAAACTCCTGTTTATCTGGAAATGCCCTAATTTCACCATCATATTTGAGAGACAGTTTTACTGGATATATAACTCTTGGCTGGCAGGTTTTTTTTTCCTTCAAGGCTTTATATATGTCATCCCATTGCCTTCTTGCCTGCATGGTTTCTGCTGAGCAGTCCGAGCTTATTCTTATTTGACTCTCCTTTGTAGATGACTTTTCGTTTATCCCTAGCCGCTCTTAAAATTCTCTCTTTATCTTTGGTTTTGGCTAGTTTGACTATAGTATGTCTTGGTGACTTTCTTTTGGGATCTACCTTATGTGGGTTTCGATGAGCATCTTGGCTAGATACCTTGTCCCCTTCACAGTATCAGGGAAGTTTTCTGCCAACAAATCTTCAACAATTCTCTCTGTATTTTCTGTTATCCCTGCTGTTCTGGTGTTCCAGTCACTCGTAGGTTATTCCTCTTGATAGAGTCCCACATAATTCTTAGGGTCTCTTCATTTTTTTTAATCCTTTTATCTGATTTTTCCTCAAATAAGTTGGTGTCATGTGCTTTATCTTCAATCTCACTAATTCTGACTTCCATTGCCTCAGTTCTGCTCCTGCGACTTTCTGTTGAGTTTTCTAATTCTGAAATTCTATTACTAATCTTCTGGATTTCTGATTCCTGTCTCTCGATGGATTCTTGCCGCCTGTTAAATTTATCATTATGCTCTTCTTTAATCTTTTTAATTTCCTCTGTTGTGTGTGCTGTGTTTTGCTTAATTTCCTTTCTAATTACTTCAAGAGTTCTGTATATTAATCTATTGTATTCTGCCTCTGGTAACTCCAAGAAATGTTCCTCCTCCGGAAAATCTCTATATTCTGTATGTTGGGAGCTTGCTGAAGCCGTCATGGATTGCCTCTTTATGTGATTTGATATTGACTAATGTCTCTGAGCCATCAATAACTTATTATATTTATTTATTTTATGTTTGCTTACTGTGTCCTAGCTTCTTTTTTTGTTTTAATATGCCCAAATACACTGCTCGTGTGAGCTAGTTTGATTATTCGTACCTTTGAAGCTCTATTGTCCTATCACCAGGTGGTTAGATCTGTTATTAGGTATGTGAGCTCAGGAGTCCGCCCACTCCTCCTGTATGGATTCAGCTCAGGTGCCCAGGTAGATAGCCATCAAGTGTATGGTGTAGGCTCTCACAGTCCTAGACAGGCATGGGTGATTGGTGTAGGCACAGGCATCTGGCTGTAGCAGGGCGACACACTCTGAGCAAGGCAGGGGACTGACAGCTGCCCCCAAGTTTCCAGGAGGATGGTGTGTCCCTGTTCCCTAGAGCACGTAGGTGGGTGGGTTTTGCAGCCTGACTATGAGCACCTAATGCTGTTGGCTGTAAGGACTGGGGGGCACCTCTTATTCATAGGCCACTCTCACAGGTGGATAAGTGGCATGGGTGGAGCCACCAGTCCTCAAGCCCCTGATGTGGGTAGGTGAAGACCCTGCTTAATGGGCAGAGCAGTGTCAAATGTCAAGAACCTGCCACTTCACAGCTGAAACAGTTGAAGTTAGAGTTCCAGTATATGCCCTGTTGTACTGCGGTAATAAGGGCCTACGCTGTTGAAATGGGCCCACACAAATCTTTGCAGGGGGAAAGGCACTCAGAGTCTGTGGATCCCTTATGCCTGTGCCTAGGCAAAGGAGCTGTGCCTACCTTGGGTTCCTGGCTTAGGGGAGTTGGCAGTTTATTTTTTCCCATTTGTTAAATTGTTCAGTCTCCAAGTCAGGGAGAATGTCACTGGGCGTGTGACGGATCCTACTTCTGGCCCAGGGGACTCAGCAATTGCTGAAGCCGGTCCAGGACCCAGTGCAGAGAGGGAGCAGGGAGCTAAATGAGAGAGAGGTTTTTCCTTAAGGGGTGTTTTTGATCCGCGCAGTAAGCCGTACACAAGTACGTATCTTTTGTGGAGGGCCGCTTCTCACTGGTTCTAGGTGGCCGTGTAGACTCTCTGGTGCTGGGTCTCTCCTGGTGCAGAAAGTGCACCTCCTGAGCATGGCTGCTTGCCTGCCTCACCGCTCACCCCCAAGCTGATCAGGCCTAAAGGGCTCAGGCTCTCACCGGCTCAGGTCTGGCAACTCCTCGCTGCTTCCAAACCATCTCTCCCTCCCCCTGCCACTCAGTCCAGTTCCTCAACTCTGCCTTTGATGTTCAGGGCTCCTAGATTTCCATATATAATCGAATCATGTGTTTTTTCAGGTCTTTGTTGTAAGAGGGTCCACCAGAAGCGTCTGACTACTCCGCCTGCCATCTTGGCCGCACATCCTAGTGTAAATTTCTTAACAAAAGTTTAGCAAATTGAGTCCAGCAACATATAATAGAGATCTTACATCTTGACCAAGTGGGGTATTATCTTGGAAATGTAAAGTTTGTAAATCAATGTAATTTATATTTTTTAGTTCCAGTTGCCATTGAGTTGATTCCAACTCATGGCATCCTTGTGTGTGTCGGAGTAGAACTGTGTTCCATAGGGTTTTCAGTGGCTTCTTTTTCAGAAGTAGATCACCAGGACTTTCTTCCGAGGTGCCTCTGCATGGACAAAAACTTTTAACCTTTTGATTAGCAGCTGAATGCGTTAACTGTTTGAAACAGCCTGAAAAAAGAAAAACAATGTGACCATCTCAATACATGCAAAAGAAAATTATCAGCAAACTAGAAATGAAAAAGTCTTCCTCATTGTGATAAAGGCATATATGAAAACCTACAGCTAACATCATAAGTAATGGTAAAAGAATGGAAGATATTCTCGTAAGTTTAGAAACAAGGCAAAGATGTCCACTTATATTCAGTGTGTACTAGAGGTTCCAGCCAGTGAAATAAGACAAGAAAAAATAATAAAGGCCATCCAGATGAGAAGGGAAGAAGTAAAACTATCTTTATTGGTATACATGATCATCTGTGTGGAAAATTCTATGGAATCTACAAAAAATATACTAGAATAAATGAGTTTAGAAAGTTTGTAGTATATAAGATCAGTATACTAAAGTCATAATAATCAACAAATAATAGCAATGAGTAATCTAAAATTGAAATTAAGAAAAAAGTATCATTTGCACTAGTATCAGAAATAACTTTTGGCACAAATCTCACAAAAATATATAAGAACTGTAACTAAAATCTATGATATTGCTAATGAAAATTAAAGAAGACCTAATTTGGAGCTCTGGTGGTGCAGTGGTTAAGAGTTCAGCTGCTAACCAAAAGGTCAGCAGTTCGAATCTACCAGCCACTCCTTGGACACCATATGGGGCAGTTCTACTCTGTCCTATAGGGTCGCTGTGAGTTGAAATGAACTCAACAGCAGTGGGTTAATCAGATTGAGAGATATACTGGGTTCATGGATTGAAAGAGTCAGTATTGTTACCATGTCATTTCTCCCCAAATTTATCTATATATTTAATGCAATCCCAATGAACACCCTAGAATTTTTGCAGAAACTGACAGACTGATTCTAAAATTTACATGCATATGTCAAGGACCTAGGATAGCCAGAACAACTTTAAAAAAGAACAAAGTTGGAAAATTTATGCTCAGTGGTGTGCTCATAAATATTTAGCGAATAGCTCTCTGAAAATATTTTCATGGTGTAAATATACCGTGACTGATTTCGAGCTACTTACATGACATCACTAAACAGAATTGAGAAGAAATGCACATGATCAACTCCCGTGAGTGGGTGTAAGTCAGCTTCAGTACACCACTGCTTCTACTACCTGGTTTTAAGATGTATTACAAAGCTCTAATAATCAAAGTTTAATTAAAAATTTTTGAGGAAAACATAGAAAATCTTTGTGACCTTGGATTACACAAAGATTTTCTGCATATGACACCAAAAGTATGATCCAAAAAGGAAAAAAATCCATAAATTGAGCTTTATCAAAATTAAGAACTTCTGATCTTCAGAAGACAGTTAAGAAAATGAAAAGATAAGCCATAGACTGTAAACAAATGCAACATAGTAACTATAACTTTATGGTTTTAGATAAACTCTTCATTTTTGCACACACACAAACAAAACCCATTGCTGATCACATAATTTAGTTTCATATTTTGACATATCTAAAATATACCAACAATTATTTTGAAGTCTTCTTTGACCATATACGATGAAAAGCACAGTTGGCTAATTTTATGTATATAATTACATCAGGTTTTTGAGGTCTGGGAGATTTTGTATTTGTTAATACTAATTTACAATACTTTCTGGGAGTGCAAGGAGCCCTGGTGGCACAATGGTTAAGCTCTTGGCTGCTAACCGAAAGGTTGTTGGTTCGAACCCGCCAGCGGTTCCACGGGACAGAACACCTGGCAATCCTCTCCCCTAAAGATTACCCATTGCCGAATCAATTCCAAGTTGACCCTATACAACAGAGGAGAACTGCTCCATAGGGTTTCCAAGGCTGTCAGTCTTCAGGAAGCAGATTGCCACATCTTTCTCCCACAGAGCAGCTGGTGGGTTCTAACTGCCAGTCCTTCAGTTTTCAGCCCATTGATTTAACCACTGCACCACCAGGGCTCCTAAGAAACCGTATGGGGTGTTCTACTCTGTCCTGTAGGATCACTATGGTTCAGGATCAGCTCGGTGGCACACAACAACAACACCTGGTGGTGCAGTGGTTAAGCACTTGGCTGCTAACTGAAAGGTCAGCGTTTCCAACCCACTTAGTGGAACCCACTCAGTGGCAAGAGAAAGACCTGGTGATCTGCTCCAGTAAGGATTTTTGTTGTTAGTATTTAATCATTACATTATATTGTCTTAGAGATGAACTAGGTTTTGATCCTCAAATTGCTGTTATTTCTATTATTTTAGCAACTTTTGTTTATATTTGTTATTTTTAAGGAGATAATTAATTACCTTTTAAGTTCCCTTCGATAACATACCTTTTCTTTTCTGCCTTCAAAAAAAAAAAAAAAAGATCTTGTCTACTGCTCAGAAGTCATTTATTCCATATAGTATTTACGTAGTATTTTCTGAACGTATTTGACCTCAGAACACTCTTTTTTTATTGCACACCTATCAACTCCTACCCAAAACTGTGTGAAGTATTGTGCAGGGCACTAGTTTAGAAAAAATGAGACAGTATTACTCACTTAATTCTTGTGGTATCAACTGTCCTCCCAGGAACTGCAGCAAGTATGATTAAAATTCCAATAACCTGGCTTTGCGGCTTATTTTTCATACCGCTTTAGTTAAAATTTCCCTGGTCACAAATTAGACAAACTTGAGCTACTTAAAGCCAAAACGGTGGAGGGCTTATTTTAAGGTTCTTGGGTATCCCAAGAGGAGTATAGGGATGTAGGTATTTCAAGAGCAGGGAGTCAGTCTAGCCAAATGAGAAATTATAAAGACTCATTGCACTTTCTGTCTCTGGGACCCGTAGTCTTTTCATTTCTGCATCTTTCTGCAAGTCTACTTCATTTTTCTTCTTTTGCAGATCCAAATGTCAGCTAAAATATCCCAGTACTTTGAGACTTAACATATTGGTCTGAACCATATTCCATATCCAGTGGAACTCTGGAGGCTTCTGTGAGATTTCTACAGATTTCTGTGTGAGGTGGCAGTGAGGTAAGGGGGTGAAGAAATGCCAGACTGGTACTCTCATTGTCACCTCTGGCTCTGGGCCCCTGTTTCCATATATACTAGACTCTGTTGAAGGTTTTGCGGTTTCTGTCACTGCAATATAATCAGCACTGACTGCTAGGGATACTTTCAGCTACTTCTGAGAAACTTCCTTTGGCCCTTTACCCCTCAAAGTCTTCTACTTCAAACTTTCTTGCTGATTTCTTTCTCACTTTTCTCTTTTCAGGAGGGAGACTTTTTTTTTTTTTTTGGAGCCATGCAGAGTAGTTTTACAGTCTCCTTTATTTCTGTGGCTTCTGATATGGATGCTGTCAGGGTATTACATCCCAATCTAAGCAGCTCAAACAAGAGCATGACTCTTTCTAGTATTTGTCATTAAGATAATACAGTTTTGACTTTTGTTACTTTTGCTTCTCAGTGTTTATAGGGGGAGAAAACATCCTCCCTGCAGCGACTCAGTTTAAGCAAGCAGCCTGAGCTGACTAGAATTGGGTCCCAATTCCAAATCCCTAAGAGGCAGAGTCAGATTGCCTGAGTTCAGATTAGATATCCGCCCCAGATTACTCAGTTTGGGCCAGGGATCAGGTTATTTAGTACATACAAGGCTGATGGGGCCCATCCTTGTTGACTAGGGGCAGTTTCCAGTGAAATATTTTCCATTTTTTTAGGGTTAAAACAAACTTCAATAATAGAATATACCCTTGAGAATTTATTTCTTAGAAAATTTTATGGTCAACCAAGACAGGAACAACTTGAAATGAGTATTTTACATCTGCATTTAATGTTGAAGTAATTGATGTACTTAAACTTCTAATATGAAGTCATAGAATTACAAAGGAAAATGAACTTATGGCTAAATATTGAAACTTGCTTTGTCTGAAATTACTTAAGTGCTATATGAGTGCTAATGAATTCTCCAGCTTGAGGAGACATGTAATGAAAATTGCATCACTTTTTTATTCTATGTGCTGCTGTAAGCAGTGATATTTTTTCCTCCCATAATTTTTCCCCTTAAATTGGTAACTTGTGCCAAATTAACAGATATGAATTTGCAAAGAACTTCATTTTACGTGCCAGCAATAATAACTACTCACCAAGGAAAAGTAACCTCAGCTGCCTTTACAAAAGTTAATATTTCATATTTCTTTCTTACTTTATACTTGTGTTTCTACAACTTATTTTTTTTTCTGTAGCACATGTTAGAGAGAGATTTTTTTCTGTGTCTGAAAATGTTGTGGCCAGTGTCTAATGCCAGAGAAGTCATAATTAGTGGAAAACAGGACGGGAGGTCACTCTTGCTAAGTAGCAACATGCCACTAGTTCTGGCTTTGAAGGCCGTGGCAAGCTTTCATCTCTCCGTACCTCTGGAATTCTTTCCCCTTCAGAATTATAGTATAGTTGTTAGAATTTGGATTTCAAATTGCACCTAGGTTCAAATTCCAGTTCACCCATGTACTAGTTGTAAGATCTTCGGTAAGTTACTTGGCTTCTGAGCTTAGTTTTTTCATCAAACAAGACAGAGAAGAAGTTTATCACAAAGATTAAATGGGATGATATTTGCAAATGTGCTTAGCAAGACCCTGGCGCATAGTAAATGTTTAAAAAGTAGCAATAGTTAAAAAGAATAGTACTAATCATTATTTTCAGTGCCAAGTATCATACCAGATCCTGCGAAACAAAGGTGTGTGAGACACGGCCCTTGTCTTCAAGTAACTCATAGACCAACAGAGTATGGGACTCAGAAAGTATAACTTTTTGAGATAAATGTACATTTATATTGGGAAGGCACTGGGTACTTGATACTTAGTACTTGATACTTCCATTAAGTCCTATGTTATGTTTTTAAAAATACCTATAAAGTTTATTCTTAACTTTGGATTTTAAGAACTTTATACTCAGAGCAAGTTATTATAAATGACTCATTGGAACTGGGGGTGCTGGCATTCTCTGGCCTGTTCCTAGTTTTCTTCCAGCCAAACGTGCTGCCAGGCTCTTTCCCAGGTATGAGGGAGAGGACAGCCAGGTGGGCATCAAGATCTAAATAATGGAGCACATATAATTTATTTATTTTATTTTTTTATTGTGCTTTAAGTGAAAGTTTACAGTTCTGGTCAGTTTCTCATACAAAAATTTATACGCACATTGTTATATGACACTAGTTACTCTCCCTGTAATGTGACACCACACTCCTCCTTTCCACTCTGTATTTCCCATGTCCATTCAACCAGCTCCTGCCCCTCTCTGCATTTTCATCTCGCCTCTGGACAGGAGCTACCCATTTAGTCTCATACATATCTACTTGAGCTAAGAAGCACACTCTTCACAAGTATCATTTTGTGTCTTACAGTCCAGTCTAATCTTTGTCTGAAGAGTTGGGTTCGGGAATGATTTTAATTTTGGGGTAACAGAGAGTCCAGGGGCCATGTCTTCTGGGGTCCTTCCAGTCTCAGTCAGACCATTAAGTCTGGTCTTTTTAGTAGAATTTGAGTTCTGCACCCCACTTTTCTCCTACTCTGTCAGGGACTCTCTGTTGTGTTCTGTGTCAGAGAGGTCATTGGTGGTAGCCAGGCACCATTTAGTTCTTCTGGTCACAGGCAAATGGAGTCTCTAGTTTATGTGGTCCTTTCTGTCTCTTGGGCTTATATTTTCCTAGTGTCTTTGGTGTTCTTCATTTTTTTTTTGCTCCAAGTGAGTTGGGGCCAATTGACGTATCTTATATGGCCACTTAAATCACATACAGTTTAGGAGATTGGCTCTGGTCACAGCTTTAGAGGTTGGGAGACAGTGCTGGAATGTTAGATGCAAACTCAGGACATCTATCTAGAATTGAGGCAAAGAAAAACAGGCTCAAGTCATTCAGTTGGTACACAAGGCCAGATTCCCTGCAGGTACCTGTACCCTGAAGAAGAGGAACCAGAAGAACTCCAGGAACTCAAGAGATCTGGGTAGGAGCTCAAGCCAGCAACCTGACCTTTGCAAGAGCATTCTAACCTAGTGGTAGGGTAGGGTGAGAGATAGAACAGCATTATCAATGCTTTAGTCCAGTGATCTCAAAACTTTTTGACTGTTGATCTTATTATATATATTAATTTATTAAGTACAGACATGCATCTTATTGTTAGCTAACACCTCAGTGCACAATAAGATATATTGTTGATGGTAATGGCAATGATTTAAAATAGTTAAAAAAATAATTCCAAATTATTTTGGCCAGCTTCTTGCCAGATTTGATTATACTGTTACTGTTTTTAAATGAAGGTGGGGCTGATGAAGAAGAGATTGTGCTGTTTTCTTCTTTGGCATTGTGCTTACATTGTTAGTATTATCTTCAGTTTGTCTTTACTTTGCCTGTTTCAGCCATGTGTCCATCGTATGAGGGTTAGTTTAGTAATCCATAAATGCACTTAATTGGGCAAGAGAGAAAAAATATTACTGTATATTGAAAACCAATGAAAAAATAGCATACCCTATTTATTTCTCTATTCATAAAACTCCTGTTCCTTCCTTAGGTCCCCATGCATATATCATGTAGAACATATGTCCTTCCTTAACATTCAAAGGATGAACAGTCACAATATAAACCTTTTGTTTTCTTCTGAGCAGATGAGGGAAGAGAATGTGAACAGTTAAGGAAATAATGCTTTGCTTTTTAAAATAAAGACGGAGAGGAGAGACAGATTGATGTATAGGGCTGCAGAGAAGAGGGGAAAGAATAAATGCTAAAATGAGATATGGTAAATTATCAGAGGAAGTGAGTTTTGGGAAACAGAGATGAATAAAGACTATTTTAAGGAATTTTACTATGTGAAATTGTTGTGCCCTGTCCTTCATATCTTTTATTCTGGTTATACATTTTTTAGTAAATAAAAACGTTGCATTCTTTAAAATTTTTCAATAATAGGGTGAATACAACAGTATACACGCAAAATGCGTTTACTTGTTATCTGTTTATCCAAATCCTGCCATGTTCAAGATCCACCTTTTCCAATAGCCCTTACCAGATTATATTTTCTGTAAATGGCTGCAACAATGTCTCCCATCCTGCATGCTTTTCTTACAATGTGACCTGGACACTCTTCCCATTGCTGAAGATGTGCTATAAAGATGGCAGTTAAGCACATGAAAAGATGCTCAGCATCACCAGCCATTAGGGAAATGCAAATTAAGACCGTAATGAGATGTTCCTACACATCTATTAGAACAACTAAAGTAAAAAAAAAAAAGTGACAATACCAAATATTGGCAGTGATACAGAGGAACCGGAGGGAATGTAAAAGGGTACAACCATTCTGGAAAATAGTTTGGCAGTTTCTTTGTTGTTGTTGTAGTTTAAATGAAGTTTACATTTCAAGTTAGTCTCCCATACAAAAATTTATACATACATTGTTATGTGACCCTAATTGCTTTCCCCATATTGCGACAGCAGGCTCCTCCTTTCCACCTGATTCCCCACGTCCATTCAACCAGTTCCTAACCCTCTCTGCCTTCCCATCTCACCTTCGGACAGAAGCTGCCCGTTTAGTCTCATGTATCTACTTGAGCTAAGAGGCACACTCTTCACGAGTATCACTTTATGTCCCACAGTCCAGTCCAATCCCTGGCTGAAGAGTTGGCCTCGGAAATTGTTTTAGTTCTGGGCTGATAGAGAATCCAGGAGCCATGCTTTCTGGGGTTCCTCCAGTTTCAGTCAGAGCATTAAGTCTGGTCTTTTTACTAGAATTTGAGTTCTGCACCCCACTTTTCTCCTGCTCCATCCGGGACTCTCTGTTGTGTTCCCTGTCAGGGCAATCATTGGTGGTAGCCAGACACCATCTAGTTCTTCTGGTCTCAGGCTGATGAAGTCTCTGGTTTATGTGGCCCTTTCTGTCTCTTGGGCTAATACTTTACTTATATCTTTGGTGTTCTTCATTCTCCTTTACTCCAGGTGGTTGGGACAAATTGATGCATCTTAGATGGCTGCTTGCAAGCTTTTAAGACCCCAGATGCCACTCACCAAAGTGGGATGCAGAACATTTTCTTAATAAGCTTTGTTATGCCAATTGACCTAGATGTCCCCTGAAAGCATGGTCCCCAGACCCCTACCCTGCTACTCTGTCCCTCAAAGTGTTTGATTGTATTCAGGAAACTTCTTAGCTGTGGTTTAGTCTAGTTGTGCTGACTTTCCCTGTAGTGTGTGCTGTCCTTCCCTTCACCTAAGATAATTATTATCTACTATCTAGTTAGTAAATAACCTTCACCCTCCCTCCCCACCCTGGTAGCCATCAAAGAATGTTTTCTTCTGTGTTTAAACCTTTTCTTGAGTTCTTACAATAGTGGTCTTATACAGTATTTGTCCTTCTGTGACTGACTAAATTCACTCCGCATAATGAGTTCCAGCTTCCTCTATGTTATGTTTCATGGCTTCATTGTTGTTCTTTATTGTTGCGTAGTATTCCATTGTGTGGACATACCGTAATTTGTTTATCCATTCATCCATTGATGGGCATCTAGGTTGTCTCCATCTTTTTGCTATTGTGAACAGTGCTGCAGTGAACATGGGTGTGCATATATCTATTTGTGTGACGGCTCTTGTTTCTCTAGGATATATTCCAAGGAGTGGGATAGCTGGATCGTTTGGTACTTCTATTTTTAGCTTTTTAAGGAAGTGCCAAATCGATTTCCAAAGTGGTTGTACCATTTTACATTCCCACCAACAGTGTATAAGTGTTCCAGTCTCTCCACAACCTCTCCAGCATTTATTATTTTGTGTTTTTTGGATTAATGCTAGCCTTGTTGGGGTGAGATGATATCTCATTGTAGTTTTGGTCTGCATTTCTCTAATGGCTAATGATTGTGAGCATTTCTTCATGTGTCTGTTAGCCGTAGTTTGGCAGTTTCTTAAAAAAAAACTAATCATATGCTTAACATACAAACTAGCAATTGCACCTCTGGCATTTTTCCCAGAGAAATGAAAATGTAAAAAACCTTTACAGAATGTTCATGGCAGCTTTATTTGTAAAACTCCCAAGGTGTAAACAAACAAAATGTCCTACAGTGGGTGAATATTTAAACAAGCTATGATGGTTCCATACCATGCAACATACTCAGCAATAAAAAGCAATGAACTATTCATACATGTAACAATTTGTATGGATCTAAAGAGCATTATGGAGCCCTGGTGGCGCAGTGGTTAAGAGCTCAGCTGCTAACCGAAAGGGTCGCTATGAGTCAGAATCAACTTGACGGCAACGGATTTGGGTTTTTTTGGTTTTTAAAGAGCATTATGATGAGTTAAAAATTCCAATTGCAAATGATCACATACTGTATAATTCCATTTATATAGCATTCTGGAAGTTACAATAGCTATGGAGATGGAGAACAAATTAATGGTTTCCAGGGGTTAGGGATTGTGAGGTTGTAACTAATGGGATAGCACAAGGGAGATCTTTGTGGTGATTGTTCTGTATCTTAATTGTGGTGGTTACACTAATGTGTAGACGTGATAAAATGGCACAAGAAATGATACAATGTCAATTTCCTGGTTTTAATATTTGTTTTAATTACCTAGTGCTGCTGTAGCAAAATATACCACACGTTGGTGGCTTTAAAGAACAGAAATTTATTTTCTTACGGTTTTGGAGGCTGGAAGTCCAAATCAGGACATCAGCTGTAAGGTAGGGTCCTTCCTTGTCAGTAACACTGGGAGTTCCTTGGCGTTCCTTGGCATTCCTTGGTATTTCTTACCATCTGTCTTCCTCCTGTGTGTGTCTCTGTGTCTATTCTGCCCTTTTTATAATTCAGAAGTGATTAGGTTTATGACCCACCCTACTCTGGTATGACCTCACGAACAAAAGAAAAACGCTATTTCCAAACAGGATCACATTCAGAGGTACAGGGGCCAGGACCTCAGTATATATTTTGGGGGACAGAATTCAATCCATAACAATACTGTACTGTTGTTGTAAGATGTAACTATTGGTGAAAACTGGGTGAAGGGTACACGGGACATCTTTGTACTGTCTATGCAACTTTATATGAATCTGTAATTGTTTCAAAATAAAAAGTTAAAAAAACGCAAGACACTAAATTTAGGTTAGAACTTCATCAGCCTTTGTCTCTGCTCCTTCTCTGTCTAGAAAAAACAGCAGAGGGGCAGGTTGGCATGCAACAAAAATATTTTATAATTTCTCTAGTGATATTTTTCTTTGACTTTAGTATTAAGGAGATGTGTATTATTTAATTTCCAGATATCTGTGGATTTTCTAGGTGTCTTATTGTAATTAATTTCTAATTTAAGTCCATTGTGGTAAGAGTATATACTCTGTAAGATTTTAATCTTTTGAAATTTATTGAGAATTTATAGCCTACTATATATTCTACCTTAGTGAAGTTTCCATGTACAATTTTGTAGAATGTGCATTCTGCAGTTGTTGGCTCCAAGTGTTTTATAAATATTAATTAGGTCAAGATGGTTGACCTATTTCCTTGATGATTTTTTTGTTTGCTTATTTCATCAATTACTGAGAGAGGGATATTAAAATCTCCAGTATTATTTATGGGTTTATCAATTTCTTCCTTTATCTCTGTGAAGTTTTGCTTAATGAATTTTGAAACTCTTGTTAAGTACATACATATTTAGGTTGTTAGGTCTTCCTGATGATTTGCCCTTTATTATGATTCTGAAAATTTCCCTCTTTATCCCTCGTAATACTGTCTTTTTACTTTATCTGATATTAATGTAACCTCATCAGCTTTCTTATACTTCCTGTTTGCATGGCATATGTTTTCCCATTCTTTTTCTTTCAACATCTTTGTATCTTTTTTCTCTCTGTTGTTCACATTGTATAATTTCTATTGACCTGTCCTCACATTCACTGACTCTATTTTCATTTCCAATATGCTACTAAACTCATCTACTGAATTTTTCAGTTCAGTTTTTGTACTTTTCAGATTAGGATTTCTATTTGTTTCTTTTTTTAAAAAACAATAACTTTATTGAGACATAATTCACATACCATAAATTCACCATTTAAAGTGTACAGTTCAATGATTTTTACTATAGTCACACAGTTGTGCAGCCATCAAAACAGTTGATTTTAGAACATTTCATCACTTCATAAAGAAACTCCTTGCCCATTAGTGGTCCCTCCTGTTCTCCCAGCCCCTCCTCCCAGCCCTAGGCAACCACCATTCTAATTGTATCTCTATAGATTCATTTATTCTTGATATTTCAAATAAATGCAATCATACAATACATGGTCTTGTGTGACTGGCTTTTTTCACTTAGCATAATGTTTTCAAGTTCATCCATGTTGTAGTGTGTCTTAGTTATCTAGTGATGCTATAATGGAAATATTGCTAGTGGGTGGCTTTAACAAACAGAAATTAATATTTTTCTCACAGTTTAGGAGGGTGGAAGTTAGAAATTCAGGATGCCAGCTCTAGGGGAAGGCTTTCTCTCTCTGTTGGCTCTGGGGGAAGGCCCTTATTCCTTGGTTCCTTGGTTCACATGGTGTGGCATCTATCTTCCCCCATCTCTGCTTGCTTGCTTGTTTAATCTCTTTTATGTCTCAAAAGAGAGTGACTTAAAAGACACCCTACACTAATACTGTCTCATTAATGTAACGAAGAAACTCATTCCCAAATGGGATTATAACCACAGATATAGGGTTAGCATTTACAGCATATATTTTAGGGGGACATAATTCAATCCATAACATAGTATGTTTCAGTTCTTAATTCCTTTTTATGGCTGGATAATATTCCATTGTATGGATATACTAAATTTTGTTTATCCATTCATCAGTTAATAGACATTTGGATTGTTTCACCATTTGGCTATTATGAATAATATCATTATGAACATTTGTGTACAAGTTTTTGTATGGACGTATGTTTTTATTTCTCTTGGGTATATACCTAGGAGTAGAATTGTTGGGTCACGTGGTACCTCTATATTTAACCATTTGAGGAACTTCCAGATTGTTTTCCAAAGTGGCAGCACCATTTTACATTCCCACTAGCAGTGTACTAGTGTCATGGATTGAATTGTGTCCCCCCCAAAATATCTGTCAGCTTGGCTGGGTCATGATTCCCAGTATTGTATGATTGTTTACCATTTTGTAATCTGATGTGATTTCCTTATGTGTTATAAACTCTATCACTATGATATAATAAGATGGATTAGCAGCAGTTATACTGATGAAGTCTACAAGATTAGATAGTGTCGTAAGCCAATCTCTTTTGAAATATAAAAGAGAGAAGCAAGCAGAGACACATGGGGACCTCATACCACCAAGAAAGCAGCACCAGGAGCAGAGCACGTCTTTGGACCTGAGGTTCCTGTGCTGAGACATTCCCAGACCAAGGGAATATTGATGACGTGGACCTTCCTCCAGAGCCGACAGAGAAAGCCTTTCCCTGGAGCTGATGCCCTCAGTTTGGACTTGTACCCTACTAGACTGTGAGAGAATAAATTTCTCTTTGTTAAAGCCATCCACTTGTGGTATATCTGTTATAGCAGCACTAGATGACTAAGACAATGAGTATTCTGGTTTTTCCACATCCTTGCCAAAACGTGTTATTACGTGACTTTTCGATTATAGCCATCCTAGTGGGTAGGAAGTGGTATCTCATTGTGGTTTTGATTTACATTTCCCTGATGACTAATGATGTTGAGAATCTTTTCATGAGTTTGTTGGCTATTTGTATATCTTCTTTGGAGACTGCCTGTTTCGATCCTTTGCCCATTTTTAATTGGGTTATTTGTCTTTTTTTATTATTGAGTTATAAGAGCTCTTTATATATTCTGCATACAAGTCCCTTATCAGATATATGATTTGCAAATAGTATAGTTTCCCATATGTGGGTCATCTTTTCATGCTCAATTCATTTATGTATTCTCTGTGGCTGCTTTCACTCTACAACAGCAGAGTTGAGTAGTTGCAACAGTGATCATCTGGCATGGAAAGCCTAAAATAGTTACCTTCTATTTCTTTATGGAAAAATTTTGCTGACCACCAGCACTTTTTGTCTTCTAGTATCTCTGTTTTGTTCTTAACTTCTTAGCAGCCACTCCCTGCTAAGCCTTGTTCAGTTTCATTTTGTGGATTCTTAATACAGCCTCTGATGAAGCACTCATAGGAAACACTCACATATATTTCTGGGGGGCCTTCTCCATATAGCTACTTTCTCCCTGATGCCCTATCCCACAGATTTTAATTGCTTCAGGTGCGCTAAACTCTGACCTTTGCATCCTGAGTTTAGTGAGGTCTCTGTGTTCTGCTTGGACCTTAGCTTGCTGTGTCTGGATTGAAAAATTTTCTTCAGGAAGAGAACTGGGGCATTTGTGGAGCTCACTTCTTGAATTTTCCTTCCATCAGGGATTGCACTCTTAATACTACCTGTTGTACAATGCTTAATAATAATTGCCTTATCTATTTTGTCTAGTTCTATGGTTGTTCAGGATGGCAGGATTAGTCCAGTACAAATTACTCTATCATAGCTAAAAGCAGAAGTCCCCAAAGTTTTAAATTTTAATCTAGTTAGAATTATCAGTATTTCACTTTATTGTTTTCCTTTTTGGGTTATGTTTAAGATTTTTCACCTAACCTGAGGCTATAAAGATATTCTTCTGTATTTTCCTCTCTATGGTTAAAGTTTTGCCTTTACTCTTCTATTTTTAATCTGCCTGGATATTATTTTTTGTATGGTATGAGATAGGGATAAGCTTCTTTTTTGATTGTTAGTTATCACATTGTCCAGTTCTATTTATTGAATATGCTAC
Organism: Trichechus manatus latirostris; assembly: GCF_000243295.1. NCBI lineage: Eukaryota > Metazoa > Chordata > Mammalia > Sirenia > Trichechidae > Trichechus > Trichechus manatus. The sequence goes on along the minus strand of NW_004444135.1, from coordinate 2,339,145 downwards.
CCTTTTCTCACTGAATTGTAATACAAATTGTCACAGATCAAATTTCCGTATGTTTCATCTATTTAAGATCTTTAATTTTTTTTCAATAATCCATTTGTCTTTCTCTGTGCCAGAACTTTTCTGTTTAAATGACTGAGGCTTTATAATAAATCTTAATACCTAATAATGTTATCTCACCCACTTTTTTCTTTTCCAAATTGTGCTAGTTATTTTTCTCCCACATTTTAGAAGCAGCCTGTCAAGTTCCACGAAATACATCACTGCCTGCTTCCAAAGTCACCCCCACATTTTAGGTACTTGTTATAGCAGCACCTCACTTCTGCTATCAAATTCTGTGTTAGTTTTCTAGTCTGTGTAACAAATTCCCACACATGTAGCAGCTTAGAATAACACCCATTTATTAGCTCACAGTTCTTTAGGTCAAGTCCAAGCATGCCATGATTGGACTCTCTACTGAACTTCTCACAAGGCTAAAATTCAAGGTATTGGCTTGGCTGTTTTCTCATATTGAGCTCAAACTTATTTGAAACTCTTGTGTTTGTGTTAAAATTCAGTTCCTTGTTGCTGTAGGACCAATGTTTCTATTTTCCTTGCTGGCTGTCAGCTGTAGGTCATTCTCAGCTCGTAGTTGCCACCCGCATTCCTTGCCAAAGGGCCTCCTTCATCTTCAAGTTGGCAATGGAGTACTTCTCATGATTGAATTCCCCTCATGCGTTGACTCTCTGACTTTGTCTTTGACTGCTAGATTTACATTTAAATGGATTATGTGTTTAGGTGAGACCCATCTGGATAATCTCCTTATTTTAAGGTCAGTTAAAATAGGATATCTGCAAAATACCTTCAGAGCAGTACCTAAATTAGTGTTTGATTGAATGACTGGGAGAAGAGGTATGTATAATAGGAGCTGGGAATCTTGGGGCCATCTTAGAATTCTGTTTACTTCAATTAGTACAGGTATAACAGCTTTAAATTTTGTTAATAATTGCCTGGCATATCTTTTTCTATAAGATTGCTTCCAACCTTCCTGTGTTCTCAGGTCTTAAATGTCTTTTGTTAAGAGTATGTACTTGGATTTAAAAAAAAAAAAAAATTTTAGAGTCCCTGTCTTATATTTGGTGAGTTTACCCCACTTAGTGATTACTGATATACTTAGAATAATTATTTATTTTTCAATGATTTATTTTATTTTTATGGTTGCTGTTGAGAATACACATAGCAGAACATACACCAATTCAACACTTTCTACATGTACAATTCAGTGACATTGATTACATTCTTCCAGTTGCGCAACCATTCTCACCCTCCTTTTTTTTCCACTTAGTATTATTTTTATCATCTTATTTTGTGCTCCAATTTACTGTGCTTTTTGATCTGCTTTTCCCCCTTCTTTCCTTCCTTCAGTTGATCAATTGAATTTGCTTCTTTTCTCTCCCCCTACTTGTTTGATAGTTATATATTCTATTTCTATAATTTCTGTAGTTTTCTTAAAATAGATATAAGTTCTAAGCAGATCTAAAGTTAATATCTATATCCCTAATGTAAACAAAATAGGAATCTTAATATACTTTATGTTCAGTCATTCCCTCCAGTCTTAGAAACAGAGAAGACAGACTGCTTATAAATGAATGGCAATCTGATTACAGAGTTCTCGTCAGCATCAATAGAATACAACAATGAAATGTCTTCAAAGAGCTGAGGTAAATCAGCTTTCTACTTAAAAGTCAATAACCAACGAAAATTTTATTTAAAAGCAAAGCTTACAGATCTTTGCCAAAAGAACACTAAAATGATATACTTCAGTCAGAAGAAAACTAAATGCAAAAGACAGGAGTGGGATGTAACATACAATGTTGATCAAAGAGTTTGGTACATTTTTATAAGCACTATCTATAAAAAACTAATACTAAGAATAATCCTGTGAGATAGTGCCCCATTTTTCCAGATAGAGACAAGAAGCTTGGAGAAGCTAAATTGCCAAACCTGTGTGGAGTCACGCAGCTAGAGAAGAGTAAACCTAAAAGAATGCCCTCTTGTTCAGAAATGGCATGAGAATCAAAAGCAGTACTAACAATCTGTGTTCATTCTTTAAGCTGACTTATGACCCAGAAAGTTCTTGTGTCTGTGAGTTCTATGAGATTTAGAATACATAAGAAAAATTTACTCAGATACTAGCCTTTGAATTAGGGAGAACATGGATCAAGAAGACCCACTAAAGATAAATTGTGAAAAGTGACCTTATTTGAAACTCCAGTTGTACACAGTGTTTTTTCAGCCACTAGCATGATTAAACTTTGAAAAATATGAAGTAACTGATGGTGATGTGTCCATGATAAGGAACCAAAGGCTGAGAGAGCGGCCAAATTGAATAAACAAAACTACTCTTAGTAAATAGCAAAACTTAAGAGTTCTCTGTATTTGGGGATAAATTCTAAATAATAAAATACATGTGATGCTGTATTATTTAAAAAGATCACCTGATTTGTTCTTTAACCAGGCTTATAGGTTACAATGTAATCTTTTAAAATTATGGGTAATTACAAGAAGGCACATTAAACCTCAGTTAATCACAGTTGTTTCAAAAATATGTCCCGTTCCTTAACAAAGAAGTAACCCAGCCAAAGCTTGGATAAACTGGCATTTCCCTAGATCACATGTTTCATTCCTAAACACAATGCCCCTTGTGTTTCTTTCAGGTGTCCGTACTTTCTCTAAAAAATAGATCTCCCCTTCCACAGCTTGAGCATTATCTACTCTTTGTTTGAAAATCAATGCATTGTTCATGTGTGGACTAGTAGCACAGGTGTTTTACCTCTGTTTTCTCAGTCAGGCTGATTCTTAAGCCTTTCATGAAATCAGTTCAGTTTAGTTAAATCTCTGCCATCCACTTCTCATTGCCACTTCCCTTTATGGACATAATATATAAGCTGCAAATGCAACCATATCATCTTTCATCCCATTATGTTTACATTTTTTATGAATATCTTAGGAGGTGCCAAAACTGCTTCTTTCTTAGTTCTCTAAGGCTGACTTCCAGGGTAAAGCCCAGGTTCTGCTCTAGCATAGCAGTCCAGGTTGCTTTCATTTTCCCTGAGTTTCCAACTGCTGCCTTATGGTGCCCGGATTTGCTCCTGTCACTGGAAAGCACTATCTGAAAGCCTTGCATGAAATTAAATTCCGTGCGGTGTAACCAAACTGAGTAAAGCCACAGAAGCGTGTTTTGAAACAATTCTCTTCCTGAGTGGGGCATGTGAAACACTGACATTCTTAACACAGCAAAGGCTGGTATTGAATGTCAGGTAACTGATTCTGTCTTCTGAAGGATAGGGTTTCAACCCTTCATTTTATTTTCAAACAATCACTTTCATGTTATTCCCTAGAGAATGAGGAAGGCATGAATCTCAGATCACTGGGCAAGCTATAGCAGAGAAGGAAGAAAAGGGGGGCAGAGTTACTTAAAAACTTCATCTCTTCAGTGCAAAAGATAGTAATTGATATTACTTATCAGAGTATCTCAGTTTTAGCTGTGTAACTTGAAGTTTCGAACAATTTACGATTGTCCGTAGGCTTTTTGTATAATCCTCATTTTCTCTGTTATTATAAATGAAGTGTGCTTCAGTAAAATATGGTGCATATTTTAGCTTTTCATTATTCCTATTGCTTTCATGGCTAAGAATTTTTTAAAATTTTATCTTCCATTATAAATGTAAGACAGTTTACATGAAAAGAGTAAGTGAATGATTAGTAAAGAATCTAGTTTCTGTACTTTTTCTAGTTGCAGTGTTTTGCCTGACACAACAACATGCTCAGTGCTTTGTTGATTGGAGGAAGAATGTATTCATAGTGTGTTTTATTGCTTCATTGTTCAACTTACCTTGTAACTAATCTGATTTTAATTGTGAAACACACTATTCTGTTCTGAGTGGCTGTAGAGTTCCTGTACAATCTTGCAACTTCATTCTATAAACAAGTGCACATTTCTTCAATTGCTTTTAAAAACCATTTTGTTGTAGTCAAGAAATTAGCAGTCAATTTCAAATTCGATTTTACTTCAGACATTAAGATTGATAATTATATAAAAGATTTTAAGCCAGAGTTTGGTATACTGGCACTTCTCTGTAACACTATGGACTACAGTTCATATGGACAATAGAATGGAAGTTAGTATTATGTGAAGATATTAAGGAGATTTACTTACAAGGAGGTGCCATTCCCCTGGCTTTAAGGAAAGTGTTAATCAAGATATTTCGGTGTTTAAAAAGTTTGATATCTATGGCTGACGTAAATTTGGAAAACATAAATAAAATATGGAATCTGTACTCAAGCACAATCTCTCCTTTCTATGCTTGAACATAGGTCCCTTATTTATGCTTGAACCACTTGATTTCAAAAACTCCTATTTCATATTCCTTGGGCTGAGAACTCAGCTGCTAACCAAAAGGCCCACAGTTCTAATCTACCAGACTCTCCTTGGAAACCTTATGGGGCAGTTCTGCTCTGTCCTGTAGGGTTGTTATGAGTAGGAATCAACTTGATGGCAGTGGGTTTTTTGGAGCAACTCAAGAAAGGTCTACCTGCTATATATGTGGGATATGGCACTTTGAAACCCTTTACTTGAAATAGAGAAAGGAAAAACCTCTATTTTTCCAGAATCTTGGAGTTAAAAATTTCCAAACACAACTTATCCATATTTTCTAAAGGGTTTTACAACACCACTGTAAACTGATTAAACAAACTTTTTTTTCCCATTTTAGCTTTATCAGTGAATAATTTATGCACAGTAACCTGCATCCATTTAAAGCATGAAATTTGGTAACTTTTGACAGTTGTATGTACCTGTGAAACCATCATCATAATTAGAATACAGGACATGTCAATGGCCCCCTAAAGATTCCTTGTACTCCTTTGCAGTCCATCCCTCACTCTATCCCTGGTTCTAGGCTACCACTGAGCTGCTTTTTGTTTGCATTTTATACAAATGGAATCATATAATATTTACTCCTTGGTGTCTGGCTTCTTTGACTCAGCAGAATGATTTTGAGACTCATGCATGTATTACTGCATATACCAGTATTTTCTCTCTTCAGTTTGCTGAGTGGTAGTCCATTGTATGGCTATACTACATCCTGTTTATCCACTCACCTGTTAGTGGACATTGGATTGTTATCAGTTTTTGGCTCATTCAACACATATTTATTGAGCATATATTACTGTCCGGGCACTGTTCTAAAAAAAATGGGAGACCATGAAGAATAAAATAGACCAAATCCTGGCCCAAATGAAGTTTATTGGGAAGGACAGAGAATGTTATATAAACAAACATATCATATAATATGCCTGGTGATGATAAGTTCTAGGGAGAAAAATAAAGAAGGATAAGAGAGAAAGGAAGTCCTGCGGTTGGTGGCAGATTCTGTTTTATATAGGGTGGTCAGGGAAGGCCTTACTGACAAGGTGATCTTTGTATAAAGACCTGAAAGAAGTGATCCCTGCAGATAACTGCAATGGCTGAAGAGTATTGAGATTTAAGTGCCTACAAATGAAGCTTAAAGAAAAATCTTTCTGCTTTACTGTAGCACTTGTGGCTCTAAGGATTATTTTTGATTTAATGAGAAGTATTTTCACACCTACTTTTTTGGGTATTAGGTGTACTCTGTTGGTGAAGAGAGGGGCCTACTGTCTACTGATGCTGCCATACCCAGGAAAAGTCCTGGGCTTTTGTAAACGTCTTTAAGGAGAGTGAATCACTCAGATGCTTGTATAGAGTTTGTCTTAAAGATTTCAGGAATCTCCCAACTCCTCAGAGACTATCAGTCACACGAGGCAGCTGACACTTTGCCTTAATAGCCCGTTTGTATGGGATAGTGTTTGTATAGGATAGTGTTAGTATGGGATACTTCAGGCCTCCTACTGAAAAGGTAAAGGTAACAATCTCCAGGGCTGTTAGTGTGTGCCGTGGGAACAGAAGTGTGTGAGATGCTCATGGAAACATATCTGGTAAGTTACCTTTCCCTTTTTATAAATTGGTACCTGAGCCAGTATGTGCTTCACCAGACTATGAGAAGTTCTTAAGAGCTAGCCCTAATGAGTAAAAAAGAAGAGAGAGGAGGAAGGAGGGATTGAGGGAGAGAAGGAGAGAGAGAGAAAAGGAGAAAGAAAGGATTATACCTGCTCCAGCTCTGCCCAGCTCTGCCCAATACTAAGGTATGGAAAGACTTTTAATATGCCCAATCCCTTTGTCTCTTAAGGCAAAGTCAGACAGCATGTATCCTGAACCGAAATAGTTCCCAGTGTACCTATGTGTCTCTTTGAGCTGTAACCTTTCCTATTAACACCTACCATCTTTTAATGACTGGGTTTTTACTTTGGCTTCCTGAATGTACATCAGCCCACTGAATGTAGATGCCAAGGTTAACCCAGTGCCAGCACTTGTTAACCCCTTTATTCTAGGAGTTGTGCCCTTATTCACATGTACTATGTTAGTTTTCTATCACTGTGTAACAAATCGCCACAAATCTAGCAACTTAGAACAACACACACTTATTATCTCACGGTTTCTATAGGCACGTCTTAACTGGGTCCTCTGTTCAGGGTCTCACAAAGCTGCAGTCAAGGTGTTGGCTGGGTCTGTGTTCTCATTGAGACTTGGCCTCCTCTTCCCAGCTCATGTTGTTGGCAGAATTCATTTCCCTGCAGTTGTAAAACTTACATAGATAGAGACTCTGCCATTAAAGTCTTCGACGTCTATACCCTCTTTTAAACGACTCACCTTTAGGTCAGGCCTACCCAGGATAATCTCCGTTTTGATTAATTCAAGGTCAATTGATTAAACCTGCTGCCATTGAGTCGCTTCCGACTCATAGTGACCCCATAGGGTTTCCAAGATGTAAATCTCTACAGAAGTAGACTGCCACATCTTTCTCCCAAGGAGTGGCTAGTGGTTTCAAACTGCCAACCTTTGGATTAGCAGTTGATCCCTTTAACCATTGCGCCACCAGGGCTGCTAATTAATTGATTAGGGGCCTCAATTGTTGTTGTTCTTAGGTGCCATCAAGTCAGTTCCGACTCATAGTGACCCTATGTACAACAGAATGAAGCTGCCCAGACCTTAATTACATCTGCAAAAATCCTTTTACCTTTGCCATATAGCATATCCTAATCATAGGAGTGACATCTGTCATATTCACAGGTCCCATCCACACCCAAGGGTTGGAGATTATACAGACCGGGAATCTTAAGGGCCATCTTAGAATTCTGCCTGCCACACATACCTCTACCTCACGTAGCTATGGTTCTATTTCAACTCTAATAGAACTCCAGCAATTCAGATGCCACCATCCATTACCATACGTTATTGATGAAAGTTCGAAATGTTATAACCTTTTTATGAGGGTAATTAGGTAATAACTGAGCCGTAGTGGTGCAGTGGTTAAGAGCTCAGCTGCTAACCAAAGGGTCAGCAGTTTGAACCCACCAGCCGCTCTCTGGGAGAAAGATGTGGCAGTCTGCTTCCATAAAAGTTACAGCCTTAGAAACCCTATGGGGAAGTTCTACTCTGTCCTATCGGGCTGCTATGAGTGGGAATCAACTTGATGGCAATGGGTTAGGCAATAACTATCAGCATTTTTTAAAAATAAACATTTATTTAAGAATAATTTTAGATTTATGGAAAAGTTGCAACGATGCTACAGAGAGTTCTTATATAACTCTCATCCAATTTCTCCCATTGTTAAAATCTTACATTATCGTGGTACATTTGTCAAAACTAAGATACTGACGTTGTTGTTGTTGTTGTTAGGTGCCGTCAACTCGGTTCCGACTTACCGCGACGCTATGTACAACAGAAGGAAACACTGCCCGGCCTGCGGCATCCTCATAATCGTTGCTATGTTTGAGCCCCTTGTTGTAGCCACTGTGTCAATCCATCTCATTAAGGGTCTTCCTCTTTTTTTGCTGACCCTTGACTTTACCAAGCATGATGTCCCTCTCCAGGGACTGGTCCTTCCTGATAAAATATCCAAAGTACGTGAGGTGTAACTAGATAGTAGACAAGAACTATCTTACGTGAAGGGAAGGACAGCACACACTACAGGGGAACTCAGCACAACTGGACTAAACCAAAGCTAAGAAGTTTCCTGAATACGATCAAACATTTCAAGGGACAGAGTAGCAGGGACGGGGGTCTGGGGCCCATGCTTTCAGCGGACATCTAGATCAGTTGGCATAACAAAATTTATTAAGAAAATGTTCTGCATCCTACTTTGGTGAGTGGTGTCTGGGGTCTTAAAAGCTAGCAAGTGGCCATCTAAGATGCATCAATTGGTCCCAACCACCTGGAGTAAAGGAGAATGAAAAACACTAAAGACACAAGGGAAGTATTAGCCTGAGAGACAGAAAGGGCCACATAAAGCAGAGACTGCATCAGCCTGAGACCAGAAGAACCAGATGGTGCCCAGCTACCACCAATGACCGCCCTGACAGGGAACACAACAGAGAGTCCCGGAAGGAGCAGGAGAAAGGTGGGGTGCAGAACTCAAATTCTAGTAAGAAGACCAGACTTAATGGTCTGACTGAGACTGGAGGAACCTCAGAAAGCATGGCCTCCAGACTCTTTGTCAACCCAGAACTAAAACAATTCCTGAGGCCAACTCTTCAGACAAAGATTGGACTGGACTGTGTGACATAAAATGATACTTGTGAAGAGTGTGCTTCTTAGCTCAAATAGATATATGAGACTAAATGGGCAGCTCCTGTCCAGAGGTGAGATGAGAAGGCAGAGAGGATCAGGAGCTGGTTGAATGGACGTGGGAAATCGGGTGGAAAGGAGGAGTGTGCTGTCACAGTATAGGGAGAGCAATTAGGGTCCCATAACAATGTATGTATAAGTTTTCGTATGAGAGACTAACTTGAATTGTAAACTTTCACTTAAACTACAACAATTAAAAAAAAAAAAAAAAAAAAAAAAGGACACAGTAAGCAAACATAAAATAAATAAATATAATAACTTATTGATGGCTCAGAGACAGACAACAGTCAATATCAAATCACATAAAGAGGCAGACCATGATGGCTTCAGCAAGCTCCCAAAATAAAGAAACAAGAAATTTTC
>NW_004444135.1:2296002-2329939 GCF_000243295.1 Trichechus manatus latirostris | reverse complement strand
AAGGCATCAATTCTTCTTCAGTCTTCCTTATTCATTGTCCAGCTTTCACATGCATATGAGGTGACTGAAAATACCATGGCTTGGGTCAGGCACACCTAATCCTCAAAGTGACGTTTTTGCTTTTTAACACTTTAAAGAGGCCTTTGCAGCAGATTTGCCCAGTGCAATACATGGTTTGATTTCTTGACTGTTGCTTCCATGGGCATTGATTGTGGCTCCAAGTAAAATGAAATCCTTGACAACTTCAAGCTTTTCTCTGTTTATCATGATGTTGCTTGTTGGTCCAGTTGTGAGGATTTTTGTGTTCTTTATGTTGAGGTGCAATCCATACTGAAGGCTATAGTCCTGTAGTCTTTGCAGGTTTTAAGACCCCAGACGCTACTCACCACAGTCAGATGTAAAACATTTTCTTTATAGACTATGTTATGCCAGTTGAGCTAGATGTCCCCTGAGACCATGGGCCCCAGCCCTCAGCCTAGTAGCTCGGTCCCTCAGGGGTAAAATGCCCTTCTTATCACATGATATGAGGGGGTATATGATATTCATGTGGGCAGTGGTGGTTCAGTGGTAGAATTCTCACCTTCTTTGTGGGAGACCTGGGTTCGATTTTGGCCAGTGCACCTCACATGCAGCCATCACCCGTCCATCAGTGGATGCTTGCATGTTGCTGTGATGCAGAACATGTTTCAGGGGGTCTTCTAGGCTAAGACCAATTAGGAAGAAAGGCCTAGCTATCTACTTCTGAAAATCAGCCAGTGAAAACCCTGTGGATCACAACAGTCCAACCCGCAATTGATCATGGGGAATGGTGCAGGATTGGGCAGCATTTAGTTCCGTTGTGCATGCGTTTGCCATGAGCTGGGGGCTGACTCAACTATAGCTAATGAGGATGACAACCACAATGATGATGATATTCACATGACATCATTGGTGATATTAATCTTGATTATTTGGTTAAGGTAGTGTTTCGGCAGGTTTCTCCATTGTAAGTTTACTGTTGTTCACTTCCATACTCTGTTCTTTGGAAGGGAGTCACCAAGTCCAGCCCAAGCTGAAGGGGGAATGGTGGGTGTGGGAGGATTACGCTTCACATCCCGCTGGAATATTTACATATATTATTTGAAATTCTTCTGTAATGAACATCTGTCACCTGCTTCTCTCCCTTACTCCTTCCTTCCCTGTTTCTTTCCTTCTTTCTCTCTTCAGTCATTACTTTTATATATTAATATGTACTCATATATTTTATAATTTGCTTTATAATCCAATCTATGGTTAAATTTCTCTGTGCAAAAAACATCTTTTTACAGTTGGTTTTTTTCTAATCAGAATCTGTGGTAGACAGAATAGTAGTCCCCCACAAAGATGTCCACATCCTAAACCCTGGAACCTTACATAGCAAAAGGGACTTTGCAGGTGTGATTAAGGTAAGGATCTTGAGATGGGGAAGATTATCTTGAGTTATCTGGGTGGGCCCAGTGTAATCACAAGGGTCCTTAGAGGGAAGCAGAAAGGTCAGAGTCAGAGAAAGAGATGACTGGAAACAAGTCAGACTGATGCCATTGCTAGAAGGGAGCCACAAGCTAAGGAATGCAGACAGCCTCCAGAAGCTAGAAAGGGCAAGGAACAGATTCTGCTCTAGAGCCTTCAGAAGGAAGGGCAATACATTGCTTTTAGCTCAGAAAGACCCATTTTTGGACTTCTGACCTCCAGAACTGTAAGATAATAAATTTGTGGTTTTAAGCCACTAAGTGTGTGATAATTTATTATAGCAACACTAGGAAAATACAGGATCTAAACAAAGTCTACATACTGCATTAGGTTGTTATATCTCTTAATTTTTTTTTAACCTGTAATAGTTCTACCTCATTTTCTCTGATTATTTGTTGAAGAAACTGGGTAATTCATCCATAGAATGTTCTGCATTTTAGATTTGCTTATTTTGACCTCATGGTATCATTTGATTTGTTTCTCTGTGTTGTTATTAGGTGCATCAAGTCGATTTTGACTTATAGTGACCCCATGTGACAGAGTAGAACTGCCCCATCGGGTTTTCTAGACTGTAATCTTTACAGGAGCAGATCGCCAGGTCTTTCTCCTGTGTAGTTACAGGGTGGGTTCAAACCGCCAGCCTTTTGATTGGCAGCTGAGTGCTTAACCATAGTACCACCTCTATACCCTGTATTTACTGAAAATTAGTATTAAGTTATAAAGGCTTTTTCATACTCAAGTTCAGTTTTTGCGGGGGTGGGGAAGCAGAGTATTACATAATTGGTGCCTTGTACTTTCTATTACATCATATCAGGAGACACAATACCTGGTTATTGCAGTGTTGGTGATTCTAGACTTATCCATGCATTAGAAAGCTTCCCATCAACCAGCCTAGGGTTTTTAGTGCCCATTGATGATTGTTGTTTACATTCATTATTATTTCATAAGGGTGACAAAATGGTGATGTGTTAGCTGGAGTTTTATAAAGAAGAACTTTCTCCCGTATAGATTGGCTGCCCATCTATCTTGCCCCAAGGGTGCTGTGCTCTGTTAAAAAATTTCCATATCTTTCTGACATTCAAGGCTTCTGCCCCCTAACTTTCACTCTCATATTTCTGTTTCTTATGATGTATGTATCTGGCCTGTAGAGGATAGCCATCACGGAGCTTCTCAACGATGCTGGTGCTCCTCTCATTGGCTCATTCCTTATGATTTTGGAAAATAGGATCTTCTCCAGGCTCTCCCATGGAATATATTCAACTCTGAGTTTATGGCTTTATACAGTATATCCGTTCTAGCCAGTCAGTTTTTCTGAGTCTTTTGATCCCCGCTTACACCATCTTCCAAGACCGTTCTAACATTTCTACTTCAGTTAGTGTAATTCATTGATTTCTCTGTGTCCAAGAGTCATCTGGTCAACATTGTAGCACTGACTCCTGGGGTCCTTGCTAGGCTGTTAAATCCTATATTTCAGGGTAGTGCTCCCATATTGATAAACTCTCCCTTGTTCAGCCTTATGTTCCGTTTCTATTGATCCAGCACCCTCAAAATCCAATCTCATGCATATGTTCCCAGCTCCTGCTGGTACATACAGGCTAGATCCTGCAGCTCGGTCGACATATAGTCCTTCTCCTCCTTTAGCAGGCCCAGGAATTCTCTTCTGGGTTATGTGGAGAGTTGACCCTAGGTATTGGTCTGTTGGTCATGAGGAGAAGAGGGATTAGATTTTGGGGACGGGGTGGGGTGGGGTGATGGGAGGCGCATGCATTTTCCTCAAGTAAGGGTGGTGGAGTGGAAAGCTAGCTTTTAATAGAGAGGAGTAAGCTATTTCTTAGGCCCAGAGCCTAAGGGGGATCTGGGGCTTCAAATTTTTTGAGTGAATCAACCTAGATACCCTTACTCCCACTAGGGCCCTGACTTTGACATAGCTTTCCAGGACAGACAATTCACTTTTCTCTGGAATTCTGCTATTCTTATAATTAAATCCTGAGCCTGATCCTCAGATTTTTGTCATCTGGGTGTAGGAGATAAAAAGCTCTTTATCTCCTGCCAAGAAGGATCTCTAAAAGTTTTGTACTTCCTCTTAAATTGATAATTATCCTCAGCCTTTGATTGTGTTTTTCCAATGCATCAGTGACACTCAGCAACAGCTATTTTATTCCATTGTCCTTATAATTAGTTCTTCCATAAAGGCCTGAGACATTACAACTGCCAATATATCCCCTTCCTCTGGTGTCCCATCCCAGTTCACCACATGTAAAAGTCTTAACAATTGTACTGCTGCAGCATGCCAGACATATAAGTGCTCCACCAATCAGCAGTAATGCGGTCCTCACTGTTAGCCAGCTGGCAGGTGATCCAGCTCTAAAATTCCGTGTTAGAGCCTGCTTCCTTGGACCACTCCTGGCACCAAGTGATTGGGTGCTCTGAGAAACAGATTCTGAGCAGAGGTATATATGCAGGAAGTTATTGGAGATTGCTTTTGGGATCAGTATCTTTAAAGGAGTGAAGGAAGTTGGTTTGGGCATTGATAAGAGTTGAACTGCAGTGTAGTTGTACCAAAGGCTTCAGCTAGTCCCATGGGGAGCTCTGCAGCTAGGATGACTCTTCAAAGTTGCCCTTTCTTGAGGCAAGGGGACAGGATCTTTATACCCCTATGTGGAACGTCATTGGATGTGGATTGGGAGGCAGCTCTCTTTATCCAAAGGAAATTCCTGGAGAGGATCTCAGCTGAGAACCACCAACTGCCAACACTTATAGCAGTGAGGTCACCCAGAGTCTACATCATAAAGAAGCGGTCTGGGTAATCCATCATAGCATCCCTGCAGTACTTTTGCATGTGTATTTTTGCAGTAAATTCCTAGAAATGGAATTACTAGGTCAAGGGGTAAATGTGTTTGTAATTTGTTAGATACTGACAGATTCTTCTCCATAGGGAATTGTATTGTTTTACATTCCTACCAGCAATGTGTGAAGATGCCTGTTTCCCCACCGCCTTTCCAATAGAATATGCTTTCAGACTTTTGGATTATCAATTGAATAGGTAAGATATGCTATTTCAATGTAGTTTTAATTGCAAATTGCTTTTAATAGCAAAAACCTAGGAACAACCTACATGTCCATCAATAGGAGACTGGTTAATTAAATTATGGTACATACATTCTGTTTGCTAAGCAACTAATCCAAGAAGTTGGACTATATGAAGAAGCATGCGACATCAGGTTTGGAGGAAGACTCATTAACAACCTGCAATATGCAGATGACACAACCTTGCCTGCTGAAAGTGAAGAGGACTTGAAGCACTTACTGATGAAGATCAAAGACCACAGCCTTCAGTATGGATTACACCTCAACATAAAGATCCTCACAACTGGACCAATAAGCAACATCATGATAAATGGAGAAAATATTTAAGTTGGTGAGGATTTCATTTTACTTGGAGCCACAGTCAACACCCATGGAAACAGTAGTCCAGAAATCAAACGACACATTGCATTGGGCAAATCTGCTGCAAAAGATCTCTTTAAAGGGTTAAAAAGCAAAGATATCACTTTAAGGTCTAAGGTGTGCCTGACCCAAGCTGTGATGTTTTCAATTGCCTCATATGCATGTGAAAGCTGGATAGTGAATAAGGAAGACTGAAGAAGAATTGATGCCTTTGAATTATGGTATTGGTGAAGAATATTGAATTTACCAGGACTGCCAGAAGAACGAACAAATCTGCCTTGGAAGAAGTACAGCTAGAATGCTCCTTAGAAGGCAAATGGCAAAACTTCATCTCATGTACTTTGGATATGTTATCAGGAGGGACCAGTCCCTGGAGAAGGACATCATGCTTTGTAAAGTCGAGGGTCAGCAAAAAAGAGGAAGACCCTTAATGACATGGATTGACACAGTGGTTGCAACAGTGGGCTCAAACATAGCAACTGTTGTGAGGATGGCACAGGACCAGGCAGTGTTTCGTTCTGTTGTATATGGGGTAGCTATGAGTCGGAACCGACTCCATGGCATCTAACAATAACAACAACATTCTGTGTGGTGATTCAAAATAATGAGATGCATCTAGATATACCCACTACAGGAAAATCTCTAAGATACATTTAATGAAAAAAATAATTTGCAGATCAGTATGTAGTGTATCACCTCATTTATTGTATAAACAAAGAACATTTATATGTACGTGTTTGCATAGAAAATGCCTGGATGACAACAAAAGAAAAACTATTCTTGGAAATGTGATTTGACGCTGAAGAGGGCTCAAGTTACTTTTATTTTCCCCTTTGTGCCCTTCTGTACTGTTTGAAAATGTTTACCATGAATAGTATTGATTGTATTTTATTTTTTAAAACGATAATTGCTATCCAATCAACTGATGATCATGTTTCCGCAGAGGGTTTTGCTCTCACTTCATGTGTCATCCACTTGATCAACCCTCTTGACTAAGGACAACAGTCCAGAGTTAGCCCCATTGTCCCAGGCACTGTGATTTGGACTGCGGACCAAACTCACAGAATTCACTTATCCTCAGTTCTCTCTAGGCTTCCACGCACTGTGTCTAGAGGTCATGGTGGCCCAAACAGTGGCTAGAATGTTGCTGTTTCTTACAGTTAGAGCAAGGCAGCTTTTTTCAGAGGAACAGGTGAATGAAACTGTGGGCAGAGTGGCTTGCAATTATGTATCTTTGGAGTGACTTAATTTCTGTTATTTGCCAAATAATTCAACTTATTGTGTTCTTTAGTTGATGTTGGTGCATCCACTCTTTTGCATTTGATAAGGCATCTTTTTTGTTTGTTTAATCATAATCCTTCTTTTGAAGAACAGTGTCAAGTTCAATTTTATAAACACTTTCAATGAAAAAGGCTAATAGAACTTAATTGCCTTTTAGGTGAAATAATAATTTGTTTTCATTCTTAAATTGGTATTTGCAATTAAAATGATAAGGTGATTATAGCCTTATCAATTTCCCTATAAGTAAATAACTGGATAATGTGTAGGTTAACAGCTATCACCTTCCCTCCTCCAGTAATGCAGCAGCTAGGGTTCTGACTTAAATAACATTTAAACCGTATTTATTTTTGCTATCTCATCAGCTTTTACCCTACATGAAGCAGAAAAAAATATGTATACCTTCCAAAATGTAATTTAACAAAAATCTCAGAAAACAACTAAAGAAAAATACTGTGTAAAATGCATAGACAACTAAACACTAGTGTTAAGCACCTTCGGGGATGTATAAGATCGTTATGGCTTGGCATATTTCTTGTGCACTTTTCATTTTTCATATGTATTAGGTGTTCTGAGATCTCTCCCAGGAAATGCACACAACCTTTCCACTATCAAACACAGATTAAACCCTTGTCTACAAGTTTTCTCAAGTAGGTTGTTCATTAATCTGACATGCTGTACTTTGTTTAAACAGAGCAGGGTCAAATTTTAGCTTTTAGTTTGCATTCTATTTCTGCTTTGCTTGAAAGGATTCCATTGTCTTTAGCATAATCTCATTTTTGGCCTTCAGTGAAAACACGGTAAGAACCAGTAGTAGGTCAACCTTATATTTCAGTTATTACAAATCTTGATTGATTATCTCATCCACCAAAAACTTAATGTATTCTTGTTGTCAGGAAATTAATAAGCATCTGATTTAGCATTGAAACTGTCAGTTTACTAGATCTTCCTTTACAGAGAGCACCCTAGACTCTTGAACTCATCACAGTGGTATAAGGAAAAGCCAAAGCTCTTTAATGTCAACACCTTCCTTTCTGCAGGTACCCGTTCTGGTTGGTAAGCAGTAGTCTAGACTAGATACAGGCAGTCCCCGGGTTACAAACAAGATCAGCACCTGACTGTGTCTTTAAGTCATATTTGTAGGTAAGTCAGAACAAGTGCATACAGTTCTTATTTAGCTTTACTTTAGTGCAAGAAAGGAGCCTTGGTGGTGCAGTGGTTAAGAGCTTGGCTGCTAACCGAAAGTGGGCAGTTCGAATCCACCAACCACTCCTTGGAAACTCTTTGAGGCAGTTCTCCTCTGTCCTGAAGGGTCGCTATGAGTTGGAATCGACTTGACAGTAACGGATTTTTTCTTGGTTTAGTGCAAGAAAAGGGTTGAAGCCTTTCCAAGGATTTAAAAGATGCATGTGCAGTAAGTGAAGATGATTGTGATGAATTTGTTGCAAGTAGGGGTTGGGACAGTCTTTTCAAAGTGAGGGCAAATTTACACAACATTAATTTGGAAAGTACGAGTTGTCCCAGAGTCGGATGTTCATAACCCAGGGACGTACTGTACTATCTGAAATTTTTTGTTTTTTTTACATGTTAGTGTGGTAAAATATATACAGAGGGTGGTGGTGGTTCAGTGGTAGAGTTTTCGCCTTCTCTGTGGGAGATTGAGGTTTGATTCCTGGCCAATGCACCTCAAGTGTAGCTACCACTTGTTTGTCAGTGGAGGCTTGTGTGTTGCTATGATGCTGAACAGGTTTCAGCTGAGTTTTCAGACTAAGACATAATAGGAAGAAAGGCCTGGTGATCTACTTCTGAAACTCAGCCAAGGAAAACCCTATGAATCACAGTGGTCCAATCTCGTTGTGTGTGGGGTCATCATGAGTTGGGGGCTGACTTGACCGCAGCTAACAACAACAAAGTATATGTAATGTAAATTTTGCTATTTTAGCCATTTTTAGTGTACAATTTTTAGTGACATTGATTGCATTCACAATGTTGTGCAACTATCACCACTATCTATTTCCAAAACCTTTTCATTACTCCAAATGGAAACTTTGTACCCATTAAGCGATAACTCCTACTTCTCCCCTCCCCCTAGCCTCTGGTAAACTCTAATAGACTTTCTGTCTCTATAAATTTGCCTATTCTAGATATTTCATTAAGTTAAAATCATACAATATTTTGTCTGAAGTTTGGGGTTTTAAAAGGATCTATTTAGTGGCCACCAACACATGAAGGAAACCTTGGTGACACAGTGGTTAAGAGCTACAGCTGCTCACCAAAAGGTCTGCAGTTCAAATCCATCAGCCGCTCCTTGGAAACCCTATAGGGCAGTTCTACCCTGTCCTATATGGTCGCTATGAGTCGGAATCAACTTGATGGCAGCGGGTTTGGTTTGATTTTTAAGCACATGAAAAGATGCTCAACATCATTAGCCATCAGAGATGCAAATCAAAACCATAATGAGGTACCATTTCACTCCTGCTAGGATGGCTAAGAAAGACAGAAAATAACAAATGTTGGTGAAGATGTGGGGAAATTGGAACCCTTACTCATTGCTGGTGGGAATGCAAAATTGTACAGCAGTTGTGGAAAGTAGCGTGGTGCTTCCTCAAAAAACTGAAAATAGAACTACCACTAAAAAGAAAAAAAATCAAACCCATTGCCGTGGAGTCGATTCTGACTCATAGTGACCCTATAGTATGACGCAGCAATTCCACTCATAGGTATATACCTAAAATACTTGAAAGCAGAGGCTCAGAAAGAGACTTGTATACCACTGTTCATTGCAGCAGTATTCACAGTAGCCAAAAGGTGGAAACAACCTAAATGCCCATCAACAGATGAATGAATAAACAAAATGTGGTGTATGTATACAATGGAATGCAACTCAGCCAGTAGGAGAAATGAAGTCTTGATATGTGCTACGGTATGGATGGAACTTGAAGACATTATGCTGAGTGAAATAAGCCTCTCACAAAAGGACAAATATTGTATGACCTCACTTATATAAAAAGACTAGAAAAGGCAACTGTATACAGACCAAAGTTTATTAGTGGTTACCAGAGGTGGGAGGGAGGAAGAAAAGGGGGTTAATGGCGATGGAAAACTCTCATTGATTAAGGGTAGGGTTGCACAGCTGATTATTTTAATTGCTGTCAATAAGTTATACACCTGTAAAAAGTTGAATTGGCAAAAGTTGTGTGATAGATGTATTTACTGCAATGACAGAAAAAAAAGAAAAAAGAGTAGCTGCTGAGGCTGCTTATGTACAACCAAACACTTCATGGGGTTTGGCTGCTTAGTTTGGAGGTTTAGGGTCATGGTTTCATGGAACATCCCAGTTAACTGGCCTAATAACGTGTTTAGTGCTTCTGTCCTACCTCCTAGTTTGTTGCATAGTGCCTGGGGTCTTAAAAGCCTGCAGGTGGCCATCCAAGACTCAACAATTGGTCTCTATTTGCCTGGAGCAACAGAAGAAGAAGGAGAGTCAGGAATAGGAGGAGGATATGGAATGTGTGGCTAATTGCCTCCATGAACAACTGCCTCCTTTGCCATGAGACCAGAAGAACTGGATAGTGCCTGGCTACCATTAGTGAACATTTTGATCAAAGATTCCATAGAAGAATCCTGATTAAAAGGGGGAAAATGTATAACAGAATTTCAAATTCTAATGAACTCTAGACTTTTTGGAGCCGTGGAGGGTGGAGGAACCCCTCAAACTATTGCCCTGAGATAATCTTTAAACCTTAAACCAAAATATTCCCCAATGTCATCTTAAAACTGAACAGTAGTTTAGCTTAGCTAGTAAGAAATGTCTGCCTTGAGCATTGTGCTCTTTTAAGAACTGTGTATATGGGATCAAATTAATAACAACAACTGGAAAGATTAGATAGGAACCTTGGGGCCAGTCAGTTTATGTTAATGAGGAAGAACAACTCAGAACACAATGGTGAGAATGTTGCACAACTCAAAGACTATAATCAATGTCACTAAATTGTACATGTAGAAACTGTTGAATTGGTGTATGTTTTGAAGTGTATATTCTCAACAACAAACTAAGTAAAATTTAGGGAAAAAAAGATCTGTTTAGGAGTTATGTTGCAAATACATCAAGCTTCTCTTTGCTTGCACCAAGGAGGTAAAATATGCCTTTTAGTATTCATGGAGGAAAATAATAGGACAAATCAAGAGAACAGCCATCAGAGGTAGTCATTTTCTTGATGATAAACAAGCCTATTGTCCTCAAACCAACTTCCATTGTTCCTGTGCTGTATGTCTTCCAGTTGTATGCTCCACCCTTCTCTACCCTGCTCTCTGCCTAGAGAGGCTGACCTGATTAGACTACATCAGTGGTTTTTAAGTGTGGCCCCCAGATCAGCATCAGCATCACCTAGGGACTTACTAGAAATCCAAAATATCATCCCCACCCCAGACCTACTGAATCAGAATCTCTAAGGGTGGGGCTCAGCAATCTGTGTTTTAACAAGTCAGCCATCCAGGTGATTCATTTGCATGCTAACATTTGAGAACTGCCAGACTACATCATTAAGCTTTCTTATCTTGTGGCTTTTGGTTGGGTTTGGTCACTAGGGAGCATCAGCAGGAAATCTGGGAAAGAGGAGTGTGAAGTCTGGGTATTTCTTTTCCCAGCTCTCTCCCAGGGAGGTCACCCCTGGCTGGATGTGTTCCTCTGATGAAGGTCACAGCTCCTGTCAGGAGGCCTTCTGCACACTGTTAGCCTTTGCAGGTAATAGTAACCTCTCCTCCACTTGGGGCTCCTGCTGTTGCTAGCCTCACAGGCTAATATAAAACCAACCAAACCCGTTGCTGTAGCATCGATTCTGATTTATAGAGACTCTATAGGACAGGACAGAACCGCCCTATAGGATATCCCTTATTAACTTCTCTAAAATATATCCACATTTTTGTAAATAGTCCCTTTAATAAAGTCTTTTCAATTACCCTGTTTGAGTATGCCTGAACCATGACTGATAACAATGCTTTTTTTTAAATTCAGTGTTGCATTGTTTTATTTTCTTAGTTACACATTGTGAATTCAGTGTAGAGGTTTTTTTTATACAGTACCATTTTGTGTGTGTGTGTGTGTGTGTGTGTGTGTGAAGTCGTTTAAATGACTTACTTTATTTTTAAGAATACACCCTCTTCACTATGGAAAAGGTGTGGCATTTCCTCAAAGTCCTAGTAATAGAAATGCCTTATGATCCAGCAATCCCACTCCTAGGTATTTTATTAGAGATCTAATAAAAGAGACATGGATAGACATTTGCACACTTATGTTCATTGCAGCATTATTCACAATAGCAAAAAAATGGAAACAGACTGAAAGCCATTTGGCAGATGAATGGGTAATGTGGTACATACTGCAGTGGAATATTTGTTTAGTACTGTGAGAGCTGGAGTTTAGTACCTTTCATATAGAGACCAATATGAATAAAGCAGTTATTAATAGGTATAATAATAGGAACAATCAGACTTTATTTTTGACAGTGCAGTCATATAGGGCCTACACTCAGAAGGGCCATGCTTGTTTTAATGTTCTGATTTATAATTCTTAATATTTTAACAAAGATCCCCACATTTCAATTTTGCACTGTATTCCACAAACTATGTCTTGCTATGCCATGTTCATATTTGTTCAAGATGAACAAGTAAGGATGAATACTATAAAAAATAAAGTCTAATTGTTTATGTTTTTATATCTATTAATAATTGCTTTATTCATATTGGTATCTATATGAAAGGTGCTAAGCTCCAGCTCTCACAGTACTAAACAAATATTTCGTTCCCAAAGACTGAAAAATACTATCAGCTGTATCACTGTTTCTAATCAAATGTAACGGATAAGGAAACCAATGAGACCTAGTACACGAAGGTTTTAAGATTATCTTGAAAACACTTGAGTGGCTGACTTCAGGTTCTAAAAGGAATTGCTGTTCTTCTATTCATCAGGCAACCAAACTATAAAGGCTCTTACTCGAAGCTAGGGACACAAATTAAACATGTTTAAGTTTTTCTTTGAAAGGAAAATAAGAAACACAGGATATATCCTTCGTAGCTCAGCAACAGGTAAATATCTAAACGATGACAAAAAGTCAGAGACTATCTTTTCTAAATGCCTAAAAATGTTGATGGAAATAGAAATACCTTGGGTTTAAAGAGAAAATTTTTCTACAGGGTTGAGACTTGGCTATGAAAATGGAAGCAACTCTGGTTAAAAACTTATTTCCTGAGGGAAGATCTAATACCTGACATGAGGTGACTCAGAATGTCACTTTTTCCATTTTTGGCACCCAGGGTACATATCTTAGAAAAAGCTAAACATGCCAGTTGATTCAGTCTTTTCCCAATAAGGTGAAGAAACATCTATTTAATTATGGGTTGCACAGCAGGCTGTGTCACTGCCTTTACTCTGACCAGTCCTATTGGGACATAGCATAATGTACAATTGTATTCATTCAATTACTTTTCCTTACTGTATCTTCATAATACACGGAACCTTGCCATGGCAAGTCAAAGAGTCTCACTGTCCAAAGCAGCTGGAGGCTAAAAGAATGTAAGGGCTTGCAGGGACAGATATATTGGAGGGCTTACAATGTGTGAGCAGAGTTGTGAGGCTTCTTATACTGGTGCTTGGTCTCATCATTTAGAATCAAATGATGAAGGCATTGCCTTTCAGTGCTTTCTTATCACTGAGAACTTTTCCCCTTGTACTCCTTGACTGGATTCCACTAGAGGAAATTTATAACATTCAAACTTATTATTCATTTTCTCTTTGGGTAAACCATCCAATGAGTGTTTTGAAGAAAAAAAAAATCAGAACCAGTGAATGATATACCATTCTTTCCTTATAAATCTCTAAAGTGGACTCAGAGTACACAGGCTATGGTGAAATGGGGTTAAGGCATACCTTAAGTAGAAGATTTACTGTCATTTACCATACTTTAAAAGCTCTTCTTGAAGGCAGCTATCAGTGTAGCTTAGCAGCAATTTCTGTCCACTTTATAGAATTTAATAGTATCCGAATTAATGCTTCTTCTGGCATGAAGGCCTTTGGGAAACTAAGTAAAACCACTAATGAAGTTTCTCTACAAAGGAGAAGTTTAAAGATAAAGTACACTTAATTGTTTGAATTCAATTCTTCCCCTCTTTAAAAGGTTATGAAAAGTTACATATATTGTATTATACGGAGTAAAGGTATCTATTCCTAGAACAAAGTTGTTGATGTGCACTTCCAACAACTCTGATGTGTACAGATCAGTGACTTGAACCTTCACTACTTCAAATTAGGGATAAATCTATGTGATGGTTAAAGTTTTGTGTCCACTTGGTTCTCAGTGGTTTAGCAGATACTGTGTAGTCATCCTTCATTTTGTGATCTAATGTGAGCAGCTAGTCAGTTGAAAGGGGAGTTTCCTTGGGGGTGTGGCCTGCATCCAATATATAAGGATGTTCTGGCAAAGCTTGCTCTCTCTGGATCTTGCATGCAACCCATCAACCACTGGCCTCTGCTTCTTAGGACGTGAGCCAGCAGCCTGCCATCTGACCTCAAGATTTTGGGATTTGCCAGCTCCCGCAGCCCCATGAGCCAGCAGCGTGCTGTCTGACCTGTTGATTTTGGGTTCATCGGCCCCTGTACCATGTGAATCAGGAGAAGCCCCAAGCCTGACGTCAGACCCCGTGGATTCTTGCCAGCCTCCACAACTGTGTGAGCCACTTTCTTGAAGTAAATCTCTCTATAAATGTATCTCTATCTCTATATGCTTACTGGTTTTGCTCCTATAGAGAACCCAGCCAAAGACACTTGGTACTGGAAGAATGGGGTGCTGCTCTAATAGATACCTAAAATGTAGAAGCAGTTTTGGAATTGGGTAATAGAGGCTGGAAGAGTTTTAAGGTGCCTAATAGTTAAAGCAGAAACCCTGGTGGCATAGTGGTTAAGAGCTGTGGCTGCTAACCAAAAGGTCATCAGTTCAGTTCCAGTAGGCGCTCCTTGGAAACCTTATGGGGCAGTTCTGTTCTGTCCTATAGGGTCTCTGTGAGTCGGAATCGACTCGATGACAACGGGTTTGGTTTTAATAGTGAAAGCCTCGATTGCCTTGAAGAGACTGTTGGTAGAATTATGGAAGTCAAAGGTGATTCTAATGAGGGCTCAGAAGAAGGTAAGGAAAGCTATACAGAAAGTATGTATCATCTTAGAGAATACATATGGCACCAGCGACAGAATGTTGCTAGAAATGTGGACATTAAATGTGCTTCTGGTGAGGCTTTAAAAGAAGATGATGGACATGTAATTGGACAATGGAAGAAAGGTGATGCTTTTTATGTAGTGGCAAAAAACTTGTCTGAATTATGTTCAAATGTTTGATGGAAGGTAAAACTTATAAGTAATGAATTTGGATATCTGGCTAATGAGATTTCTAAAAGATCTTAAAGGGGCCATTTGGTTTTTCCTTGTCACTTACAGTAAAATGCAAGAGGAAAGAGATGGACTTAAAAATGAACTATACAAAATGAAAACAACTTAAAGATTTGGAAAATTCTTTTGTACAAACTAAGGACACGGGTCTTAGAATGTTCACTAAGGACGTGACTATACAATCTTTTGTTAAAGAGATTAAGTCCGTGACTGATGGATCTAACCAACTACCACAGCAGAAAATCTTATCAGCTTAGTCTGAAGGGGGCAGAGAAAGAATGAAAGGAAAGAACTCTGTCTACCTCTTGGAATTTTACAGGCAGGAAACAGGCCAGAGGAGCTACATCTGTTGTCCTCCAAGAAAAGAAAAGGACCATTCCTGGAGCAGCTCAGAGATCAGGTAGAACTGTTAGAAGGAACATGGGAAGCAGGGCCTTTTCAGTTTAAAATGGTGGGGCCATGATCTCCTGGATCTCAAAAGGTGGGACCACAACCTCCTAGGTTTCAAAGAGTTGGATCTTCTGCAACTCAGTTCTAGAGTGTAGGGCTGCTGTTAAGGTGTGCCAGGGGAGTGGGGCCACCACCCAAAGCTGAAGCATGGGGCCTGCTGGAACCGAGGAGGTGGAGTTGCCATTCAGTTGGCCTAAAGCTGAGGGAGCAGAGTTACCATCCCAGAGGGCAGAGCTGAAGCTCAGGGCTGAGGGGCCTCTGCCCAGAATCCAGAGGCCATGGCCAGCACCCAGAGTCTGGAGGGTGGGGGCATTGCCCAGATGGTCTCAGAGAGTAGAGGATTATTTTCAAGCTTTGAGAGTTAGTGTTTAATTTGTTCTACAGGGTTTTGGACTTGTTTGGTGCCTGTTATCCCTACTTTCCCTCCAATTTCTCCCATTTGTGATGGAAATGTCTACTGTGTGCCTATTCTACCATTGTACCTTGGAAGCAGATAACTTGTATTCTAGATTTCACAGGTTCACAGTTGAAGAGGACTTGTGCCCCAGAATGGAATACACCTGAAGTCTCACCCATATTTGATTTAGATGCTTCCGAAGATGAGATTTTGTACTTGGAATTTATTTAAGACTTTTGGAATGATGTGATGGGGTGAATGTGTTTTGCATATGGCAAGGATATGAATTTCAGGGGCCAAAGGGTGGAATGTTATGGATTGAATTGTGTCCCCCAAAATATGTGTTGTAAATCCTAATATCTATGCCTGTGTTTATAATCCCCTTTGAAAATGGGTTGTCTTTGTTATGTCAATGAGGAGGATTAGTGTAGGGTGTATCTTGAGTCAGTCTTTTTTGAGATATAAAAGAGATTAAACAAGCAAGTGGAAAAACAGAGATGGGGAAGAGAGAGCCAGCTCACATGAAGATCACCCGGTAGCAAAAGCTCAAAAGAAATAAGGACTTTCCTCTAGAGCTGACAGAGAGAGAAAGCCTTCCCCTAGAGCCAGCCCCCTGAATCCAGACATCTAGCCTCCTAAACTGTGAAAAAATAAATTTCTGTTTGTTAATGTCACCACTTGTGGAAATTCTGTTATAGCAGCACTAGATAATTAAGACAAATCTACCATTGTCCAAATTATTTATCATAATAAAAACAACCCTGGATTTTTCTTAGTGACTTATCTCTATGTGATATTGTAATACGTGAAACATATATGTGATTTTCAGGATGAGAAATACCAGATTTCATGGAGAGAGTATTTACACCAGTTGTGTACTCTTTAAGATTAGTAGGAGACTTCTGCCTCTGGTCAAGGTGGAGAACAGAGACTGTATTTACTCTCCTGGCTGAAATAGTTAAAAATCAACAACAATAATTATATGAAACAACAGTTTTCAGACAATGGACATCAGGTAGTGAATCCGTAAGAGAAGGGGAACAAATGCGGAAAGCTGCACATTGCTCCAGTGTAGTGCCTGGAGAGAGTTTTCACAGTGCAGTATGGAGAAGAGGACCCCTACGTGGAACACAGTGGTGTCCCTGAGTTGAGGAGACAGAGCTGAATGTCAGGGAAAGCCAAGATGATTAGAGTTCATAGGGAAAACTAGAGGAAATAGCTGCACAGAAAGAAAGTTCTGGAGATCTGTAGAGGGTTTCCCTTAAGTTTGCAACTAAGTACTGATCTGAAAGAACCATGCAAAAGGAGGAGAGGGAACAGTCCTCACAGCTCACACAGGGCTGGGAATAGTTTGTTTCCCAGAAGCCAGAGTAGAAAAACCTTGTAAGTCATAGGACATCAGATAGATATCGTCACAGTAGTGAGGCAGATTAGCCCTAGACTAAATGATGCTCTAGTTACACCTAACAAAGCTTAAAAGTGAACCTTGAAAGGATCAAATTATTTCCAAGAATGTAAATTACATCCTAGAACAGGGTGCTTGCGGGATAGGAATACAAACGTATCAGGCATCCAACAAGATAAATGCCAATGTATGGCATCCAATAAAAAATTACCAAGCATGTAAAGAAGCAGGAAAATATGATCCATAATGAAGAGAAAAAGCTATTAATAGAAACAGACTCAGAAATTATACAACTGATAGAATTAGTTGAAAAAGACATTAAAACAGTTATTATAACTATATTCATTCATATGTTCAAGAAAATAGAGGAGCATTTTAAGTAGAGACATGGAAGATATTAAAAAGTCCTGAGTTTGATTTCTAGAGGAAAAGAATAAAACAATTTATGAAAGGAAAAATAATCTGGATGGGATTAATAGCGGATTAGACATTATAGTAGAAAAGATTAGTGAACATAAGACATAACAATAGAAACTATCCAAAACAAAACAGGTAGAAAAAAGACTGGGAAAAACAACAGCTGTCATCAGTGAATTGTGGAACAACTTCTAACAGTCTAATATATATGTATTTGGAATCCCCAAAGGAGAGGAGTAAAAGGGAGAAATAGAAAAATTATCTGAAGAAATAATAACTGAAAAAAAACTATAGATCCAAAAAGCTCAACAAACTCTAAACGCGAGAATCATGAAGAAAAATACACCAATGCACGCCATAATAAAGAGAAAATATTAAAAACCAGTTGTAAAGAGAAAATATTAAAATCAGCCAGTTTAAAAAAAAAAAAAGGGCATTATTTCCAGAGGAATAAAGGTAAGAATGATAGCAAACTTCTTATTGGAAACAATGCAAAGCCCGAACACAGTAGAGTGGCATCTTTAAAGTGCTGAAAGGAAAAACAAAAACTGTCAACTTATAATTCTCTACCAAGTGGGAATATTTTTCTTGGAATTAACACAAAATTTAGGCCTTTTTAGACACATGAAGGCTGTAATAATTCATTACTAAAGGATCTATACTACAACAAATGTTAATGTTCTTCACACAGAAGGAAAATGATACCAAATGGAAATCTGGATCTGTATAAAGGAATGAAAAACACTGGAACGGGTAAATATGTGGATAAATAGAAAAGCCTTTTTTTTTCTTATTTTAAAAATAAGGGGGACATCAGCTCAACATGACCAAGGCAAAGAAAGGCACTGAGAGGTATGCAAGAATAAAAGGCAACTATGCTAAATGCTACATGTTCAACCCTGCAACAACAGTAATAACACACAATAATTTACGAGTGGCTACATAGGCAGATATGTTATGCTGAATAGGTCTGGGAGGGTGTATGGGAGTACACCCATGTGCATATATAGATTAAGTTGTGGCTATTTCTACATACATGATTGTATATGCTGCATGTATAGTCATATATACAATGGAACACACAGGGAACCCAGAGATACTTCTTAGACATAACCAAACACTTCGTGGTACTGCTACTGGGCTAGAGGGCTGAGGACCATAGTCTTGGGGGTCATCTAGGTCAATTTGCATAACATAGCTCATAAAGTAAATGTTCTACATCCTATTTTGGTGAGTAGCATCTGGGTCTTAAAAGCTTGCGAGCAGCCATCTAATATACAACTATTGATCTCTTCCCTTCTGGAGCAAAGGAGAGTGAAGAAAACCAAAGACTCAAGGAAGCAATTAGTCCAAAGGACTGATGGCCCATACAAATTACAGCCTCCACTAGCCTGAAACCAGAAGAACTAGATGGTACGCGGCTACCACTCCTGACCACTCTGACCAGGATCACAATAGAGAATTCCAGACAGAGTGGGATAAAAATGAACAAAATCCAAATTAATTAAAAAAAAAACAGGCTTAGTGGTCTGATAGAGACTGGAAAAACCCCTGAGACTATGGCCCATGGTCACCCTTCTAACCTGGATCTGAAGCCACTCCCAGAGATCACCTTTCAGACAAATAAGAGACAGGCCTATAAGATACATAATAACACCTGTGAAGAAAGTGCTCTGTTAGAACAATCAACTATGCGAGACCAAAAGGGCAACATTTGCCCAAAACCAAAGATGAGAAGGCTGTAAGGGGCAGAAAAACTGGACGAATGGGAATGGGGAAATCAGAGTGGAAATGGGGAGAGTGCCGACGCATTGCAGGGATTGCAACCAATGTTACAGAATACTTTGTGTATAAATTTTTGAATGGGAAACTAATTTGCTCTGTAAACTTTCACCCAAAGCACAATTATAAAAAAAAAGTAAGATGGAACTGCTATAATCAACCAATTACCATTGAGTTGATTGTGACTCAGTATGACCCTATGTGTTTCAGAGTAGAACTGCACCCCATAGGGTCTTCCATGGCTGTGACCTTTCAGAAGTAGATCTCCAGGCCTTTCTTCTGAGGTGCTTCTGGGTAGACTTGAACCATCAAACTTTCGGATGGTAGCTGAGCACTTAACCATTTCCAACACCCAGGGACTCCTAGAATAGCTATAATGATATCAAACAAAGTAGATTTCAGAGTAAAGAATATTAGCAGGGAGAAAGAGAGTCATTTCTTCATAATAAAGGGGTCAGTTCATCAATAGGACATAACAATCCTAAGTGTATATAAACACTAATCACATACTTCAAAATATATGAAGCAAAAACTGATAGAACTGAAAGGAAAAATAAACAAGTCCACAATTTTAGTGAGTGACTCCAGCACTCTCTCCATACTACTAGAACAAGTAGAAAAACAGAATATTCAAAAGTTTTTAACAATACTATCAAATAATGACTTCGTTGATGTTTATAGAATATTACACCCAATGGCAGGATACACATTCTTTCCATGTACACACAGAATATGTAAGTAGATTGACCATATTTTAGGCCCCAAAGCAAGTCGCAATAAATTTAAAAATATTCAGGTCATAAAGACTGTGTTCTTAGACCACAATGTAATTAAGTTAGAAATCAGTAACAAAACCATCTAGGAAATTCCAAATATTTGGAAATTAAATAACATACTTCTAAAGAACCCATGGGCCAAAGAAGGAAGAAAAAAGAAAAAAGCATTTTGAACTGAATGAAAATAAAAATACAACATATCAAAATTTGTGGAATGCAGCTAAAGCAATGCTTAGAGGGAAATTTATAGCACCAAATACCTATATTAGAAAAGAAGAAAGATCTTAAATGAATGACCTCAGTTTCTATTTCAGGAAACTAGAAAAAAAAAAAAAATTAAACCTAGAGCAAGGAAAAAAAAAAAAAAAGAGAACAACAATAAAAGCAGAAATCAACATAATACAAAACAAACAAATTCAGTGAAAGCAAAACTTGGCTCTTTGAGAAGATAGAAAAAATTTATAAATTTCTAGTCAAACTGATTAAGAAAAAAAGAGAAAATGCAAATTACAAAGATTCTATTGATATTAAAGGTAATATAAATAAAAAAGAAAAGGGAATATTATGAACAACTTTATGGCAATAAATTTGAAAACATAAATGAAGGACCAAACTACCAAAGCTCACTCAAGAATAAATACTTAACCAGAATAGACCTATATCTCTTAAGGTAATTGAATTTGTAGTTAAAAACTTTCCCAGAAAGAAAACTCTAGTCCCAGACGGCTTCCCTGGTGAATTTCATGAAAGATTTAAGGAAGAAAGATCAATTTTACATAAACTCTTCCGGAAAAACTGAAGAGGGGAAATATTTCCCAACTCATCCTATAAGGACAGCATTGTTAAAACCACACAAAAACATCACCAAAACAAACAAAACAAAACTAAACCAAAAAAACTACAGACCAATGTTCCTCATGGACATAGATTAAAAAATTCCTAACCAAGTTTTAGCAAATTGAACACAATATGTAAAAAGGATGTTACATAGTCACCAAGTGGGGTTTATCAGGAATGAGAAGTTGTTTTCACACTTGAAGATTGATGAGTATACTGTCCATTTTTCTGTCTAACTCAGATATGGCACAGGCCAATTTTCTTAGGTTCTTTCCTTTGGAATTACTGTGTCTTCCTAAAAATCTGACTAAATTTGAAAAATTCTTCCAGGCTGGAATAGACTTTAGTTAGGCAAAATTTTCTGGCTTTAATTTTTTTTTTTGTATTTAAATAAGGCATAGCACTTTTACAGTATTCAGTTCT
This sequence comes from Trichechus manatus latirostris, assembly GCF_000243295.1. Lineage (NCBI taxonomy): Eukaryota > Metazoa > Chordata > Mammalia > Sirenia > Trichechidae > Trichechus > Trichechus manatus. The sequence goes on along the minus strand of NW_004444135.1, from coordinate 2,308,805 downwards.
TATACATTTACTTTTTAAAATTTATACTGCATTACCCATCAGTGGCTCCACGGGAGAAAGGAGCTGGTGATCTGCTCCCTTAAAGACAACAGGCAAGGATACCCTATGGGGAAGTTCTACTATGTCATATAGGGTTGTTATAAGTCGGAATCAACTCGATGGCATACAACAACAACGACAACAGTTTTCTATCACTGTGTAACACATTAATACAAACGTAGTGGCTTAAAACAACACGTATTTATTATCTCTCGGTTTTAGTGGGCCAGAAGTCTGGGCGTGGTTTATCTGAGTCTTAGCTTAGGGTTTCACAAAGCTGCAGGCAAGGTATTGGCTGTCTCTTCTGGAGGTCTACTAGGGGAGGAAGCTGCTTTCAAACTCAAGTTGTTGGCTGAATTATTTTGTGTGTGTGTGAGAGTGTAGGACTGAGGGCCCTGGCTTCATGCTGGCTGTCATAGGAAGCTGCCTTTAGCTCCTAGCAGCTGCCTGATGTTTCTTGAGACTGCCCGCAGTTTCTTGCCATGTGGGTTTTCCCAACATGGCTTCTTACTTCTGAAGCCAATAAAAGGAGTCTCTAGATTGAGTCTGGTAACAAGACAGAATGGTATATAATATAACATAATCACAGGAGTGACAGGACATCCCATCACCTCTGTCATATCTATTGGTTAGAAGCCTACGCTCAAGGTCGGGGGGAGGATTACACAAAGACTTGAACACTAGGAGGTGGGGAACATGTGGGATCCACCTCTAGTCTGTCTGCTACATATACTTAGAGAACTTAGAGCAGCAACAGACTGTTCCATACAACACTGAAGCAGTAATAAAATAACAATAATCATATATGAGGTAAATAAATGTAGGAATTTGGACTAAATGATAAATCAGTTGAGTTCAGCTTTATTTGTAGATCTTTTTTCAAAAATACAAAATATAGATTTGATTAGGAGTGTAATTTGTTGAGTTCAGATTTTTATTATGCTCTAATTTCCTGTGTAAATCTCATTTCAAATTAGGCTGTAAATTCTTGAAGTACAATAGATTGTACTGCTGGAAAGACCTCTTCCTTTAATTCTGTACTAGGATTCACTTTTGGTACTAACCAGACACCAAGATGATTTGTTTGTTGGATGAGAGGGGTTACCATGAAAGTACAAAGAACCCCTCTCAATGGAACAATTTGTCGGTTAGGAGACGAGGTGTCCCTTCTGTGGGTCTCTGAAATTTTTACCTAAGACAGAAATTCAGTTAAACAGTGTTTATGCTACTTTATATAATCAAAGGGTAATTGGTGTTTTACTTAGAATCCTGGCTATATTCCAACTCTGATAAATACATTCACTTCCCTAAATTTTCCCTGCAATTTCAAATGTATTCAGTATCCTTTATTACCTGTCCTAACCTGTTGGTTGGTGTTGTTCACCTCTTAAGCAGCTGCCGCTTTTGGCCCCAGAGAGTTGTGCCTTTTAGAAGAAGGGACCCTGGCTTATACTTGGTAAACAAGTATGTGTATATGAGTATGAATGACTTTGAGGGTTCTGAAGCTGAAACTTATTCTCTAATATGACAATATTAGAAACAGAGAGAGAGAAATATACAGTCATTCCAGAACTATGAGACCTTTCATTTGTTCAGTAAGATTTTATTAAGAAGTCTGTAGATGTGAGGCATTGTTCTAGATGTTGTAGAGGATACGAAGATGAACTAGATATAGTTCTTGCCTTAAAAGAATGTACAGACTAGTAGGGTAGCTGTTTTTATTATATTAGGTAGTTACTAATTACCCTTTTACAAAAATCTTCCTTACAGTAGGTAAAAATCTGAGCAGGTAGTTACTAACTTCTTTAGTCTTTAATTTCCTCATTTGTAAAATGGAGATAAATATCTGAAATGTGTTGTGAAAATTTTATGATGTAAAGCACGTAAGATATTGCCTGGCACATAGTAAGTGCTCAGTGAGTATTGTTTATTATTGGTTTCTAAATGTACCACTTGAGTCAGCTCTAAGGAAATGTTAATGCCACTGAAGACTGTAGACTCAGATACGCCAACTCTCTAGGTCACAGACCCATGGTGGACAGCTCACTTATCCCGTAAATGCCAGGATTATAGGAGATTTCATACCCAAGTTCCTAGCGGCCTTTATATATTTCATTTGCTAGTTCTCTGGTAATTATTATAAAGGGAGGTGAAGGAATTGGGATCCTCCTCTTCTCACCCCATTATCTAATTTAAAATCCCAAGTGATGTTAGGGACTAAGATTTGGAAATTCAGACCTTTAAAGCTGTTACAACAGAAGAAAATAAAAACTTTACTGTTTGATATTGGCACGTATTCTGAAGTCCCTCCCTATTTAATGAGCTTTAAGCTTTCATATGAGACATAAGACACTTAAGAGGAAAAAAAACATTGCCACAAGGCTAATGATGACAACAGCTGCCAGCACACCTTCCATCAAAAGCAAGTGAAGACTTGAAACAAACCGGAGCTCCATTTTGTTTTAGAAGCATCACTGTGACATGTCTGTGCCGGCAGAGGCTCAGAATGCATTCCTTAACACTAGGACTCCAAGATGTGCTGGGTGCCAGAAGCCCAGTGGTAATGAGAGAGCAATTGTGAAGCTTCATTCAGATTGTGTTCTTTCATTGTGGGCGTGCTGGCTCTGAAAGTTTGATGCAGGTAGCCACAAGAAAGAATGGGCCAATTTGAGAATCAAGTAACTTCCTTTCCTTCATCAGGTGTTATATTCCAGCTAGCTCATTCATTGTTGCCCTCATTTTTGAGACACTTACTGAATGCCCCTGATATTCAAAGGCACTGTGTTGGTGATTAAAGCAGGTGAAACAGTATATTTAGGACTGATAGTAGATTATAAATGTCATATTCTATTCTTTGTGTATTTTAGAGAAAATCCACTGGGATACTTTAAATTGAAACAAATCAACAGATATGCATAATATGACTACAAAGTCATAAACTCGATTCTCATGTATTAAGAACTTACTATGTGCAGAACACCATTCTAGGTACTGAGGAAATCCTAAAAGAAAGTGGTTGGATTATGATAATTAGGTTGGTATGGAAGCAGACATTTTCATCAGCTTCACAAAGAGAAATATGTTTATTTTTCTCTGGGAGACCCACTCTGCTTATAAACATATGATCCCGTTGCTGTCTTAGCTTCCTGCCTATGGATCAGGTAGCAAACTCATTTTAAAAAGCCTAAATTGGCAAGTTGTGATCTCAGATTTTACAGTTATTTGTGTGTTTTCCACACACATGCTTGCTGTGTCTACTTCCCTCCCTGCAGTTTGAATAACTAGTAGAAACCCATCTTCCCCTTTTCAGCATTTTTTTAAGATTCTATTTCCACAAGGATCTATTGAGATGAACAGTGTGTATTTGTTGTAGCCATTTAAAACCATATTTATCTTTCACATACAGAGTGAGAAAAGTTTGTACCAATTCTTATTAAAAATCTGTGTTATTCATCAAAGCTTATTGGATATCGAGTACACAGTAAAAATGTATTTGTAGCTTTTAAAAGCCTATGAACAAACGGGAATTTTATTAAACAGTTATCATCAGGTTGATATACTAAGACAGAATCATAAATTTCATTCTCTTAGCTATCTGAAAAGCCAGTTACATTTGTTTTCAGCCACTATTCTTTTCCTACCTTATCCTTAAGACAGTAGGTAAATTTCATTCCACTCCTCCTTCCTACTTCTAGCCAATTTCATCATGTCTTAAGACATGTAGTTCTTTCTATGTTGTCTGTGTTTATGTGTCGTCTTTAATTTCCAGGCTTATTATTCATATTCCTTTCTATTTTCAGTAGTTCCATTGGCCAGGTACTATACTTAACCCTGCAGTCCTGGTGGCACAGTGGTTAAGAGCTTCAATTGCTAACCAAAAGGTCAGCAGTTTGAATCCCAGCCGTTCCTTAGAAGCTCTATGGGGGCAGTTCTACTCTGTCTTATAGGGTTGCTATGAGTTGGAAACGACTTGTTTGTTTTGGTACTTAACCCTATAGCATTTGTCAATAAAGATGTGATTTCTGTTCTAATAATAATTATAGTTCCAATACTCTATTTTGGTAGACAAAATATATGCCTTTCATGAAATTTTTATTCTATGAAAGATCATGGGTCTTAAAATTCAATATGTGTAAGTAACATTGGACAATTAGGCACATAAAGAGAAAAGTCTTTTCTTTCAATGATTCAGCATTGTGGAGTGCTTCAAAATATTAGACAGTGGCACAAACTTATTTTAAAATATGTTCTTTATTTATGTCACTGGCAGTTCACTTGTTAGTATTTGGTACGTTGGGACTTTCCGTGTTGTTGTTAGTTGCTTTAAGTGGCATAATCAAATGGCACAGCCATGCAGAGATTCAAATTACTACCAAGTCCAGCAGTGCAGTACTTTATATTTTCTTCTCCTAAATACAAATTATGCCTTTATATAATTGAATGCACTGTAATCTTTCAGCCTAGTCAAACAGAAAACATTAGAAGGAAGCAGAGATGATATTGTCCAAATAATTGTTTTTTGAAATTATCAACAAGTATGCTTCTTATTTCTGAAAACAAAACATACCTCTGGTGGGCCAATGGATAACAAATTTCACATGTAGTAAAACTGGGCTACTGAGGCAAATGAATGAAACAAACATCACCTTAATAGAAGCCATACTGCAATTTTAATTCTTTGAAAGTGTAGGCACAATCTATACAAATGTGTATTAAGTTTCTGTCTCTTCCACTGAATACAGCTATAAAACCTGGACTTAATGCATGAAGCAGCTATCTGAGGACTTTGAATAGTTAATAGTAGCAGATAGATGGTGGAAGAAGAACAGAATTTGAAGTATCATCAAACAGATAGTGAGATTACCAGTTTTTGCCCTCTGGCAACACCCAGCCTGAACTTACGGCAGCCTAAAATCAAGAAGCAAGCATTGGCATGGTCAGAGAGAACTCCAGGAGAAGATTTCTAGTTCTGGCTTGAAGTACAGGAAAGGGATCAGCTAAAACTCAGAGAAAGTGGGGGAACCTCCCCTCCCTTCTCCTCTTCCTTTTCTTCTCCTTTCCTCCTAATCTTTTCTAGTGCCCCAATACCTAGACAGTCATTCTGTGGCAGCAGCAATGGCACAAAGAACAGCAGCAGCTGGCCCTCAGGCATCTAAAACTCTGAGGGAGTGGACCCTTCCTCTCTGATTTGAAAATTGTGGTCCCAAGAGAGTAGAATGAACTCCTGTCACTTTTTTCCCTCTCTCTCTGTTCTCTTGCTGCTTGGTCCCAGATGAGGGCCCAGTCTTAGGAAATGTGGAGGAGAGTAATCCAGCTTCCTGACCAGAGTATTGCAAAGGAAGCCACAGAAAAATGGAAGTACTGGAGCGAGCACAGAGAAGGGAAGAGCTAGGAAGAAAAAACGTAAAGTTATCTGTAGAGTACTGGGTTCACTACTGAACTATGGATGTGTGGATCTGATCCTAAGCAGCTGATCAAATACTTTGAGAACTGAACAATCCCAGACTAGCCATTGGATGACATGCACATGGGATAGATCTGACCAACACTACAAAGGCTTTGAAAACTTGCATTGAAATTACAATCCACAGAACCTGTGGCCTGAACCTAAGCAGATTTTTTTTTTTTGCTAGAACAAAAATTGGAACATTCTCCGTAATATTAAAATAAGACTCAGAATTTCATAACATAATATTCAGAATGACCAGGATACAATCCAAAGTTACTTAGCATATGAAGAATCAGGAAATTCTCAACTTGAATAAGAATTGAAAGATGTCAATGCATCAGTGTGTCACAGATGTTGGAGTTATCTCACAAAATATGCTAAAAAGTCAGGACATACACTGAATAATGGAAAATAATGGAAAAATAGTCTCAATAAAGAAATAGATAATATAAAGAAGAACCAAATGGAAAATATAGAATTGAAAAATACAGTTAGCTAAATCAAAATGAAACAAAACAAAAACTGCATGGGCCTAGTAGCAATAACAATCAGTGAACATGAAGTTGGATCAATAGAAATTATCCTATCTGAAAAATACACAGAAATAAAGATTTACAAAAAATGAACTGAGCTTCAGGGATCTATAGGACAATACCAAAAAGTCTAACATAAATATCATTAGGTCCCAGAAGGAGAGGAGAAAAAGCTTGAAACATAAACATTTGAGTAGATAATGACTGAAAACTCAAATTTGGTGAAAGACACAAACCTACAGATTCAAGAAGCTTAATGAACACTAAACCCAAAGAAATCCAGGCCCAGACCCATCATAATTAAACTGCTAAAAACTAAAGACAAAGAAAATACCTTGAAAGCAGCAAAAGAAAAATTATTCAAACTACTACAGATTTCTCATCAGAAACCATGGAGACAAGAAGAAAGTGGAACAGCATTTTTAAAGTGTTGAAAGAATTGTCAACCCAGAATTCTATATCCAGTGAAAATACCCTTCAGAAATGAAGGCAAAATAAAGACATTCTCAGGTGAAGGAAAACAAAGAGAATTCATGGCCAACAGACTGCTCTAAAAGAATTACTAAGTGAAGTTCTTCAGACCTGAAGGAAATGATTCCAGAAGGAAGTTTGGAGCATCAGGAATAAAGATTAAGCAGTATAAATGGTAAATATCTGGGTGAATATAATTGACTATCCATCACCTCTTGAGTTCTTTAAAATATATCTGATGGTTAAAAGCAAAACTGTAACATAATTTGATGTGGTTTTCAATGTATAGATGTAATACATTAAATGTGTACAACATGGGGGGAGGATAAAAGGATATATATTGTGAAAAAATTTCTTTATTCCACTTGATATGGTAAAATATTTATACTAAGTAGACTGAAGAAAGTTGAGTATGTGTACTGTAATCGCTAGTGCAACTAAATCAAACCATGTGTGTGCATGCACATACACACATACACTATACAAAGAAAAATAGTCAAAAAACACAATGGATACATTAAAATGGAATACTAAAGCATGCTGAAATAACCCAGGAAGGAAGGAAGGGACAACAGAGGAAGGAAAAACATAGGGCACAAAGAGTAAACATAGAATAAAAGGTAGACTTAAATCCAAACATATCAATAATTATATTGGCTACAAATGGTATAAACACACCAATTAAAAGGCAGATATCATCAGAATGGACAAAAAGACACCACCCAAGTATAGACGGTCTACGAGAAACTTCAAATATAATAATACAGGAAGGTTAAATGTAAAAGAATGGAAAAAAACTATGTAAACACTAAACAAAAGAAAGGTGGAGTAGTTATAGTGATATCAGACAAGGTGGTCTACAGATCAAAGAAAATCACCTGAGATAATGTGGAACATTATATAATGATAAAAAGAGTCAATTTACCAATAAGACATAAAAATTATAAATGCATAAGCCCCTAACAACAGACTTTCAAAATATACGTAGCAAAAATGACAAAAATGAAGGGAGAAACAAAAAATCCACGACTGTATTTGGAGATTTCAGTGCTTTTCTCGCAGTAATAGAACTAAACCAAAACCAAACTAAACCCATTGCCGTCAAGACGATTCCAACTCATAGTGACTCTATAGGGCAGAGTAGAACTGCCTCATAGGATTTCCAAGGAGCAGCTGGTGGATTCGAACTGCTGACTTTTTGGTTAGCAGCCAATTAGTTAACTACTGCACCACCAGGGCTCCAGTGAAAGAACTAGTAGACAGAAAATCATCAAGGATACAGAAGAACTCAACAACATTATCAACCAACTGACATTTATAGAATACTCCACCCAAAAGCAGTAGAATACATATTCTTTCAAAGTGCACATGAAGCATTCACCAAAATAGACCGTATCTAGGATTGTAAAACAAACCTTAACACATTTAAAATAATTGAAATCATACAAATTATGTTCTTTGACCACAATGGAATTAAACCAAAATCAATGGCAGAAAGATAACTGGAAAATCTCTAAAAACTTGGACATTAACTTCTAAATAATCCATGGATCAAAGATGAAGTCTTAAAGCAGATTAGAAAATATTTTGAAGTAAAATGTAATTGAAAATACAACGTATCATTTGTGGAATGCAGTTAAAGTAGAGATTAGCGGAAAATTTATAGCATTAAATTAAATATAGCATAAAACAGAAAAACGGTAGAGAAAATGAAATGAATAAACCTATAATCGGACTTACAAAGAAAAAAAGAGAGAAGACACAAGTTATTGAAAGAGAGGACATTGTTAAAGACCCTGTTAACTTTGAGAAGGAAGCCCTGGTGGGGCAGTGGTTAAGTACTTGGCTGCTAACTGAAAGGATGTGGAGTCTGCTTCCATATAGATTTACAGCCTTGCAAACTCTACGGGGGCAATTCTACTCTGTCCTATAGGATTGCTATGAGTCAGAATTGACTCAATGACAACTTTATATATACACACACACACACACACACACACACACACACACACATTAAGAGGATAGTAAGGGGGTGCTATGAACAACTCTGTGCACACACATTTGTCAAGTTAGATGAAATGAACCCATATCTCAAAATCTACAAAAAGTATTGGAATTTACCCAAGATGATATAGATAACCTGAATTGTCCTATATCTAATAAATAAATTTGTTAGTTAATAATGTATAATAAATAAATTAGTTAATAATGTCTAATAAATAAATTTGTTAGTTAATTTGTAGTTAAATAGCATCTCAAAAGAAATCTCCAGGCTCAAATGCTTTCACTGGCAAATTCTACCAAATATTTAAAGAATAACACCAATTCCACACAATTTCTTTCAGAAAATAGAAGAAGAGGGGAAACATCCAAACTCATTTCATGAGGCCAGCATTACCTTGATACCAAAACAAGGCAAATACAGTACAAAATACCTAATCCCAGGAATGTAGGGCTGGGTCAATATTCGAAAATCAATCAATACAATCCACTATATTAACACTCTAAACAAGAAAAGACACTTGATAATATCAATTAATGTGGAAGAATCATTTGACAAAATTCAACATCCATTTGTTATAAAAACTCTCAGCAAACATTTGTGGAACAGAAGGGAACTGTATCAACCTGATAAGGGGAATGTGCAAAAAACCTACAGCCAATGTACTTAATGGTGAAAGACTGAATATGTTACCCTTAAGACTGAGATGTCCACTCTCACCATTGTTATTCAGCATTGTACTGGAAGCCTAGATATTGCAATAAAGCAGGAAAAAGTAGTAAAAATGTACCAAATGTAAAAGAAGAAACTGCCCATAGTCCCAGAAATCATGATTGCTTATTTAGAAAATACTAAGGAATCTACAAAAGACAAAAACCTCTGAGAATCTAACATACGAGTTTAGCAAGGTCACAGGATACAAGATCAGCACAAAACTCAATTATATTTCTATATACTAGAAATAAACAATTGGAAACTGAAATTTAAAAAAAATTTACAATAGCTAAAAAAAGGAAATACATATAAATTTAACAAAGCATGTACAGAATTTGGATACTGAAAACTATAAAACATTTATAAAAGAAGTCAAAATAAATTGAGAGACATACTATGTTTATGGATTGGAGGACATAGTAACAATGTCAGTTTTCCATAAATTGATTTATAGATTTAATGCAATTTTAATTTCAATCCCAGATACCTATATCTATATTACACATATACTTTTAGAATTAAATATATATTTATACATATAGATATATATATCTGTATATCAAAGGAGCCCTGGTGGTGCAATGGTTAAGCGCTTGGCTGCTGACAGAAAGATTGGTGGTTCAAACCCACAGCCACTCTGTGGGACAAAGATCTGGTGATCTGCTTTTGTAAAGATTACAGCCCTGGAAACCCTATAGGGCAGTTCTACTGTGTCCTATAGGGTTCCTATAAGTTAGAATCGACTCCACAACAATGGATTTGGTTTCTGGTTTTTATCTCTTTATCTGTCTAGGAGCCCTGGTGGCGTAGTGGTTAAAGTACCCACCAGCCTCTCCGCTAAAGAAAGATGTGGCAGTCTGCCTCTACTAAGGTTAAAAATAAATAAATAAATAAAACTAAACCCGTTGCCATGAAGTCAGTTCCCACTCATAGCAACTCTATGAGTAGAACTGCCCCATAGGGTTTCCAAGGAGCAGCTGGGTAGATTCAAACTGCTGACCTTTTGGTTAGCAGCCAAGCTCTTAACCTCTGCACAAGCAGGGCCCCTCTGTTAAGGTTACAGCCTTGGAAACCCTATAGGGAAGTTCTACTCTGTCCTGTAGGGTCTCTATGAGTCTTAATCAATTGACGGCAATGGGTTTGGTTTTATTTTATTTTTTTTAACCTTAACTAAAAAGGTACAGTAGCCACGACAGTGTGGTATTGGTGAAGGGATAGGCACATAGTTCAGAGGTACAGAATAGAGTCTAGAAATTGGACACAAATATAATCAATTGATTTTTGATGAAGCTGCAAAAACAATTCAATAGAGAAATGATTTTCTTTTCAACAAATGGTGTTGGATATCCATATGCAAAAAATTAAACTTGACCTAAATCTCATACCTTATACAAAAATTAAATCAAAATGCATTATAGATCCAAATGTAAAGTGTAAAACCATAAAACCTTTAAATGAAAACTTAGGAAAGAATATTCATACCTGAGGTTAGGCAAATAATTCTTAGACATGACACTGAAAGGATGATCCATAAAAGAAACAATCAATAAATTGGGCTTCACCAAAATTTAAGACTGTCAGTCTGGAAAGGGCACTGTTAAGAGAATGAAAAGATAAGATCTTAACATTATTAAAAGTCTGGTGATTGTCTTATGTAGGTACTGATTTCTTTTTTTTCCTTTTTATTCTACTGTGCTAGAATTTAGTCCTGCAGCCTAAGGGCCAGTCTTTTCTCATCTCCTGGGCATCCTAGTTTTTTCTTGGCAGTATCTAAGAAGCCTTTCACAAGCCATGTACTGTCTCACTCAGGCCTGCCTTTGGGCCATGAGAAATACATCCCTTTAACACACAGTTGGTAGGAATGCAGCTAATTCACTCTTCATTTGACCACCTCAGCCCTTTCATCCTGTATAATTGTCTAATAACTAGACCACCACCAACCAGAATTGTTAATAATTATTACCAGTCATCTGATATCTAGAAATTGACAATAAAATTTTATTTTTGACATGTTAATAATACATTTGTGGATTATCTGACGCAAATGCTGACTTCCGAGTTTGCTATACCCTGCTTGCTTGTGACCTGCCTCCCACAGGTGTGTTCCAAATAGGGAAAATAAGTCTTAAAATTAATCTAAGCAAACAGGAAGATGAGTCTGTTGCGGCAAAGAGTTACCTGAAAGATTCCAGGTAAACTCTGATTTTTTGTTTTTCTATACCTGCAGTTTCCTTTCCATGTGGAAAATTAACTGCTAATATATTGAGTTAATGAGACACTCAAACAGGAGGATTTAACTGAGATAGTAGTTTTTTCTTTTTTTCCTCACTTGTAACAAATACCCTTTGGGCATTTATTTTTATCATAAAAACTCTTTCATAAGCTAAAAAAGTTGCTTTTTGTCTCCCCAGCTTAAAATGATTTTATGGCAATTTATAATTATCTCTACACTATGTCACAAATCCTGGCCAATTTGCTGAAAAAGAAAGTCATAAACCAGTTGTTTTGGCATTACATAGTTTGAAATTGACCAGTTAGTGAATAGGTGGATCTTGGGATTGAATGATACATACGACTGATTTTAGGTTTCTTGGTGCTAGTTGGTGGTAGTGTATTAAACTTAGTCTTCCCTCATCTCTTTTCCATCAGTTGGAGTGGCCTTTCAAGTGATTCGGATGACTGCAAGTTGTCCCCATTCAAGCTATCCTCCACACCGTCATTCCATAGATAATTTTTCAAAAGTTTCAAATCTGATCATGCTACTCCTCTGCTGGAGCCCTGGTGGTGTGGTGGTTAAGAGATTGGCTGCTAACCAAAAGGTTGGGAGTTTGAATCTATTAATCCCTCCTTGGAAACCCTATGGGGCAGTTCTGCTCTGTCCTATAGGGTTGCTATGAGTCGGAATCGACTGCACGGGAATGGGTTCAGTTTTTTGGTTTTACTCCTCTGCTTAAAAGTCCCCAGGGCAACCATCATCTCGGGGAACATCTAGCTCAGTTGGCATAACACAGTTTATAAAGACAGTGTTCTACATTCTACCTTGGTGAGTAGTGTCTGGGGTCTTAAAAGCCTGTGAGTGGCCATCTGGGATACTCCACTGGTCTCATCCCTTCGGGAGCAAGGGAGAATGAAGAGAACAGGGTACAAGGAAAAGACTAGACCGAAGGACTAATGGATCACAGCTACCAAGGCCTCCACCAGACTGAGTCCAGTACAGCTATATGGTGCCTGGCTACCACCACTGACTGCTCTAACCAGGATCACAACAGAGGGATCTGGACAGAGCTGGAGAAGGATGTAGAACATAATTCTAACTCACAAAAAAAAAAAGACCAGACTTACTGGCCTGAAGGAGACTGGAGAAACCCCGAGAGTATGGCCCCCAGACACCCTTTTAGCTCAGTGGTGAAGTCATTTCCGAGGATGACCGTTCAGCCTGGAAGTGGACAGCCCCATAAAACCAAATGGGACTAATGAGGCACAGCAGTCCAGGGACAAGGGCCAAAAGGCAGAAGGGGACAGGAAAGCTGGTGATAGGGAACCCAAGGTTGAGTAAGGATAGTGTTGATGTGTTGTGAAGTTGTACCATTGTCAT
>NW_004444135.1:2209143-2295902 GCF_000243295.1 Trichechus manatus latirostris | reverse complement strand
AAATGAGAAACTATTTTGTTCTGTAAGCCTTCATCTAAAGTGAGAATAGCAGCACAATTGGAAGAGCCTAGTCGATGTCACTGAACTTTGCATGTAGAAATTTTTGAAACGGTGTATCTTTGGCTATGTATATTTTCACCAAAAAAAAAAAAGGTCGAGAAGGGAGAGGGTTGACATGTTGTGGGGTTGTTAACCAATGTAATAAAACAATACGTGTTCTACTGTTTCATGAGAAAAAAAAAAAAAAAGTCCCCAGGGCAGTGGCGTCACTAAGGGGTGTGGGGGACGCAGACTGCAACCCCACCCGGACTCTGCCCCAGGAGGTGATACCAAAACGACCCCAGGGTCTGCTGCAGTGGTGGTGGGGCAGGCCAGCGCTGTTGGGGAGGGGCCACCAAGGCAGTGGCGTCACTAGGGTTGGTGTCACCCAGTGTGGTAACTTGTAACACACCTCTGCCTCCCCTTCCCCCTAACTCCCTCTCCCCCATGTCACCTGCCAGTCAGGATGCGGGCCACGGGACCATGGCGCCTGCCTTGGGCAGAGAGGAGGGTCTCTGCCTTGGCCAATGGGAGAGGGGAGGAGCTACAGGGGCACAGGGTCCGAGGGCTGGGAGAGGTGGGGCTGCCCTGTGCGTGGCCCTGTGTCAGGGAAGGCGGAGCTGCTCTGCCCACTGCGGGGGTGCGGGCTGTGGAGGGGGGTTGCCAGCACGCCTGCCCACTGGGGTGGAGAGATACCATGAGTTACAGCACTGGGTGACACCAACTCTAGTGACGCCACTGAGCCCGAGGACTCTATTAGGTACAAAACAAAGTTCACACTCTTTAGCGTGGCCTTTAGGACATCAAAAGCTGGTCCCAATCTACCCTTTCTGTCTTATTTCCTATAACATCTTTCCCTCGCACTCTGTTCTCTAGAGGTGTTTTTACCTTTTGCCGAATATAGAATATTCTTTTAGGACTTCATATTTTGTACATTCTGTTCAATTAGCCTGTAGTATCCATTTCCACCCATCCTTCTGCATGGTGAACTTCTCATCCTTCAAATTCCAATTAGATGTCACCTTCTTTGTGAAATAAGCCTTCTAGCACCTCTCCGCTGCCACTTACGTCATTATAGTATTATGCACACAACTGTCACAAGGTAGTGCAAGTATTTGTTTACTTATCTATTTCATCCAATAGACTGTAAGCTCCTTGAATATAGGGACTATTTATTTCCATATCTCAAGCCCTAGCCCAATGCCTGACATAATAAATGCCCAGGTAATATTTGTGGAATGAATGATTGGTTGCCTCAAAGAGCTAATGCACTTTTAGTGGTTTATCACTTACTCATAGGGATGAGCACCTACCCTAGGAGACTCTGGCACATTTATAATTTTATAAATTACTTTCTATAATGAATTAGAATTTTCTCTCCATAAGTAGCCTAATAACCTCTAGCATTTCTGTATCATTAAAAAAGAAGAAAAAAGCAAAACCCAGTTGTCATGAGTTGATTCTGACTCATGATACCCCAGTGTGTGTCACAGTAGAACTATGCTCCATAGGGTTTTCAATGGCTGATTTTTCAGAAATAGATTGTCAGGCCTTTCTTGTGAGGCACCTCTAGGTAGATTCGAACCTCCAACCTTTTGGTTAGCAGCTGAGCACACTAACTGTTTGCACCACCCAAAAGTACCTGTTTAGTAGGGGCTTGGGAGTCCCTGAGTGGTGCAAATGGTTAAGTGCTTGGCTACTAACCGAAAGGTTGCAGATTGAATCCACCCATAGGTGCTTTGGAAGAAAGGGCTGACAATCTACTTCTGAAAGATCGTGGCCATTGAACACCCTGTGGAGCCTGCAGGTCTACTCTGAAACAGACGGGGTTGCCATGAGGTGGAATCAACTCAATGCAATTGGTTTGGTTTTTAATAGGGCCTTGCTGAAAGTAGATGCTCAGAAATTCTTGTTAAATTAATAAAAAAATTTTCTATCTAGGGAAATTACAATAGAAAATTGCAGCTATGCATGTTTCCCTGTGACATGGTCTTGTAACTCTTAGACTCACAGAATATTAGACCTAGAGCCTTTGTGTTCATCATGTTCAACATCTCAGAGTTACAGATGAAATTGCTGTTTTTGTGGGTCCCAAATTAGCAATTTCACTAGTTGCAAACTAAAAAAAGGCAAAGTGTACATTCCCTATCAGATTACATAATTCTCCCTGAGGGTTATAAGACAAAAAAGAATTAATGTCTAAAGTAAAAATTAAACTTCAAATGAGCTAGCCCCCAAGTTGTGGGAGAGGGATCATGTGTGCCCCTAGCTCATGTGGCTCTGCCAGTTACACTTGATATATTTTGATCATAAGGTAAAAGGCAGTGATTTGCACTGAATGTCAGGTTGGGAGCCTTGTAAAGAAATAATTGATTTTTCAAAAAATTCCTGAGTTATAAAAATTTCATCATCGAGTTTTAAAAACACATGATTTTAAAATTTTTGGTCAAGTTTAACTGCTGAGGGTGCATTTCAAAGGACAATTTCTCAAATAATTCCTGTTCCCTGAACATTCTAGATCCTACCTAAAATAAATGTCATTGAAAGTGAAGATTATTTTGTTTACTCTGTCCTGTGCCTTCAAGGGATGGTAGGCTTACCATGGGGACAGCATTTCGTTTTCAGAATGAACTTTCAACAGGAAGCAGTCTCCTCAGGCATGCGTGGCAGGATATGGAATGTGCCCCAAGATGATATTTTTACCTAAGAAAGGGTTTTGGCTCACTATTTCTTCCAGAAACCTCTTTATGGTATTTTTCATCTTGACACATGTGGTCTAGTTGGCACTTTTCTTTATAAACATACAGTTCAACCCAAGCCATCCCGTGAACCTTTTCTCCCTTTGTTTTCTCTTTCTTCTATAATTTTTCTGTCAGAGGAAATGTGGAGTTAAGCTTGGGGCCACAAAAGTCATCATGTTCTTAGAGTGTTCAGAGGTTTCTAATCTTAGAACTTGGACCTGTGAAGACCCATAGGTAAAGTGGAACATAGATGCAATTTCCTAGACAATCAGAGTACATGTGTTTTTGTTCACTTTACTTTTGGATTAGAGAATTACTTCTGCTCTTACCTTTGCCTCAGATGCTCAGGTAATTATTTCCACTCTCTGTTTTGCTTGATGTCTACTCTGTAAATCAGCAGTGAGAAATGGTTTAAAAAGGTTAGTCTGATGTTTCTGATTTTCTTAATGCACATATTCAGATTTACTGGACAGCCTATCAGATTAATTTTATAGACAAAAACCGTTGCCATTGAGTCCATTCTGATTCATAGTAATACTATCGGACAGAGTAGAACTGCCCCATATGGTTTCCAAGGAGCGGCTGGTGGAGTCAAACTGCTAACCTTTTGGTTGGCAGCCATAGCTCTTAACCGCTGCACCACTGTTAACATAAATGTTTTGGAGAAGGAAACAACGGATTCGATGGCTGCCTGCAAATCTAGCAATGTGTACAAACATAATCTGTAAATTCTGTGAGGGCTGGAATGGTCTGCTTTGTTCACTGTCAGATACCCAGCATCTAGTACTCTGCCTGACACATAGTAGGGGTTCAAAAATACTTGTTGAATAGGTGAAGGGAATCGAAATATTAACCTCTAGCTCTGACAGAAGTAGTTAGCTAGACTTACAAAAATTAACTTAATGAAATATTCAAACATGGAGGGTAGAGAAGACATAAAAATTGTTATTCTGACATGAAACTGTGTGTAGGGAGGCAGTGCTTATGGGAGGAATTAGCCCCAATTCTTGCCCTTCAAATCTGGGTGTCCTTGAGCCTTAGAATCTGAAGGAAACTCTAGAGGTCATCAGGTCCAATTACTTGACAAAAGGTCATCCATCCTTCGAGTGATCACCATTTAGTGACCAGATACCTGACCAGACTCGTTGTGAGTCAATTCCAACTCATAGTGACCCTATAGGACAGAGTAGAACTGCCCCATAGGGTTTCCAAGGAGCAGCTGCTGGACTCGAACTGCCGACCTTAATTGATAGGCAATGTATTCTTTTATTATGGGAAAATTCTGATTGTTAGAAAGTTTTGTCCTTCTTTTGAGCCAGAACTTATCTGCCTGTTACTTCCATACATTGGCACTTGTTCTGCTTTCTGGACGGCATGTAATATGTCTGAAGGGGGACTGCGCCAACCGTTATGTCAGCACTAGTGTAGGTTTATTTTGGGGCAAGGCCCAAACTAGATAAGCCTCCCACGTTCTTGCCACACCATAAGCCTGAATTAGCATGCTTAGCACCATCTAGTGTTCTTATCTCATACATTGTTTGTACAAATGTAAATTGATAACACTTTAGAGCAATTTAGTACTACATTTGAAATTGTGTCTTTTCATCCAGAAATACCTTTTTTAGGAAATCTATCTTAAAGAAGTACTTGCAGAAATAAACAATCTTTGATGGTTAAGAGGGAGATGAGGAGTAGGAAGGAGACATTACTAACTAGAGAGTAGACAGGTGTAACTTTGGTGAAGGGAAGGACAATACACCATATAGAGGAAGTCAGCACAACTTGACCAAGGCAAAGGAAGACTCTTAGAGGAGCAAAAGAAAAAAAAAAGGAGGGGGGAACGGGGCAACCATAGTAAATACTATAGCATTTACAACCCTACAACAACAGTAAAAACAAATAATAACTTACAAGTAGATATATAGGCAGATAACGTATGCTGAGTAGGAGAAGGAGGGCATATACCTACATACATATATAGGTTAGGCTGTGGATGTTATTACATACATATTTATACATATAGCATGTATATTCATATATATAATAAAGCACAAAGGGGGCACAGTCATAGACACTAGACACACCTTAAGGGACCGAATTACTGGAGCTGAGGGCTGGGGACCATGGTCTTGGGGGACATCTAGGTCAGTTGGCATGACATAGTTCATAAAGAAAATGTTCTACGTCCTACTTTGGTGAGTAGCATCTGGGGTCTTAAAAGCTTGCAAGTGGACATCTAAGATACGTGTATTGGTCTCATCCCATCTGGAGCAAAGGAGAACGAAGAAAACCAAAGACACAAAGAAAATATTAGTCCAAAGGACGAATGGACCACATAAACCACAGCCTCCACCAGCCTGAGCCCAAAAGAACTAGATAGTGCCGGCTACCACCACCAACCACTCTGACAGGGATCACAATACATGGTCCCAGACAGAGCAGGAGAAAAATGTAGAACAAAATTCAAATTCACAAAAAAGACCCGTCGGGTAACAACCCAGTAACGTCGGGACCCAGGGTCGGCCACGTAGCCAAGAGACCAAGGAAAGACTCCGGAACCAGAGATAGGTACATATGGTTTACTTGGGGAACTTATGTACAGGACAGTTCAGGGCGGCAGCTGGACCAGACTAGCGCTCTGCTACCGCCCAGCAAGGGACACAAGCTTATATACAGTTCCAGCTGGGGCTAAGGTTTATTTTTCTTCCAAGTCCCTAGGCCGCCAGTGCTTCCAGGGACCACGTCTAGGCCCAGAATTTTTCTTTTTGTCGATGATGCATTCCTTGGCCTTGGCCACCGGCCCAGTCATGCCACTCCTGGCCTTGTACCTTAGCCAAAGTTCATCCCAGCATGCTTCAGGGAAGAGCAATGCTGCTTCTGTTAGGAGGGGATGCATATAGCCGAACAGCATTACCCTGCAAGACCAGACTTACTGGTCTGACAGAGACTGGAGGAACCCCTGAGACTATGGCCCCTGGACACCCTGCTAACTCATAACAGAAAGCCACTCCCAAAGTTCACCTTTCAGCCAAAGATTAGACAGGCCTATAACGTAAACAATAACACATGTGAGGAACGTGCTTCTTAATTCAATCAAGTATATGAGACCAAATGGGCAACTGGGCAACACCTGCCCAAAAACAAAGATGAGAAGACAGGAAGGGACGGGAAAACTGAACGAATGGAAATGGGGAACCCAGGGTGGAAAGAGGGAGAGTGCTGACACATTGTGGGGATTGCAGCCAATGTCATGAAATAATTTGTGTATAGATTTTTGAATGAGAAACTAGTTTGCTGTATAAACTTCCACCTGAAGCACACAAAAAAAGAAATACTTGTAAAGTTGTACAAAAATAGATGAACAAAGATGATCCAGGATGCTCGTTATAAAAATTTTAAAACAATTTAAGTGTTCATCAATAGGAGATAGGTAAATAAATTAGATAAATCTGTTTGATGGAAGGGTCATGAAAAAGAATGAGAAAGAACTACACATATCCAATTGAAAGATATTCATAATATTTTATTAAATGAAAAAACAAATAGCATGGAAGTATATATGATGTGTTCTCATTTTTATAAAATCATATACCTATGTTAGCATGTCAGAAAATTTTGAAAAATTATTTACCAAGCTGTTAACACTAATCTCTAAGGAATAGCATTATGATGGACTCTTAATTTTTACTTAATACATTTCTGTATTCTTTGAACATTTTTAAATGAGCAAGCATTATCTATGTAATCAGGAAAAAGAAAAAAAAAGAAATCATTTAAAAATGTCACCTGAAGAATCATAGTCTATTAGGACTGTGATGGACCTTAGACTGAGTAGGAGGAGTCTTTAGAATTAATCTAATCTAATACCCTAAGTTTACAGATGAGAAATCTGAGACCTACAAATGTGAAATGGGTTACCCAAAACCCTAGAAGTACTAGTGGCAAATACATTTTGAGAACCCAGGTCTAATGCTCTTTGAATTATGCCTTTTAAAAAGCAGTACATATTTTTTTGAAAAATAAAACAGAAATTTTTACTTATAAATGCCTCCATATTTCTATTTTTTAAGAAGTGGCTCATCTATAAAAGAGTAACTACTTCTCAAATTATAGTAGATTTTTTAATAAACCTGAATGTTATTTTAGAGATTATTAAAACCAGTGTTCTTATTCACAGAGGAGGAAATTAAAGCCGAGTGATTTGAAGATTATATAATGCATTAGCAGATCTAGAACTAGAACCCTGATCTCTGGATTCTCAATGACTCCATTCACTCTGCCACATTGCTTCCTGCAAGTTCATATGCATTTATTACATATCCATCACTGTGCTAGGTACTGCTGCCAAAGATACACTAGGACAGCCCACACACTTGAAAAATAAAATAAAATGTGCCAATAAAATGTATGCTCCAGAGACTTTAGCTTAGATAAGGTCAATTAAGTTGACAAAGCCTAACGAATTGACTAAACTAAAAATGGTGCATGTGAGGACTTATTTTTCCTTGTTACAATTAAGGATTTCAAGGCATTCCATACAAATATATAAAACATCACAAATTTCTCAAAGGGAAGGATTGTGATATCCATTAAAAACTAAGGCACAGAGATGTTAAATGGTTTGTCTATTAGTCACCAATAATAACTCTAGGATGTGTTAGTTATGGGTGGACCACTTCTAGAATCCTGAACATATCCAGAAAGTGAATGGATGGCTGTACTTTATTTTAAGTCAACCACAGACCTGGCTGAACCTGACTCATCTGAGAAAGTCCACCAAACTATGGCTTCTAACCTGGGTTTACTCCACCAGAACTGGGGAACCACTTATTATTCTATGGGTGAGGTTGCATGTATCAATAGCCAAGTGAACAGCAGATGAATGGAAACCACAAAATTAAAGGTGTTGCTGGCACCATGACCCAAACCAAAAATGCTGATCCAGGAATGACAATCTCTAAACCACTTTCAGACATGTTAGGAACACAAGTAAGACCAGCTCTGGGCAGATCCCATTTGTGTGACTGGCACTGACAGAAGATACTGTACAGTGTGCTCTCATTTACCTTGGCACTGAGGCTGGGTCAGCCCCTTTGTGCCCTGGCTATATTTTATGCAGATTTTTAGACTATTTTCTTAATCGTCTTTAGACTCTGCTTCCCTTAACAGGTTATACTTTCATTGTAATAGAAATAACTAAGTCTCTGATCCACTTGTGTAGTTTTCTGTCTTAAAAAAAATTCTGATTGCCAGTGGAAATGCAGATTCCTTCTCCATAATCCTTCAGGTTTCCAGGGTGCACTAATTCACCTCCACCATAACTAAGAGATTTGCTGTGCGCAGTTGTGACTGGGAGCAGCCATGGAAGTGTGGCCTCAGGGCAAACACAGTAGGGGATCCAGAGGGGCAGCAGCTGAGACTGCACTCAGTTATGCTCCCTGAAGTGATCTGAAAGGAGCATTTTCATGCCGTCACAGTTCAACCCTTGTGACACACAGATCTACTTCTTCACATAGGTTTGAGAAGCAACACCTCCGTGATTCCCTGAGCTTCTCTTTCTGGGGGGAAACTTAGAAGAGAAGAAAATTAGTGGTTGAGTTACAGCCCCTGTTGCTTCAGTTGGTTGCAGGGCCACGACTGGTACTTATCTTGGCCATCTTCAGTTATGCAGTCTAAATCATCCTTTCCCTCAGCTATCAATTTGACAGGTGGCTTACCTGGTATTGTGACCCAAACTTCATTCCTGAGTAGTCTGAGCCCTGGCGACCACATCTTCCTCAGTTCAGGATTGCTACACATGTTTGTTCTTGATAACAATAGGGCAAGAGAGGACAAAGAGGTACCCAAGGAGATTTGTTGAGTTCCACATGTATTCCTTCTTGCCCAGTTCGTGGTAAGGATCAGTATGAATCCAATCTCCAAAATGTAGAGATTGATCCAGTCCAAACATTCCCACTTCTCCATCCTCATCACCAGCCACCTCTGCAGCACTTCCTTTCTGATCCTAGCCACCCACAGCTTGATCAGAGCTCACAAGTTACAAGGACACTGTCCTTCAGACTGCCAAATAGGCAGATGCCAGCTGCAAGTCTGAGGATTCTACATGACATCCCAACTTTCTAACCTATTGGCCACAGATTCAGGGCTGGCTTCCTACTACCCCTTCAGCATGCCAGCCACTCAGGAGTCCACACAACACTACTTTCTGACATGCTGGCTCCTACTGCCGCTTTGGGTTTGATAATTTGCTGGAACGACTCACAGAATTCATGGAGAATATATCATACTTATGACTACAGATTATAGCCAAAAAGGATAAAAATAAAGAGACACATAGGGCAAGGTCTGGGAGGGTTTCCAACCAACATAGAGCTTCCACGTCCCAAAGGTCATGCTACTCTCCCAAGAGCAGATGTTCTCACTAACTAGGAAGCTCTCTGAGCCTTAGTGTTCCAGGCATTTATTGTCCAGTCCTGCATGATAGCTAAGTCATGCCTCCTGAGGCTAGTTGATGTCAGCCTCCCAGGTGAGTCTTCTCTGCTCTGGCCAGCCGCCACTCACCAGCACAAATTCTTGGGTATGGCCTGGAAGTCTCAGAACAAGGCACCCTAATTGCTCCAAAGATTATTTCTCTAGAGCCAAGGACAAAGGCCACCTTACTTGGGGTAAAACAGGTCTTTACCACACACCCACATTGTGTAAAAGCCATTCAACCTCCTCCTGCTAATCAGTGTGGATTACCCCTACCACAGTGGGGACTCCTCTACTTGCTTACTGGTCCCTGGACACAAGGAGTTCAAAGTGCCCTGGTGGCAGCCATGGCTTTTAGTTCAATGAGACACTTGCTGTGTCTTCTGGCAAGAGTGTACACCTTTGGGAACCAGAACTCCAACCCTACAGAGCCCAGAGTTGATGAGATAAGAAGCACAAAATATTCCAGAAGTTTGTTGGGATTGATGGAAAGTGGGAGAACTCCTGCTTTGACCCTTTGGTTCCCAAACCCATGTAATTATTACATAGTAACAAAGTACCACAAACTGGGATCTTAAAAAAACAAATTTATTCTCCATAGTTCTAGAGGCTAGAAGTCTGAAACCAAGGCGTTGACAAGACCATGCTTTGTCTGAATGCTCTAGGGAAGATCCTACCTTGCCTCTCTGGCTTCTGGTATTGCTGGCTATCCTTGGCATTCCTTGGCTTGCAGCTATGTAACTCCAGTTTCTGCTTTCATCATTACATGGTGTTCTCCCTGTATCCGTCTGTGTCCTTTTCTCCTCTTCTTATAGGGACGCCAGTCTTATTGGATTAAGGCCCAATCTGCAAAGACCTTATTTCCAAGTAAGGTCAAATTCACAGGTTTAGGGAGTTAGAACTTCAACATATCTTTTTGGGGGACACAATTCAACCCATGACATCTGGTATATGGGCTGGATCAGTATTCCTTGATGTGAAATGTGTTGCCTCCAAAACGCAAAGAGACCTTCCAGGCACTGTTTCTTTCTTTGTGGTAAAGCATGCAAATCGCAACAATTTGTCTTTATTTTGGAGAGGATATTTGGCACATCCCTGACAACTCTAGAAATTTCAATGAAGTGGCAGGTCTCTGAATCTTTCTTGGGTTTATCTCTCACCCTCTGTAGCACCTGTGTCTCACCAGTGTACTAGACACTTCTTACTCATCTTGTTCACTCAGCTTGTCATTGATATAATGGATCTGTGATGTTCTGTGGGATGACCAGGCAGTCCACATCTCTTCAGAGATATTATGACAGAGAGTGGGAGACTTAACATAGCCTCAAGCAAAACTGTAAATGAATATTGTTTTTCCCATGTGAATATGGACTATTTCTGATTCTTTTTTCTAATTGAAATGGGACAGAATGAATTTGCCAAATCAATGGTTGCATAGTATGTATGTGAGGGTTTATTAATTTGTTCTAGCAATGATATTATGTCTAGCACAAGAGCTATGATCAGCTCAACTACTTGGTTGAGCTTGTGATAGTTTATAGTTATTTTCCAGTATGGTTTTCTCGGGGGCAGATAAGTGAATTAAATGAAGTTATGATGACAGCCACCATCCTTGACTCTTTTAGATCTTTAATGACAGTACCAATCTCTGCCATCACCTCGGGGGTGCTATATCATTTTGATTTATTATCTTGATTGGAAGAAGAGACAATTAAAAAAAAATTCCACTTTGTTTTCCCCACTATGATAGCTCTTCCCCCATTGGCCATGGACCAGATGTGGGAGTTATTCAAACCGCCAAACATGTCAGTTTCAATTATACACACGGGACTTGGGAAAATTACTATTGGGTGAGTCCGTGGAGCCAGTGGGTTAATTGTGAGCTGGACTTTAGGTAGGACTCCACTTATTACCTAGTCCCTCTAAGCCCCCACTCTAACAGGGGCGATGATGTCACTTTGTGTCTCTAGGTTTCAGTGTCAACTCATACCCTGTGTACAACAGTCATTCAAATGTCTACAATGTACAGTAAAATAAATGACCATAGGATCTTTTGGGGCAAGGTTGGGGGAATGATTGTCATATAAACTTTCTGTGGTATTTAGTCAATGGGTTCTGGATATGAACATTTTCTCAGGTCCAGGGACCTGAGGTCCATTCTTGCCTTTTTTTTTTTTTATAAAGATGTTAAATAACACCCTTGCTGGCTGCCTTCCTATTTTGCTCCTAGGGAAACTGTGCTCTATCAGCCATCTCCACAATCGCCCGTGGGTCAGACCCTCTTGGCTGCTCTGATCTTAAGGTCGTATGGTAATTGCAACCTCCTGGTTTCTGGCAGTTAAGCACTGTCACCTGGTCTGTATTACTTTGAGAACTCAATCATCTCTATGGATATTAATGAGCCTAGCTTTGTGTCCACCTCTCCTGGCACCATCTCCAGCCTGCAGAGGAGCCACCACTGGGCTTCTTAGTGGTGCTGATGTGCCTTTCACTAGTGCATTCCAATGAACTTGGTGAAAGATGTGTCCTCCTGTGGAACATCCTCTGGTCAGTCTTCAGGCCTTGTGCAGTGTATGAATTCTAGCATGCCCATTTCCAGGCCCAGGACTAGGATGAGATGAGAAACTTTCCTCTTCCAATACCCTGAGAGTAAGTGCCTACATAAGATCTTCCCCCTGGGAACCTCTCTTGCCTCACCCTAATCTCAGCCTTGTCCACTTCCCTCAGCCTCTTTATTCTTCCCTATATTATCTGTCAGGAAAACTCAGACATTTTTGATTTGCTGAGTGTTGGTCATTGTTTTTATCAGGTTTCTCAGAGCCATCCTAGCAATAAATTTGCCCTATCCTCTGGAGTTTTAAATCCTGTGTTTCAAGAAAGTACCTTCAATTCAATGAATTCCTGCTTACCCAATCCAGTGATAATTCTGGCCCCTTTGATCAAGCACCCTTAAAATCCAATCCCAGCATTACTCCCCTGGGTTTTTAGCTAATTCTTGCAATATCTTTGGTGTAGAGTTTCATTCTTCTCTTATCAGGTCCAGGGGGTCTTCAGCTGGGCAGCCAAGAGAGGAGGTAAAGGTAGCCCTGAGGAGGCACCTGTTTCCTTGTAAGGGGCAGCTCTATTCAGTATTTTCCAGCACAGTAGAGGTGCTAGGTATTAGTAGGGATGGGTAGGCTACATCTACAAGTTCTGAGGGTGCAGGATGACCTGCACAGACAAAATCTTCTGGGAGTGTCCACCAGATGTTCCTATACCAGGTTTTCTGGGTCTCAGGTTTTCCCAACTAAGGATAACATCACTTAGTGTAACAGAACTGCCTTGGCTGATCATTCAAACGCCTCTGGAGCACGAGAACTTTATCAGATCTGCAGCTTGCTGCTCCCCAGTTTCTTCTTTTCCACTGTAGAAGATAAAAACTTTCTTGTAAAAGCTACCAAAGAGGTCCCCTGGTTCTCATACTTAGTCTTTAGCTGCTTGTCAATAGTCTCAGTTTTTCATTATGTCTCGGCAGGACATTGAATACAACTTAGCAATAAGCAGCCAACTCTGTTGTCTTTGTAGGCATTATTCCTTCTATATCTCAAATGCTTGAATGATTGGACCTATAGGAATGTTCTCCTCCACTGGGACATTTTCCTAGATCATAACCAGTGAAATCTTCAGCCACTGGGCCCCCACCTTGTGCCAGGGACTATCGGTATCCTACCTACCTCACAGGACGGCACCTTCTAATCTTTTGTTTGGTGAGTGAGCCAGTCCCAAATCCCCAAATTACTGCCTGTTTTTTCAGAGCACTCTTGGTACTACTTGTGTTATTTTGGATCAAAGAACAAACGCCAAGGTGAGACTAGACATGAAAGAGATTTATTGGGGGAGAGATTAAGAAGAGGTGGAAGAGTCTTCAGACTGACACCTATAGAAGAGAAAAGGAGGGAAGGAGGATTAGGCTGGGGGATTCTCAGACTGCATTGCAGTGCCAAGAAAGGTTTGACCAGGATGATGAGTTCTGTATATTGCCAGAATGTGTCTGCCTGAATACCTCTGTTGTGCTCACTCATTGGCTGAGAGCAGCCCATGGGAATTTTGGCCTCACAGCAAGCACAGTGGTGGGATCCAGAGGGGCAGGATTTCAGGCTGTCAGTCACTTATGTTCTCCATAACAGAAGATCTGAGAGGAGCATTTTATGACTGCCACACATAGCAAGCCAGCTGCTAATGATTTATAGTCTTCACTGGGTGTATTAGCTTCCTATGGTTGTCATAGCAGAGATGGCTTATGAGAACAAAAATTTATTGTCTCACAGTTCTGGTGCCTCCGAGTCTGAATTCAGGGTTTCGACAGGGCCATGCTCTCTGTCAAGGCTCTACGGAGAAGATCCTTTCTTGTCTCTCCTAGCTTCTGGTAGCTTCAGGGATTCCTTGGCTTGCAGCTATAGCATGACTCCATTTCTGCCTCCATCTTCATTCACATGGCCGTTTTCCATGTCTCTTCTCTTTTATATGGACACCACCCTACTCCAGTATGACCTCATGTTAACTGATACATCTTCAAAGATTCTGTTTCCAAACAAGGTCCCACTCACATGTACGGGGGTTAGGACTTCAACATATCTTTTTTGGGGGGCACAATTCAATCCATAACACTGGGTTAGACAGCTTTGTGTTTTACAGTTGAAAACAGCTGAGAGGAAATAGGTTAAGTAGGTACTTCTAGGGTAGTTATTTTACCCTTATTCTGATTACCATTTTGTGTTTTTAAGTTTAAGGAAGAAGGCAAACCAAATTAACATGTCTAAGCACTTTACATCATACTTAAGTGGAATAACAAATCTGGCCCATGTTAGATAGTGCAGATAAAAAATTTCTGTTCTCTCTTGGGACTCTGGGACCTGATTTATTTGGGGTGTCATTTTGTGGATAGGTCTGCCAAGGTATAACCGAATGGTTCAGCTCATCCTGGTGGCCACACTACCAATATCACGGTGGAATTTGGAACCTACTGATTAGACTATTAGAGACAAAGTCATGCTCCCTGGTCTGTGGTGCAGTGCAGTTGCTTGAGGCAGAAGACTCTGTGACATCTCTATCATGTGAGGATTTTTATCCTCTAAATAGCTATTTACCTTGTTTTTTCTCTTGCCTATATTTTCTTTCTCTTTCTCCACCTCAGTGGTGTTACTAGAGTGTAAATTGTCAGACACCATATGGAAAAGTTTGGTGATAATCAATGAGTTTGATAATAATGATGTTATTTGACGTTTGACAGTCCAGGAGATTTCCTTAGCTCATGTTGGATATCTTCAGCCTGCATAGTGTTAGGGAATGTCTTTATACTGCCGGTGTATTTCTTTTTTAAACTTGTTATCTTGATGAATCATCCTTCTTCTAATATCTCCAAGTTCATTCCCTCTGTTGGTATCTCTGTTTTATCCTTGTTTTGGTAATTTGGGAGTAGTGATAAATGCTGGATGGAAAATAAGAATGGAGGAGCATAACTTTGCATATGTCCATTGTACTTTTGGGACATCTTTGTTCTTATTGCATTATCAGGAGAAATTCCCCAGGTGCCTGAATGGCCAAGCTATGTCAAATAACTTGGTACTTATCCATCTCCAAAGATACCTTAAATTTATAATGGAGATAAGACAGAGAAAGGAGGGATTACAATTTCAGTGACCTCTGTTTAGGGATGTAGGAATTCCCTAAATCTGAATGTGCTTGGGTCAGCAGTTGGGATATGCATGAGTCTGTAAGCAGATAAGCAATATTCAGTTTGAGTTCTCAAACTGTAGTAGATAGGCCTATAGAATTTATGTGGTTTTTGAAGCTTATTTATCTCTTGTGGCATACCTAAGACTTGCCTGCCCTTTCTCTGGCCTGACAGCGTATCATGAAACATTTTCAAAGCACTTTCTTCCACATTTCTTTTTCTTGATTACATATCCTAAATGATGTAAGCAGGGAGGTGAACTGAAGAAAACAAATCAAAACAGGTTGAGAAGACCGCAGTAAAGAAGTAACCACCTTAAGCTGTCTAGGAGGGTTCTGGCTCTGAGACTATTTCATATCATGAGCCTTTCTATCCTACTATTCTTCTCCTTTTTTCTCCCTCCCCCACCAAAATATAAATTCAAACAAAACACCTCACAGTTGCACACACACACAAAATCAAATTCTATGTGCACATCTTCATGCTTTTGGAACGGAAAGAGCAATTATAACATCTTTCCTATTTCAGGGAAGAAGTGCTAGTAGGGATAACAGGTGGTCAGGAGTTAAGAAAAGAATGTAAGAACTGTGATGTTCTTGAAGGAAGGAGCTTTGATTTAGGAGTTCTCTTTATTTAAAGAGTTATTTTGATCTCCATTGCTCCAAATGGACCTTTTTATAATTTTTCTTTTTCCCTTCTCGCGCCTACTTCCCCACCCACTTAATATCACAGTAACCTTATTTAGGAAATATTTCCTTCTCTTAATGGAAGACTCACCAAACTAAAAACGAAACCCGTTGCCATCGAGTTGATTCCAACCCTATAGGACAGAGTAGAACTGCCCTGTAGGGCTTCCAAGGATCTGTGGGTAGATTTGAACTGCCATTCTTTGGATTAGCAGCCAACCTCTTAACCACTGCACCACCAGGGCTCCATAATAGCTTTGTTGTTGTTGTTAGGTGCCATCGAGTTGGTTCCAACTCATAGCGACCCTATGTATAACAGAACGAAACACTGCTTCATCAAGTGCCATCCTCACCGTCCTTGTTATGTTTGAGCCCATTGTTGCAGTCACCGTGTCAATCTTGTTGAGGGTCTTCCTCTTTCTTGCTGACCCTCCACTTTACCAAGCATGATGTCCTTCTCCAGGGATCGGTCCCTCCTGATAACATGTCCAAAGTACGTGAGACGCAGTCTTGCCATCCTTGCTTCCAAGGAGCATTCAGGCTGTATTTCTTCTAAGACAGCCTTTTTTGTTCTTCTTGCAGCCCACGGTGTATTCAATATTCTTCGCCAAGACCATAATTCAAAGGCATCAGTTCTTCTTCAGTCTTCCTTATTCATTGTCCAACTTTCACACGTGTATGAGGCAATTGAAAATATCATGACTTGAGTCAGGCGCACCTTAGTCCCCAAAGTGACGTCTTTGCTTTTTAACACTTTAAAGAGGTCTTTTGCGGTAGACTTGCCCAATGCAATAATAGCTTTAGTGAGATAATAATAGCTTTAGTGAGATATAAGTCACCTACCATAAAGTTTACTCTTTTGAAGTGAACAGTTCAGTGGTTTTTAGCATATTCTCAGAGTTGTGCAACCATTACCATTATTTAAGTTCAGAACATTTTCATCTTTTTCAAGAAACCCTGTGCCCAAGCAGGTATTCCCCATTATTCCTCCCCCAGCCCCTGGCAACCATTAATCTACTTTCTGTCTTTATGATATGCCTGTTCAGGACATTTTGTATAAATGAACTCATACAATATATGGTCTTTTGTGACTGGTTTCTCGTACTTAACATAATGTTTTCAAGGTTCATCCATGTAGCATGTATCAATACTTCATTCCTCTTTTATGACTGAATAATATTCTATTGTATGGATATGCCACAGTTTGTTTATCCATTCTTGACAGACGTTTGGGTTGTATAAAGCATTATTAGATACTTCCTTTCTTTCCTGCTATTAAGTTACTCATTAAGTAACTACATGCAAATATTATCTTCAGCAGAATGGCTACACATGGATGAAAAAGAAAAAAGTTTTTAGAAGAAAACACAGGGTAGTAGAGAAGAACCTTGGAGTCGGGTTCTAGTCCAGATCTACTTGTCAATAGCTGTTTATCTTTGAGAAAATAATTTATCTCTCTGAATTTCTGTTTTCTTATAATGGAAAACAACTAGCAAGTCTCTTAGATCCATTCTGCCTTTACAATTTGATAATTCTAATGTATCCTACAGCTAAATTAAAGCAGGATATGAAACGTGCGCATTGTAGAGGAGATTTAAGGCTTAAGACCCCGAGCCTAATATACATATGGAATGAGGCTTAGGTATTTAGACAAAGGAGACCTACCCTCTGGTTTTGCTGCCTGAAAAGAACTATGCAAATCTAATTACACATGAGGTAATATAACTGTTACCGCGATAACGGGGATTGAAGCCGCCTGCTGCAATAGCCAGTTCTGAGATGGGTGAGGTGAGCAGCAAGAGGTTTATTATATATTGATATATAGGAGACAGGAGAATAGATTCCTCCAAAAAACCCGTCTCCCCAAGTGGAGATCAGCTGAAGGCTTTTATACGGACAGGATTATGGGCCTTAGATGTTTGTGTTAGTTCCCCCTTGAGGTGGTCATGTCTCAGATGAGTTAATCTTTTACCGGTATGCTTGGGGGTATCTGGTGACATCCTGGTTTTCTTGTCACAAGATGGGTGCTTTGTTCAGTTTTTCATCCTTAGATCATTATCACTTGTTTTCCACCCCTCAAGGAGGAACATCGGTTAATCTTAAACCTTTTGGAGAGACTGGAACTGGAGGGAAAGACAAGATCATGGGACAGTGTGGTGGTTAGCAATGGGGAGTAAATAATAGTGAGCTGGGCCTATGCAGCCTCTTCCATAACCAAGAGAGAATAGAACAGACTACTGGGAGAAGGCTCAGAAGTCAGAGAGCAAAGATGAGAAAAGAGTCAGAGGGCTGGCACAGGCCCAGTATTCAGGAAGTATACCTTCTAGCAGGATATCCAACCAAGGTGCAGGTAAAAGCCCCAGCATCCAACACTTGCAAAGCCTTTCCCTAAGGATATGCAATGGAAAAACAGACAGACAGTGACTCAGAGCGTTAGCTGTGTGTGGGAGCTACTGAAATAAACTGTCAAAGAGGAAAGGTGGATTGCAACAGTTTCCACCAATGGTACTGTGGCAGTTTACAAACGAGGTATAGAGTGGAGGCAGAGGTCTTGCCAGTGATCAAGGAAGTGCCTGCAGGTTACTAATCATTATTTGGTTCTGCGTGCCTGAAGGGGAATAGGAAAAGATAAATTCTCTGCTAGGATTTTGTTGGCTGAATAGCTTCCGCACTGAGAAACAGCTTTTGTTGTGGCAAGAGGGGCAGAAAAGTCTTCATTCTTGATCTGACTCATCACCATGTCTTCGGCTTAGAGTTGGTAGTGGGTAACAGGTTGTCTGTTGAAAGAAACAGGGAGCGTGCCAACCACACTTTATATTGAGTTTAATGAAGAAGTTAAACTGATTTTTCCAGAGACCATGATGGAGCACAGACAGACAAAAGGACAAATCAGTGGCTCAGTAGAGATAGGATCAATTGTTTGGCTGAAATAATTTGAACAGCAAGGTTAAAGACAAATGTCCATATGGAATGTGAGGAAAACTTCCCATGCCCCATGATAAAGAAAGAAGGGGTTATAGAGAAAGTCTTTGATGTTTAATTCTACTGTAAGATTCTAGAAAATTCTCCGTAATGGCTTTTTAGTAGGTATACCATATTTTATGTCAAATTCCTGGAATATGTGACTAAGATAGTTTCTTTTCAGGTGGTTCTAAACTTTAGCATGTGTGCATTGGATCAGCAAGTTGTTATGAACTTATCATAAATTCACTGAAGAATTTGGTGAAAAAAATTAGTAAAATCATTTGTTAGCTTGGATTGTTCTAACAGTTTAGTGAAAATGGTATGCTTGGTAGGCCTAAGCAGAAATATCCTTTGAAATGAGAAAGAGCGAAATAACACCACTGGCATAAATTAAACTCTGGACTCTCAAGCAAAGAATGGGGCCCGTAACTTGCTCATTGGCAGAATAACAGACTTCTTTCGGTTAATCTTACTTCACGTTAGTTGTTTCCAGATTCAGTTCTCAGAACATTTTCAGGTGGGATGCACGTTGATTTCCCCAACTAATGAGTCCTGTTGAGAGGCAGAACCTGTTTGTGTTGCCAGAAGCTGAAAATTCTAGCCTTCTACTAAGACACTGGAAACCCTGGTGGCGTATGGTTAAGAGTTTGGCTGCTAACCCAAGAGGTTGGCAGTTCCAATTCACCAGGTGCTCCTTGGAAACCCTATGGGGCAGTTCTCTGTACTACAGGGTGGCTATGAGTTGGAATCCACTCTACAGCAATGTGTTTGTTTTTTTTGTTTTTGTAGTAAGACATTGGGTAGAGACAATTATCTAAGGTTTTGCCAGGCTAGACACTTCCACACTAGGTTTTTTTTTTGGGGGGGGGGGCGGGGAGGGGAAGAGATATAGGAGAGCTGGTGGTCCAAAAAACAGGGGATCACAGAAAAATCTTTCTAGCTTTCTGGTAACATTAGCAGTAGTAGCAAAATCAAGCTTCTGGCTTGGCAGTGGCAGTGGACTGGTTTGCAGTAGTAGTTGCAAAAAGATTAAGTTTACAGGATAGTAGTGGCAGCACTGCTAGAGGTGATGATGGTTGTCCTAAGATTGAGTTCCTAGGGCAATTGTGCAAACCATCATATTTAATGTTATTCGGCAGTGTCAGTGTCGAACTTCACTGGATGAGTTTGGCAAAATGATTTTGGGCTTTGTTCCTGCCTATGTACTTCCAGCCTGGCTCTCCAACCAATCTATTGATTTTTTAACTTGCCTAATACTATATTTTAAAAAAATATGTATTTTTTACTAACAATGACCAAAAAACAAGTGTATGGTAGCATATGTATGTACATAGCATGCAAGTGTATGGGTAGGAATAGCTGTATACATGCGTGTGAACAGATGGAAATAACTATATATACATGTAAGTAAATATACGTGTGTTCAGGCATATATATTCATAGAGGATACAATTACAGATACCTCTCACACATAACCAAACATCTTAAGAGATTGGTTTTCTGGGTTTGAAGGCTTAGGACCTTGGTCTCATGGGATAACTCAGTCAGTTGGCATAATATAGTTCACAAAGTTTATATTCTACATCCCAGTGAGGGAGTGGTGCTTGGGGTCTTAAAAGCTTGCAAGCAGCTTCCTAAGATACAACTATTGATCTCTACTTGTCAGGGGCAGAAGAGAAAGAAAGAAGAAAACCAAAGTCTCAGAGAAGAAACTAGTCTACAGGGCTAATTGTGTACTTGAGTCGTGGCCTCATCTACCCTGAAACCAGAAGAACTAGATGGTGCCAGGCTACAACTACTGACTGTTCTGAACAGGGCCACAGTAGATGAACACTGATAGAATGGGAAAGGAACGTGGAACAAAACTCAAATTCTTAAAAAATCAAGACTGCTGTGATTGCTATTTTATGTAAGTCAGATTTGACAGTGGGAAATGACCTAACTGAATTAAGACAGCTAACTTTAGTGGGGCTGATTAGACCCCACGGTGGCAGGGGCCAAGTGGTGGCACTCAACTGACAAAAACAAGTGTCTTAGTTATCTATTGCTGCTATAACAGAACTACTACAAGTGGATGGCTTTAACAAACAGAAGTTTATTCTCTCACAGTTTAAGAGGCTAGAAGTCCAAATTCAGGGTGCCAGCTCCAGGGGAAGGCTTTATCTCTCTGTTGGCTCTGGGAAAAGGTCCCTGTCATCAATCTTCCCCTGGTCTAGGAGCTTCTCAGCACAGGAACCCAGTGTCCAAAGGACACACTCTGCTCCTGGTGTTTCTTTCTTGGTTGGCATGAGGTCCCTCTCCTCTCTGCTTGCTACTCTCTTTTATATTTCAGAAGAGATCGACTCAAGATACAACCTAATTCTGTAGATTGAGTTCTGCCTATTAACATAACTGCCTCTAATCCTGCTTCATTAATATCATAGAGGTTAGAATTTACAACACGTAGAATAATCACATCAAAAAATGGTGGACAACCACACAATACTGAGAATCATGGCCTAGCCAAGTTGACACATTTTTGAGAGACATAGTTCAATCTATAACAATAAGGAGGGCATGTTATTATAATGGACAGCAGAGACAAAACAGTAATCAAAATAGTCTGACTTGTATGTACTTAATGGCATTGGCTACTTAGTCATGGTGTCCCTAGAGTGAAATAGGTGGGAAATCTACTAAATATTTACTTGATTTGTACAAGCGGAAGAATTCTATGTTAAGCAAACGGCAGTCGAACTCAAATCACCAGAATAGAGAGTTATGGCCCTTCATTCAGTTCTCAGACTTGAGCAAATTTACAGAACCACAAGCCCTTGAATGAAGGGGAAGCCAGGTCCCCTTGAGGAAGGACCCCCCTACACTGCCAAAAATTTATACCACTAATCTTTCTCCCAGTCTTCCCCAAAGGTATCTACAGCCTTTTAGGAGAGTGACTGTTCACTGGGGAAAAGGAAATAATCAGACTTTTGGGGGATTACTGGATACTGGCTATGAACCAACACTAATGCCAGGAGACCCAAGATGTCACTGTGGTCCACCAGTCAGAGTAGGGGCATATGGAGGTCAGGTTATTAATGGACTCTTAGCCATATTTGTCTCACAGTGGGTCCAGTGGGTCTCCAAACCCATCCTGTAGTGATTTCTCCAGTTCCAGAAGGCATAATTGGAATAGACACACTCAGCAACTGGCAGAACCCCCACATTGGATCCCTGACAAGTGGAGTAAGGGTTATTGTGGCAGGAAAAGCCAAGTGGAATCCATTAGAACTGCCCCTATGTAGGAAAACAGTAAACCAAATGAATACTGCATTCCTGGAGGAATTGCAGAGATTATTGCCACCATCAAGGACTTGAAGGATGCGGGGGTGGTGATTCCCGCCACATCCCCTTTCAATTCACCTATTTGACCTGTGCAAAAAACAGATGGATCTTGGAGAATGACAGTGGATTATCATAAACTTAACAAGGTAGTGACTCCAATTGCAGCAGCTGTTCCAGATATAGTTCATTGCTTTAGCAAATTAATATGTCTCCTGGTACATGGTATGCAGCTATTGATCTTGCCAATGCCTTTTTCTTGATTCTGGTTTTGAAGGAACACTAGAAGGTTTTCCTTCAGCTGGCAGGGGCAGCAATACGCCTTCACTGCCCTACCTCAGAAACATATCAACTCTGCAGCCCTATGTCATAATTTAGTCCGCAGGGAACTTATCGCCTTTCCCTTCCACAAGAAGTCACACTGGTCTGTTACATTGATGTCACTATGCTGATTGGACCAGTAAGGAAGAAATGTCAATGTCTCTGGACTTGTTGGTAAAACATTTGCATGCTGGAGGGTGGGAAATTAATCTGACAAAAATTCAGATGCCTTCCACCTTAATGAAATTTCTAGGGGTCTAGTGGTGTGGGGCACGTCAGGATATTCCTTCTAAAGTGAAGGATAGGTTGTTATATCTGGGCCCTCCTACAACTAAAAAGGCGGCACAACGCTTAGTGGGCCTCTTTGGAGGCAACATATCCCTCATTTGGGTGTGCTACTTCAGCCTGTATACCGAGCAACTTGAAAATCTGCTAGTTTTGAATGGGGCCCAGAACAAAAGAAGGCTCTGCAACAGGTTCAGACTGTCATGCAAGCCACTTTGCCACTTGGACCATATGATCTGGCTGATCCAATGGTGCTTCAAGTGTCTGTGGCAGATAGAGATGCTGTTTGGAGTCTTTGGCAGGCCCCTATTGGTGAATCACAGCAGGAGCAAAGCCCTGCCATCCTTTGCAGATAACTATTCTCCTTTTGAGAAACTGTGCCTTCGTAGAGACTGAACACTTAACCACAGGACACCAAGTCACCATGCGGCCTGAGCTGCCCTTTATGAACTGGCTGTTGTCTGACCCACAGAGTCATAAAGTTGGATGTGCACAGCAGCACTCCATCATTAAATGGAAGTGGTATATAAGAGATCTGGCCCCAGCAGAAGCTGAAGGCACAAGTAAGTTGCATGAGGAAGTGGCGCAAATGCCCATGATCTCCACTCATGTCACATTACCTTCCATCCTCTAGTCTGCACCTATGTCCTCATGGGGAGTTCCTTATGATCAATTGACTAAAGAAGAGAAAACTCGTGCCTGGTTTACAGATGATTCTGTGCGATATGCAGGCACCACTTGAAAGTGGACAGCAGCAGCACTACAGCTCCTTTCTGGGACATCTCTGAAGGACAGTGGTGAAGGGTAATTCTCCCAATGGGCAGAACTTCGAGCAGTGTGCCTGGTTGTTCACTTTGTTTAGAAGGAGAAATGGCCAGATGTGCGGTTGTATACTGATTCATGGGCTGTGGCCAATGGTTTGACTGGATGGTCAGGGACTTGGAAGGAATATGATTGGAAATTGGAGGCAAGGAGGTATAAGGAAGAGGTATGTGGATAGACCTCTCTGAATGAGCCAAAGAAGTGAATATATTTGTGTCTTATGGGACTGCTCACCAAAGGGTGACCTTGGTAGAGGAGGATTTTAACAATCAAGTGGATAGGATCATGCGTTCTGTGTAAACTAGTCATCTGCTTTCCCCAGCCACTGCTGTCATTGCCCAATGGGCTCATGAACAAAGTGGCCACGGTGGAAGGGATGGAGGTTATGCATGGACTCAGCAACATAGACTTCCACTCATGAAGGCTGACTTGGCTACAACCACTGCTTAGTGCCTAGTCTGCCAGCAGCAGAGATAAACACTGAATCCCTGATATGTCACCAGTCCTCGGTGATCAGCCAGCAACCTGGTAATAGGTTGATTACACTGGACAACTTCTATCATGGAAAGGGCAGTGTTACTTATCCTTAAGTAAGAATAGATACTTACTCTGGCTACGTATTTGCCTTCCCTGCACGCAATGCTTCTGCCAAAACTAACATCCGTGGACTCACAGAATGCCTTATCCACCATCATGGTTTCCCACACAGCATCACCTCAGACCAAGGGACTCACTTCACAGCAAATAAAGTGCGACAGTGGGCCCATGCTCATGGAATTCACTGGTTTTACCTTTTTCCCCATCATCCTAAAGCAGCTGGTTTGATAGAACAATAGAATGGCCTTCTAAAGACACAATTACAGTGCCAGCTAGGTGTCAATACCTTGTAGGTTTGGGGCCGTGTTCTCCAGGAGGCAGTATATGCTGTTTCTTCCATAGCCAGGATTCACAGGTCCAGGAATACAGGGATGAAAATGGGAGTGGCACCACTCATCTTTACTCATAGTGACCTGTTCACAAAATTTTTGCTTCCTGCCTCCATGACCCCATGCTTTGTGGTTCTAGATGTCTTAGTTCCAAAGGGAGGAATGCTCACATCCAGGAGACACAACACTGATTCTATTGAACTGGAAGTTAAGAATGCCACCCAGCCATTTTGGGCTCCTCATGCCTCTTGATCAACAGGCAAAAAATGGAGTTACTGTATTGGCTGGTGTGATTGATCC
Source organism: Trichechus manatus latirostris (assembly GCF_000243295.1). Lineage (NCBI taxonomy): Eukaryota > Metazoa > Chordata > Mammalia > Sirenia > Trichechidae > Trichechus > Trichechus manatus. The sequence goes on along the minus strand of NW_004444135.1, from coordinate 2,271,316 downwards.
TGATTACCAAGAGAAAATCGGATTGATATTATATAATGGAGGTAAAGAAGAGTATGTCTGTAATACAGGAGAACCCTTAGGATGTCTCTTAGTACTACCATGCCCTGTGATTAAAGTCAATGTAAAACTACAGCAACCCAATTCCAACATGACTACTAATGGCCCAGACCCTTCAGAAATGAAGGTTTGGGTCACCCCCACAGGCAAAGAACCATGACCAGCTGATGTACTTGCCGAGAGCAAAGAGAATATGACCTTGTTGCAGAAATGAGGACTGTAATTGTTATGTGTATTCCTTCCATGTATGTGTGCCAAACATTTTTGTTTTCTTCACTTATATAAGATGTAAACAAGGCTAGTGCATTTTTTGGTTGTACATGTTAGTTATATTAGGTGCAAATATGACTTTGTAATTGTATTTATTTACAGATTGTTTAAGGAGACGTGTACAGGTGACAAGTTGACAAGGGGTGGACTGTGATGGTTAAGGTTGTGTGTCAGCTTGGCTGGGTCATGATTCTCAGTATTTTGATAGCTATGTAATGGTGTAATTTGGTAGTTATGTAATGATATAATTTGTCAGTTATGTAATGATGAAGTTATCCTTCATTTTATGATATAATGTAATCACCTCCATGATGCATCTGATGTGATCAGCCAGTCAGTTATAAGGGGATTTTCCTCAGGGGTGTGGCCTGTATCCACTACATATGGAAGTTTTGGCAAAACTTTCTGGCTTTTGCTCACTCTGGATCCTGCATCTGGCTTGTCATCATCTGACCTCCAATTCCTGGGATTTGAGCAGGCCACCATTCTTGGGATTCAATGGCCTCTGCAGCCTGTGTGCCAGCAGCCCGCCTGTCTTACCTGCCAATCTTGGATTTGTCAGCCTCCACAACCGCCGAGCCAGCAGCCTGCCGTCTGGCTTGCCGATCTTGGATTCGTTAGCCCCTGCAGCTGCGTGAGTCAGGTGAAGCTTCCAGCCTGATGCCTGACCCATGGAGTTGGGATTTTCCAACCTCTTCAACTGTGTGAGCCATTTCCTTGAGATAAATCTCTCTCTCTCTCTCTCTATATATATACACTTCGCTGGTTTTGCTTCTTTAGAGAACACAGCTGAAGACAGCCCCCAGAGCTGAGTACTCAGCTTCCTCTTTCCTATTTGCTGCCCTCTCTCGATGATTTTATCAAAAGTCATGGCTTTAAATAATACCTGATCAAATCACACACCTCAGAGAGGACGTTTTCCCCCATTGCTCTCCTACCCTGCTTTTTTTTTTATTGATGGCAATTATCACTATTTTAAATCACATATACCTTTACATTTATTTATTCTTTCTCTGTCTTCCCCATGAGAAAAGGGATCTTATCCATTTTGCTCTCTTCTTTATCCTCAGTAACTAGAACAGTGCCTGGTAGATAATATAATCATAAAAAATATTGAATAAATCTATTTTTCTAAAGAGGATTCCATTGCTTTTTTCTTATTTTTAACTCCCTGAAGAGTAAGAACCATTAGTCCCTAGAGTGAAAAGATAAAAGTCAAGGAAGAAGACCTGGGGCTCACAGACATTTAAGAGGCAAGCCAGAAAACAGGATCCTGAAAGGAAGATCAAGAATCAAAAGTGAGAAAGGAAAGGAGAAAGCCATGAGGCCAAGATAAGCACAAGTTTCAAGCTAAAGGGTTCCAACAGGGTGAAATATTAAGATAAGGGCAAATGAGTATTTAGATTAGATAGGGGAGGACAAGTGTGATTCCGTGTGGTAATTTTGGAGTTGTGGAAAGAGGAACAAGAGAAATGTGAAATCCCAATCTATTCTCCTTGGAGGGAGAGAGCACACACCTGTGACCCACAGCCACTTGCACCTGGAGGAGTGCAACTTGGTTCCCTGTGTGTTGCAGGGTTTTCTTCTCTGGATTCTGTTCAGAGTTCTGCTCCAAATCAAAATAGTCTGTGAACTAGTTATGCAAAAGAGTCAGTCTCTTTTTGGGTCCTTTCTAGGTAATTGTAAAGGTAGTTCATTTTCTCATTTCCAGAGTGGAGGAAGATCTTCTGGTACAAAAGGGATATGGCCTCAGTGAAAGGCTACTTGGCCTGGAAATGACTGCTATCTCGGCCTGACCTGGAAAGGAAAATGTGGTGCTTCTTGCATTCTTGCCTTGAAGGGAGGTTTTCAAGCATAGAAATGTGGAAATGGACAAGTAATTCAAGGCCCTCGGGGTAAGGCAGAGGTGCCAAGGCTACCCTGAGTGGGAGTTTATAGGAGGCGGAAAGACATCCCAACGACAAGTTTATACAAGAACTGCTCAGGGAGGGACATAAAAGGAGGTGAGGCAAGAAGCCTCAAGATTAACTTGGCATCTTGCAAATCTTTTTGAAAAAATCCCCGACTGGGGGCTGTCAAAAAGCCTTCCTGTGCTGTCCTCAGATGTTTGCACTTGCCCCAAGCCTGATTCCTTGCTGGATGTGGGACTTGAACCAGTCTTTAGATTCTCAACCTTGGCAGCATTTGAAGTAACACCTTTCTTGCTATGCTTAGCACCTCCCCCTGGGTAGGAGGCAGGACTCTCACATGCAGGTGCTGGTATGGCTAATGCAGAGCTGTGGCCCTTCCGGAGAATTTTTTGAGGCAAAAAACAGAGTGATTTTCTTCCTTCATGAATTAACCCCCATCCCTCACAAATGAACAATTTTGGAGGTTCTGTTAATTAACTAACCCAGATTAAGTGTTCAATTCTCTGTTTTACTTGTGTATTGAGATATATGTCTTCTAAAGAAAGTGATACCTTTCAGAAAAGGTGTAACTTAGTAAATCTACTAGGCTATTGTTCTTTAATTACTTGTTAAGCTTCCCACTAGAGCAGCAAAGTGTTCACCCTCTGTTCAACACCTCTTTTGTTAAAAAAGCATTAATAGCTTCAGACTTCCAAAATTTGTAAGAGGTTATGATTTTGCCAAAAGATGAGTATTGTTTAACTTTTCTGGGGCATCTGTAATATCCTTAAAAGATAGATGCGTCCCACTGGCTAGGCTCCAAAGATGAAGCTAGAAACTTTAACAATATCACTGTAAATGTAGTTTTTGCCAATGCACCAAAGTATCGTCAGTATAACTTGCTACTATTTGGAGGTATTTACTGTTAACATGTCTACCATACCTCAGCTTGATGAAGAATAACTATAGTTTGTTAATGCTCTCACTGACAAAAGTAATCAACAATGTGAAGGGCCCCTAAATCTAGTTAAGAAATAATGCCTAGTAGATCAAATTAAGTCTGGAATGGTTTGGACAATCTTGTAGTGTCACAAAGAGTGGTGTGCTTGGAGACTTTCTTCTTGTCACCTAGTTGATAGACTCTACTTGAACTAAAAAGACTTACTGTTGGATACCATTCAGGTTAATAACAGTGTAATTCCAGAGAACTGGTCAGGTTGTGTTACCTGTGTAAGAAACTTACTGCTTGTAAACATGATTTTTTTCAGGAAATGTAACAGTCAACAAAATAAAAGGCCATTTTTACTGTGGTGCAATGGATTTCTCTTATATATGGCCTTTCTGGCCTTGAGTTTGTATTTCTGCCAAAAATCATTGTCTGGGCCGTAGTCTTGCAAGTCTTGCTAGTCAGTATACTATGCAAATAAGGTGTGTAAAACCACCCAGTAGGATTAAGTGACCTTGTGGGAATTGGTTGATTACTGTGCACATTGAGTGATTATGGTCTACTGAGGGAATTGGTCAGTTTGTGATCTGGTTGGAATGGCCATGCCTTGAAATTGAATATAAGGGCCAATCCCACGGAGATTGAGGGGGACTTCCTTACCATCAAGAAGAGCCTGGAGTGGAGTGCATCCTTTGGATCCAGGGTCCCTGCACTGAGAACCTCCTAGACCCAGGAGAGAGAAAGCTGTAACACTGAAGATGGTGTGAAATGGCAAGAAACGATGGTGACCAGAGCCGAGCCCAGAGGCAGAGAAATGGAGGCGGCAGTACAAGTAGTGAGAACCATGGGACTGGCAGATGGCTGTGGTGGTGCTTGCTGGCCCATGGAGTAAGGTGGCTGCAGTGTCCTTGCTGGCTCTTGGAACAAGAAAGTTGAGTGCCTTCAGGCTTGCTGGCAGAGTAGGGTACCTCTCGGCATTCGTTGGCAGAGCTAAAGAGCCTGAGCAGGGCAGAGGCCCAGAGAAGGGCCATCTGCTGTGGTCATGGCTGAGAAGAAGCTGAGAGCTGTCTTGACTGGAGGCTGTACTGACTGAAGAACTGTATCCTGTCTCCTAGGTTGTATCCTGTTACTTCCAAGCTGATCCTGATCCTGAGATGTAGCCTGTTACTTTCCTAATAAACCACATAATTATGAGTATGACCTGGGAGTTCTGTGTGGCCTTTGCAATGAATTATCAAACCCAGCAGAGAAGTAGAGAGTGCCGTTGGGAGGAGGGGGACACCCAGCGTCAGAAATGATGAGAAAGTTGGAGAGTGGTGGTATGTCTGACCTCCACTTCATAGGAATCAGCTTTGTGTTGATCTTGATTTTCATCCCCCCTTATGGATGTAGACGAGGTCTGATGCTACTAGATTACACTTACTAAGTGGTCTGGTTCTTTTAATTCAAAGTTTCTGGACCAGCATCAGGAACTTCACCTGGGAACTTGTTAGAAATATAGATTCTCAGTCCCCACCAGCCCTGCTGAACAGAAACTCTAGAGCTGGTGCCCAGCCATCTGTGTTTTTAACAAGTATCCCAGCTGATTCTGATGCATGCTAAAGTTTGAGAACCACTGTTTTAAACCCAAATCTGTACTGGGGCCAACAGTAATCTTTGGTTCTATAATTATCTAGGAGTCTTACGTTGGGAGATCTTGAGACATCAAATGTGACTGGTCAGATTTTCTATAGACAAAATGGCTTGTCTGGATAGGATAGGCAAGTGATGGTAGTTTTTTTCATTAATTAATTTATTCAACATATTTTCTGAATGCTTATAGTCTAGGCACTAAACAGTAGTGAACAAGACATAAAAGAACTCTGCTTCTTGAAGCTACCGTTCTCGGCTGAATAAATAATGTGACGTTAATTTAGCACAATGGCTCAAATTGCCTGGTGGTAGACTGTAGGGGAAAAGTTTTTATAATAATAGTCTATATTTATGGGTGAAAATTACCTACTCCTTAGAAGCAATGAATTTTTTTCCTAGGCTTCAATCACTCAAAAAGTGTTTCTTTTTTTTTCTTAGAAGTTGAGAATAAATACAGATACATACTGTACCTCCCGTCATGGTGCTTACAGTCTAGCTTATAGAGTCTATAAGCTAGTGCTTACAATCTAGCTTATAGAAAAGGCAGTTCTGTTATAATAATATGTGTTAATGGAAGCTCAGGGTACTGTGAGAGTACGTAGGAGGAGACACCTAACTTAAAACTGGCTTTCAGGAAGGCTTCCTGGAAGAAGGAGCTTCTAAATTGAGAGCTGAAGGATGATTAGGAGTTAGCCAGGCCAAGGGAGGGGAATAGTGATTAAGGAGATGGAATAACACATGCAAAGCTAAAGGAGAACCTCATTAGTTTTCATGTACTGTAAATAGTTCAGCTTGACTGGAGTGTATAATTTGAGGAGCACATGATGAGTTTGCGGAAGTATATAGACACTATAATCATGAAGGATCATTTATGCAGGTTAAGGTGTTTGGAGGTTATCCCATAGGTGATGGCCAGTTATTGGAAGATTTTAAGGGAATCACTATGAGTCAGAATTGACTCAACAGCAGTGGGTTTTGTTTTTGGGCCTATAGTGTGATCAAACTTGAATTTTTTTAAATATATTTTTATTTTGTGGTTGTTGTTGAGAATATACACAGCAAAACATACGCCAATTCAGCCATTTCTACATGTACCATTTAGTAACATTGATTACAGTCTTCGAGTTGTATAACCATTCTCACCCTCCTTTTCTGAGTTTTTTCTCTCCCATTAACATAAATTCACTGCCCTCTAAGGTTCCTATCTAATCTTTCGAGTTGCTGTTGTCAATTTGATCCCATATAGATAGCTTTTAAAAGAGCATAATGCTCAAGGTAGATATTTTTTACTAGTTAAGCTAAACTATTGTTTGGATTTAAGGAGACTTCAGGGGGTATTTTTGGTTTAAGGTTTAAAGTTATGTCAGGGTAGTAGTTTCAGGGGTTCATCCAACCTTCATGGCTCCAGGGCGCAGGGTGATCCTTATAGAACAGAACATTTAAGGGACAGGCAGAGGAAGAGAACTCCACAAATGATACTGAGAAGAAGTAGTCAGAGACAGGAGGAAAACCACAGAGTGTGTTGTAATGGAAGCCAAAAGAAGAGTGCTCAGAGGAAGGGGTGATTAGCTACCACCAGCGCTGCGCGGAGTACAAAGTAAGACAAGTGTCTTCATTGTAGTTAGCAACAAGGAAGTCATTGGTCACCTGCAGAGAGCAGTATTTCCTGGAATGATAGGTTCAAACTGAAGTGATTTAGGAGAGAATCAGAGTTGAACAAATGGGGATTGTGAGTCTAGACAGATCTTTAAGAAGTTTGGCTTTGAAGGAGGAAAGAGAATGTGACACTGAGGGACTTTTTTTTTTTTTTTTCTTTTTCCTTTAATGAAGGCTTAAACTTGAGCAGACCTAAATCCTGATGGAAATTAATAGACTTAAATTTCCCAGTGACAATCATGATTGGAGTTAGTAGAAGGCGAAGAAGTTGAAATATACATCAGTGAGAGAAGAGAGCAGTAAGTTTGAGGTTCTTAAGAAGCTAGAGAACTCAGCCTTAGACAGTAGAAAGATCACCTTTTCCATTGTAGCTGGAGGGAAGAGTTCTGAAATTTGAGTTTTGTCGTGGAAACTTGAGGAGTTCCCATCTCTGTTAGTTTCCTATGGCTGCCATACAAATTACCACGAACTGGGTGGCTTACAACAACAGAAATTGATTATCTCACAGTTCTGCAGGCTAGGTGTCTGAAATCAAGGTATTGGCAGGGCCAGGCTCCTTCTGAGGGCTCTAGGGCAGAATCCTTCCTTCCTTCTAATTCTGGTGGTTGCTGGCAATCCTTGGCATTCCTTGACTTGTGGCAACATAAGTCCAATCTCTGCCTCCATCTTCACGTGGCCATCTTCCCACTGTGTGTGTCTGTGTGCAGATTTCCTTCTTCTTATAAGGACACCCAGGGGCAGATTAACCAGTAAGCAAGGTACAGACGGGCTTACTTGTGCTGATGTGGTAAAAAAACAGGTGAAATTGTGCACTACAGATTAGTAAGTAAGCACGTCCATACCTTATTGGGTAATCTGTCCCTGAAGACACCAGTGATGATGTTAGAGTCCACCTTAATTCAATATGACCTTATCTTAATTACATTTATAAAGACCTTATTTTCAAATAAGGGCATATTCACAGGATCTGGGTAGATGTGAATTTTGGGGGGGTGCACTCTTCAACCCAGTATACCATCTAATGGATTTTATTTTCCTTATGAAGTAGGATAAGTGGTCCTCTACTGAACATGTGAAGGTGGTTTTAAAGTGGAAGCTTGAGGAAAGTAAAGATTTTGTAATAGACATTCTCATATAGTAGCCAGAAGAGAAAAAGAAAATAAAAAAATGCTACCAATTAAATTATTAGATGTACATCAATTTTTGAGATGCTAAAATATGTAAAATGAGCATCTGAAAAACCAGCAAAATATGTTTTTGATATTTACGAAGAAAGTAAAGCGAATTCACTGACATTAGCATAAACAGAAGATCTAGATAAAACCTCTCATGTTAATTAACATGAAAAGAGACAATGTGGCAGCTATGTAAGCGTAAGATAGCAAATCAATAAATAATAATAAGTAAGAGATATAGAATAACAAAGATTGAGGAAAAACTTAGTCTAGAAAAAAAAAATCATATGGAACAGAAGAAAATTCTCCATGAGTGTTTTGTATATTTTTGTTAGTTAACACTGAGTTGACTCTGACTCATGAAATTGTATACAGAGTAATTTAGTAAGAACATGACATACATATAAGAAGTTCTGAAATAGCAGAATGAAATGAAAAGGGAGGTTGCAGAGCTAAAGAAACAATCAGAGAACCAACCCCATTATAGAACTATATTAGAAGGAATAATGGGCAGATTACATGGCTTAAAACTGAATTATTGACATGGAGGAAAGATTTAAGAGAATCAGTGCAAAAACAACATTAAAATAATTAGACAGAAGATAATATGGAGGAGACAAAGCTGCTACAGCAAAAATACAACTGGTACCCCTAAAGTAGAAAACCTAAGAAATAGCATTGAAAATATATTCATAAATATAATATAGAAAAATTTCCCTGAAATGAAAGAACTAAATTATTAGATTTAAAAGGCATACAGTGTTCTAAGAAAAATGAATAAAGAGGAATCAGCCTTGACATTTGCTTGTTTAAGTTATTAAATTTCAAGGGTAAAGAAAGAATCCTTTAGACATCTGGACAAAAACACAAGTCAACCACCCACAAGGGAGAAAATTCAGACTTATATTTCTGTATGGTCATATTCATTGTCAGAAGATACTGGAAGAAGAAAACATAACCCAAGAATGTAATATACAGCCTAATTTCATTCATGTATAAAGAAAACAGAAAATTATCCCTAAACATTCAAGAACTCAGTGAATGCAACACGTACAAACATTTACTGAAAAAAAAAATCATTTTATGCAAATAACTCATGCCTTCTATGTTTGTTTGCCAACACTTCTTCCCTCAAGGTATTTTTATAAGTGCGCTAAAAATATTAGCATAGTGCACTTCTGAAAATACTTCACTTGGGGAGGGTGCACTTGGCAAACAAACATAGAAGGCGTGGGTTATTTGTGTAAAAATATAGTACATTTGATGAAATACTGATAATCAAAACTAAATAAAAAATATAGAACACAGCAATGGTAGAGACATGGTAAAAAAAATAGGCAGTGATTATCGGATCCATTTAAACGTAGATCTAAGTTTTAACCAAAAAAAAAAAACCAAACCTGTTGCTGTCGAGTCGCTTCTGACTCATACCAACCCTACAGGACAGAGTAGAACTGACCCATAGGGTTTCCAAGGAGCACCTGGTGGATTCCAACTGCTGACCTTTTGGTTAGCAGCCAAACTCTTAACCACTGTGCCACCAGGGCCACAGGAATTATGGCTGTAGAAACAAATGTAAATGTTATGAACTCTGAAAACATAAAAACAATAACTAACCAAAATCACATTTGAGAGGAAGCAAACACTTGCTTCATTATCTTGCTTAGGAAGGAGTCAACTGATACCAACTGATACAGTCTATAATGACTATGACAACACAATTTAATCCATTTTTAATTTAAATAATTTGATTTAAATAATAATATTTTTAAAATTTAAATTAGATTACTAAATTTTTAAATTAAAAATAATTATATTTTAAAATAAATTTTATGTAAATAATGACTTAAACCATCTTTAAAATTTCTGGTAATTTTTTTGCTATAACCTTAGAGAAATATTTCAGGAAATAAAATTTTCTGTGGTGATAAAAAAATTTAACTAAAGTTTAGGAACTCTTTTACTGCACTTCAGTTTCTTTTTCTCTTAAATCAATAATAATTGAATTAATACTTTTTATGTAAATGTAGCATGTATAGTGTGATTCTATTTTAATAAATTTTAATCTGTTTACCTATAGATCTATCATTTATCTACCTCATTTACATGTCTATATGTGTTTATGCATATGGAGACATCTGAAATAATGTTCGTGTTTTTGGAATGATGACCACATAATTTTTTAAAATGATTATTTTTAGGTAGCAAGATTTTGGGATGACTTACTTTATACTTTTTGTACTATGTAAATATTATATATAGTAATATATAATATGTATATTTTGTATTAGTAAGCATTATTTTTAAAATTGCGATATATTCAGTTAGAAATTAAGAATTTAAAGAAAAATACAAAGAAGAAAAAAATCACCTATAATTTTGCCGCCCACAAATAATTACTGCTAACATTTTATTTTTGCTGAAAGTGAAGAGGGCTTGAAGCACTTACTTATGACGATAAAAGACCACAGCCTTCACTATGTATTACACCTCAACATAAAAAAAACAAAAATCTTCACAACTGGACCAATAAGCAACACCATGATAAATGGAGAAAAGATCGAAGTTGTCAAAGATTTCATTTTACTTGGATCCACAATTAACACCCATGGAAGCAGCAGTCAAGAAATCAAAAGACGCATTGCATTGGGCAAATCTGCTGCAAAAGACCCAAGCCATGGTGTTTTCAATTGCCTCATATACATGAGAAAGCTGGACGATGAATAAGGAAGACCAAAGAAGAATTGATGCCTTTGAATTATGGTACTGGCAAAGAATATTGAATATACTGTGGACTGCCAAAAGAATGAACAAATCTCTCTTGGAAGAAGTACAACCAGAATGCTCGTCAGAAGCAAAGATGGCGAGACTACAATCTCACATAGTTTGGACGTGTTATCAGGAGGGATCAGTCCCTGAAGAAGGACATCATGCTTGGTAAAGTAGAGGGTCAGCAAAAAAGAGGAAGACCCTCAATGAGATGGAGTGACACAGTGGCTGCAACAATGGGCTCAAGCATAACAAGAATTGTGAGGATGGCACAGGACCAGGCAGTGTTTCATCCTGTTGTACGTAGGATCGCTATGAGTTGGAACCGACTCGATGGCACCTAACAACAACAACATTTTATTACATATTTTTCCAGACTTTTTTCCGGAACAAAAATGAATGATCACACACATATACGCTTTATTTTTATTTATTTTAAGTGTACAGTTCTGTGACATTAATCACATTCATCATGTTGTACAACCACCACCACCATCCATTTCCAAATGTTTTTCATCACCCTGAACAGATGAACACCCTGAACACCTCAGTACCCCATAAGCAATAACTCCGCCTTCCACCAGTCCCTGATGAGCACTAATAAAACTTTTGTCTCGATGCATTCGCCTATTCTAGATATTTCAGATAAGTAGGATGATACAATATTTCTCTTTTTGTATCTGACTTATTTTACTCAGCATGTTTTCAAGGTTCATCCATGTCATAGCATGTAGCAGAACCTCATTTCTCCTTATGGCTGAATAATATTCCATTGTATGGATATATATACCACATTTTGTTTATCCATTTATTTGTTGATAGACACTTGGGTTGTTTCTACCTTTTGGCCATTGTGAATGATGCCGCTATCCCTGGTGTTACAAGTATCTGTTTGAGACCCTGCTTATATACCTAAGAGTGCTATTGCTAGGTCACATGGTAATTCTGTGTTCAACTTTTTGAGGAACTGCCAAACTGTTTTCCACAGAGGCTGTACTATTTTACATTTTCACCAACAACTGATGAGGTCCAATTTCTCCACATCCTCTTCAATACTTGTTGTTTTCCATTTTTCTGATAATAGCCATATTAGTGGAGGTGAAGTGGTATCTCATTATAGTTTTGATTTTCATTTTCCTAATGACAAACGACACATGGAGCCCTGGTGGCCCTGTGGTTAAGAGCTCCGCGGCAAACCAAAGAGTTGGCGGTTGGAATCCACCGCCCGCTCCTTGGAAACTCTGTGGGGGAGTTCTACTCTGTCCAGTAGGGTTGCTATGAGTCGGAATTGACTCGACGGCAACAGGTTTGTTAGAAACCCTGGTGGCTAGTGGTTTAGAGCTAAGACTGCTAACCAAAAGGTTGGCAGTTCGAATCCACCAGGCGCTCCTTGGAAACTCTATGGGGCAGTTCTATTCTGTCCTGTAGGGTCACTATGCATCGGAATCTACTTGACCGCAATGGATTTGGTTTTTTATGGAATGACATTGAGTATCCTTTCATGTGACTGTTGGCTGTTCGTATATCTTCTTTGATTGTTGTTGTTAGGTGCTGTCGAGTTGTTTCAACTTATAGCGACCCTGTGTACAACAGAATGAAATACTGCCTGGTCCTGTGCCATCATCACAATCATTGCTATGCTTGAGCCCATTGTTGCAGCCACTGTGTCACTCCATCTCATTGAGGGTCTTCCTCTTTTTTGCTGACCCTCTACTTTACCAAGCATGATGTCCTTCTTCAGGGACTGATCCCTCCTGATAACACGTCCAAACCATGTGAGACTGTAGTCTCGCCATCCTTGCTTTTAAGGAGCATTCTGGTTGTACTTCTTCCAAGACAGATTTGTTTATTCTTTTGGCAGTCCATTGTATATTCAGTATTCTTTGCCAACACCACAATTCAAAGGCGTCAATTCTTCTTTGTCTTCCTTATTCAATGTCCAGCTTTCACATGCATATGAGGCAATTGAAAACACCATGGCTCGGGTCAGGTGTACCTTAGTCTTCAAGGTGACATCTTTGCTTTTCAACACTTTAAAGAGGTCTTTTGCAGCAGATTTGTCACCTTCTTTGGAGAAATTCTATTGCCCATTTTAAAAGTCCTTTGCCTATTTTAAAAGTTGGGTTGTTTGTCTTTTTGTTGTTTTGTTGTAGTTCTTTATATATTCTGGATATTAAACCCTTATATGGTTACCAAATATTTTCTCCCATTCTGTAGATTGTTTCTTCACTTTCTTGGTAAGGTACTTCGATGCACAAAAGTTTTTCATTTGATGAAGTTCATTTTATCTGGTTTGTCTTTTGTTGTTCATGCATTTGGTGTCATATCTAAGAATCTGTTTTAAAAAACTGTATCCCAAGGCATTACTCCTATGTTTTCTTCTAAGATTTTTATGGTTTTAGTTCTTATATTTAGATCCTTGATCAATTTTGAGTTAATTTTCTTATGTATGTTGTGAAGTATGGGTCCATCTACATCCTTTGCTTGTGGAGATCCAGTTGACCCAGCACCATTTATTGAAGAGCATATTCTTTGCTCATTGAATGGACTTAGCATACTTGTTTAAAATCACTTGGCCATAGATGTATGGGTTTATTTCTGGATTCTCAATTTTGTTACATAGTCTGTATGTCTATTCTTATACCAGCACCACATTGTTTTGATTACTTATTGCTTTACAGTGTGATTTGAAATTGAGAAGTGTGAGTCCTCCTACTTTGTTTTTCTTTTTTTTTCAAGATTGTTTTGGCTGTTCAGAGCCCCTTGCAATTCCATACGAATCTGAGTGTTGGCTTTTCCATTTCTGCAAAGAAGGTTGTTGGAATTTTGATAGGGATTTCATTGAATCTGTAGATCACTTTGAGCAGTATTGACATCTTAACAGCATTACGTCTTCTAAGGCGTGAACATGGATTTCTTTCCATTTATTTAAGTCTTCCTTAATTTCCTTCAGTAATGTTTTAAAGTTTTATGTGTATAAGTGTTTTACTTCCCTGGTTAAGTTTACTCATATTCTGGGGTATTTAATTCTTTTTGATGCTATTGTAAATGGAATTGTTTTCTTAATTTCCTTTACACATTGCTTATTGTTGGTGTATTGAAACACTACTAATTTTTTGTGTGTTGATCTTGTACCCTGTGACTTTGCTGAGTTCATTTATTTGTCTAGCCGACTTCTTGTATATTCCTTGGGCTTTTCTATGTATAGGATCTAGTCATAGTGATAGTTTTACTTCTTCCTTTCAGATTTGGGTACCTTTCAGTTCTTTTTCTTGCTTAGTTGCTCTGATAGAACTTCCAGTACAATGTAAAGCAGTGGTGAAAGGACATTCTTGTCTTGTACCTGAACTTAGGTGGAAAGCTTCCAGTCTTTCTCCATTGAGTGTGATGTTAGCTGTGAGTTTTTTATTAATGCTTTTTACCATGATGAGGAATTTCCCTCTATTCCTAGTTTGTTGAGTGTTTTTATCATGAAAGTGTTTTGGATTTTGTCAAATGCCTTTTTCTTACTTATTTATTTTTATTATGCTTTAAGGGAAAGTTTACAGCTGAAGTTAGTTTCTCATACAAAAATTTATACACACATTGTTATGTGACCCTAGTTGCTCTCCCTGTAATGTAACAGCATACTTCTCGTTTCCACCCCGGATTTCCTGTGTCCCTTAAACCAGCTCCTGCCCCTTTCTGCCTTCTCATCTCTCCTCCCGACAGGAGCTGCTCATTTAGTCTCATATATCTACTTGAACTAAGAGGCACACTCTTCATGAGTATCATTTTATGTCTTATAGTCCAGTCTAACCTTTGTCTGAAGAGTTGGCTTCAGGAATGGTTTTAGTTCTGGGTTAACAGACAATCTGGGGGCCATGTCTTCTGGGGTTCCTCCAGTCTCAGTCAGGCCATTAAGTCTGGTCTTTTTACTAGAATTTGAGTTCTGCACCCCACTTTTCTCCTGCTCTGTCAGGGACTCTCTGTTGTGTTCCCTGTCAGAGCGGTCATTGGTGGTAGCTGGGCACCATCTAGTTCTTCTGATCTCAGTCTGATAGGGTTTATGTGGCCCTTTCTGTCTCTTGGGCTAATACTTTCCTTGTGTCTTTGATGTTCTTCATTCTCCTTTGCTCCAGGTGAGTTGGGACCAATTGACGCATCTTAGATGGCCGCTCACTAGCTTTTAAGACCCCACACGCCACTCACCAAAGTGGGATGCAGAACATTTTCTTTAATAAACTTTGTTAGGCCAGTTGACCTAGATGTTCTCTGAAACCATGGTCCCCAGACCCTTGCCCCTGCTACTCTGGCCCTCAAAGTGTTTGGTTGTATTCAGGCAACTTTTTAGCTTTTGGTTTAGTCCAGTTGTGCTGACTTCTCCTATATTGTGCATTGTCCTGCCCTTTACCTAAGATAATTCTTATCTACTATCTAGTTATTGAATACCCTTCTCCCTCCCTCCCTACCCTCACAACCATAAAAGAATGATTTCTTCTGTGTTTAAACCTTTTGTTGAGTTCTTGTAATAGCAGTCTCATACAATTTTTGTCCTTTTGCGACTGACTAATTTCACTCAGCATAGTGCCTTCCAGATTCATCCATGTTAGGAGATGTTTCACAGATTCATCTTAGTTCTTTATACACATTATTTGTTTACCCATTCATCTGTTGATGGGCACCTAGGTTGTTTCCATCTTTTTCCTCTTCTGAACAGTGCTGCAATGAACATGGGTGTGCGTATATCTATTCATGTGACAGCTCTTATTTCTCTAGGATATATTACAAGGAGTGGGATTGCTGGATCATATTGTACTTCTATTTCTAGCTTTTTAAGGAAGCGCCAAATTGATTTCCAAAGTGGTTGTACCATTTTACATTCCCACCAGCAGTATATAAGTGTTCCAATCTCTCCACAACCTCTCCAACATTTATTATTTTGTGGTTTTTGGATTAATGCTAGCCTTGTTGGAGTGAGACAGTATCTCATTGTAGTTTTGATCTGCATTTCTCTAATGGCTACTGATCGTGAACATTTCCTCGTGTGTGTTAACTGCCTGAATGTCCTCTTTGGCGAAGTGTCTATTCATATCCTTTGCCCATTTTTCAATTGGGTTATTTGTCTTTTTGTTGTTAAGGTTTTGCAGTATCTTGTAGATTTTAGAGATTAGACCCTGATTGGATATGTCATAGCAAAAAAATTTTTCCGATTCTGTAGGTTGTCTTTTGACTCTTTTGGTGAAGTCTTTTGATGAGCATAAGTGTTTGATTTTTAGGCACTCTCAGTTATCTAGTTTCTCTCCTGGTGTTTGTGCATTGTTAGTTACATTTTGTATTCTGTTTATGCTATGTGTTAGGGCTCCTAGTGTTGTCCCTATTTTTTCTTCCATGAGCTTTATTGTTTTAGATTTTATATCTTTGATCCATTTTGAGTTAGTTTTAGTGCATGATGTGAGGTATGGGTCTTGTTTCTTTTTTTTTTTTTTGAGAGGGATATCCAGTTATGCCAGCACCATTTGTTAAAGAGACTGTCTTTTCCCCATTTAACAGACTTTGGACCTTTGTCAAATATCAGCTGCTCATAGGTGGATGAATTTATGTCTGGATTCTCAATTCTGTTCCATTGGTCTATGTATCTGTTGTTGTACCAGTACCAGGCTGTTTTGACTACTGTGGCAGTATAATAGATTCTAAAATCAGGTAGTGTGAGGCCTCCCACTTTGTTCTTCTTCTTGAGTAATGCTTTACTTATCCAGGGCCTCTTCCTTTTCCATATGAAGTTGGTGATTTGTTTCTCCATCTCATTAAAAAATGCTGGTGGAATTTGGATGGGAATTGGATTGTATCTGTAGATTGCTTTGGGTAGAATTGACATTTTCACAATGTTGTGTCTTCCTATCCATGAGCAAGGTATATTTTCCACTTCTGTAGGTCTCTTTTGGTTTCTTACAATAGTGTCTTGTTGTTTTCATTGTATAGGTCTTTTACATCTCTGGTTAGATTTATTCCTAAGTATTTTTTCTTGTTTAGGGCTATCATAAATGGTATTGATTTGGGGATTTCCTCTTCGAAGTACTCTTTGTTGGTGTAGGGGCATCCGACTGATTTTTTTGTTTATCTTGTATCCTGAAACTTTGCTGAGATCTTCTATTAGTTCCAGTAGTTTTCTTGTGGATTCTTTGGGGGTTTTCTGTGTATAAGATCATATAATCTACAGATAGAGATACGTTGACTTCTTTCCTACCTATTTGGATGCCCTTTATTTCTTTTTGTAACCTTATTGCTGTGGCTAGGACCTCCAGCACAATGTTGAATAAGAGTGGTGATAAAGGGTATCCTTGTCTGGTTCCCGTTTTCAAGGGGAATGCTTTCAGACTTTTCTCCATTTAGGATGATGTTATCTGTTGGCTTTGTATAAATGCTCTTTATTATTTTGAGGAATCTCTCTTATATTTTTATTTTGCTGAGAGTTTTTATCATGAATAGGTGTTGGACTTTGTCAAATGCCTTTTCTGCATTGATTGATAAGATCATATGTTTCTTGTCTTTTGTTTTATTTATGTGATGGATGACATTGGTTGTTTTTCTAATGTTGAACCATCCCTGCATACCTGGTATGAATGCCACTTGGTCATGGTGAATCATTTTTTGATATGTTGTTGAATTCTATTGGCTAGAATTTTGTTGATGATTTTTATGTCTATGTTCATGAGGGATATTGGTCTGTAGTTTTCTTTTTTTGTGGTGTCTGTACCTGATTTGGGTATCTGGGTTATGCTGGCTTCATAGAATGAATTTGGGAGTATTCCATCCTTGTCTATGCTCTGAAATAATACTTTAGTAGTAGTGGTGTTAATTTTTCTCTGAACGTTTGGTAGAATTCTCCAGTGAAGCCGTCAGGGCCAGGGCTTTTTTTTTTAAATTTTTTTTAAGACTTTTAAAATTACCTTTTCAATCTCTTCTTTTGTTATGGGTTTATTTAGTTGTTCTACCTCTGTTTGTGTTAGTTTAGGTAGGTAGTGTGTTTCTAGAAATTTGTCCATTTCATCTAGGTTTTCAAGTTGTTAGAGTACAATTTTTCTGAGTATTCTGTTATGATTCTTTTAATTTCAGTTGGGTCTGTTGTGATATTGCCCATCTCATTTCTTATTTGGGTTATTTGCTTCCTCTCCTGTTTTTCTTTTGTTAGCTGGCCAATGGTTTATTGATTTTGTTGATCTTTTCAAAGAACTAGCTTTTGATCTTGTTAACTCTTTCAATTGTTTTTCTCTATTTCATTTAATTCTGCTCAAATTTTTATTATTTCCTTTCTTCTGGTGCCTGGGGCTTCTTTTGCTGCTCTCTTTCTATTTGTTCGAGTTGTAGGGTTAATGTTTTGATTTTAGCTCTTTCTTCTTTTTGATGTATGCATTTATTGCTATAAATTGACCTCTGAGCATTGCTTTTGCTGTGTTCCACAGGTTCTGGTAGGATGTGTTTTCATTCTCATTTGATTCTATGAATTTCTTTGTTCTGTCCTTAATTTCTTCTATAACCCAGTAGTTTTTGAGCAAGGTGTTGTTCAGTTTCCATGTGTTTGATTTTTTTTCCCTTGCTTTTTCTGTTACTGATTTCTACTTCTATGGCTTTATTGTCAGAAAGGATGCTTTGTAATATTTCAATGCTTTGGATTCTGTTAAAGCTTGCTTTATAGCCTAATATGTGGTCTATTCTGGAGAATGTTCCATGTGTGTTGGCTGCTTTGCAGTGGATTGTTTGGTATATGTCTGTGAGATCAAGTTGGTTGACTGTGTCATTTAGATCTTCCATGTCTTTATTAAGCTTCTTTCTGGATGTTCTGTCTTTCACTGAAAATGGTGTGTCGAAATCTCCTACTATTATTGTGGAGCTGTCTATCTCTCTTTTCAGTGCTTTTAGAGTTTGTTTTATGTATTTTCGAGTGCTGTCATTGGGTGCGTAAATATTTGTTATGGTTATGTCCTCCTGGTGTATTGACCCTTTAATCATTATATAGTGTCCTTCCTTATCCTTTGTGGTGGATTTTGCTTTAAAGTCTATTTTGTCAGAGATTAATATTGCCAGTACTACTCTTTTTTGATTGTTGTTTGCTTGATATATTATTTTCCATCCTTTGAGTTTTAGTTTGTGTCTTTGAGCCTAAGGTGTGTCTCTTATAGGCAGCATATAGACTGGTTGTGTTTTTATATCCATTCTACCACTCTCTGTTTCTTTATTGGTGTATTTAGTCCATTCATATTCAGCATAATTATTGATAGGTATGAGTTTAGTGCTGTCATTTTGATGTCTTTTTTGTGTGTGTGTTGTTGACAGTCTTTGTTCCACTTAATTTTCTGTGCTGTGTTGTTTTTCTTTATGTATTTTCTTTTCACTCTTTTAATTGTTGTTGATTTTTTATTTGCTGAATCTTTATGTTTTTCTTGATTTTTAATTTGATGGATAGGATTGTTAGGTTCCTTTGTGGTTACCTTAATATTTACCTCTGTTTTTCTAAGTTTAAACCTATCTTTGATTTCTTGATATTGCCTTGACTTCCTCTTCATATGAAAGATCTGCGACTACATTATTTAGTCCCTCTTTTTTGTTTTAATGTTGTCATCTTTTACATATTGACATCTCTGTTTCCCTATTTCCAGTGTTTTAGCTTTGATTTATTTGTGACTTCTCTATCTGGGTTGATATATGGTTGTTCTGTCCTGTGTTCTAGTCTTGGATTGTTATCTGACGTTACTGATTTTCTAACCAGAGGACTCCCTGTAGTATTTCTTTTAATTTTTGTTTGGTTCCTACAAATTCCCTAAACTTCTGTTTATCTGGAAATGCCCTTATTTCACCATCATATTTGAGAGACAGTTTTGCTGGATATATAATTCTTGGCTGGCAATTTTTTTCCTTCAGGGCTTTATATATGTCATCCCATTGCCTTCTTGCCTGCATGGTTTCTGCTGAGTAGTCTGAGCTTAGTCTTATTGACTCTTCTTTGTAGATGACTTTTCGTTTATGCCTAGCCGCACTTAAAATTCTCTCTTTATCTTTAGTTTTGGTAAGTTTGATTATAATGACTTTCTTTTGGGATCTACCTTATGTGGGGTTCGATGAGCATCTTGGATAGATATCTTCTCATCTTTCATGATATCAGGGAAGTTTTCCGCCAACAAATCTTCAACAATTCTCTCTGTATTTTCTGTTATCCCCCTTGTTCTGGTGCTCCAATCACTCATAGATAATTCCTCTTGATGGAGTCGCACCTAATTCTTAGGGTTTCTTTATTTTTTAAATTTCTTTTATCTGATTTTTCCTCAAATAAGTTGGTGTCAAGTGCTTTATCGTCAATTTCACTAATTCTGCCTTCCATTGCCTCAATTCTGCTCCTATGACTTTCTATTGAGTTGTCTAATTCTGAAATTTTATTGTTAATCCTTTGGATTTCTGTTTGCTGTCTATGGATTCTTGCAGCCTGTTTAATTTATCATTATGCTCTTGCATAACCTTCTTAAGTTCCTCTATTGCTTTATCTGTGTGTTCCTTGACTTGTTTTACATTTTTGACTGATCTCCTTCCTGATCTTTTGAAGAGCTCTTGTATATTAATATTTTGAATTCTACCTCTGGTAATTCCAAGAAGTCCTCTTCCTCCAGAAGGTTTCTCGATTCTTTGTTTTGGGAACTTGCTGAAGCCATCATGGTCTGCCTCTTTATGTGATTTGATATTGACTGTTGTGTTCAAGCCATCAGCAAGTTATTATTTTTATTTATTTTGTGTTTGCTTACTGCATCCGCACTTGTTGTTCTGTTTTGTTTTTATATGCCCAAATAGGCTGATCATGTGAGGTAGTTTGATTATTGGCACCTTTGAAGCTCTCACGTCCTGTCACCAGGTGGTTAGAGCTGTTACTATATATATGAGCCCAGGAGTCCATTTACTTCTCTTGTATGGATTCAGCTTAGGTGTCCAGGTAGGCAGTCACTGAGTATGTGGTGCAGTCTCTCACCTACTGTCCTAGATGGGCAGGAGTGATTGGAGTAGGCAGGTATCTGGCTGCAGTAGGAAGTCACACACTGAGCAAGGCAAGGGGCTGACAGCTGCCCCTGAGTGTCTGGGAAGAAAGCATGTCCCTGTTCCCTAGAGCATGTAGGTGGGTGGGTTTCTCAGCCAGACTATGGGCACCTAATGCTGTTGACTGTAAGGACTGGGAGGCACCACTTATTCTTGAACCCCTTTCTTGGTTGGTAGGTGGTGTGAGTGTGGAGCCAGCAGTCCTCAGGCCCCTGATTTGGGTTGGTGAGGACCTTGCTTAATGGGCAGAGCGGTGCCAAATGCACGAATCTGTCACTCCTCCTTATAGGTAATACAGTTGAAATTAGGCTTCAGGTATGTACTCTGTTGTACTGTGCTAATGAGGGCCTGTGCTGTTGAAATGGGCCCACACAGGTCTATGTAGGGGTGAAAGGCATTCAAAGTCTGTGCACCCTTTATGCCTGTGCCTAGGCAAAGGGGCTGTGCCTGCCCTGATTTCCTGACTTAGAGGAGTTGGCAGATTATTTTTTCCTGTTTGTTAATTTGCTCCCTCTCCAAAGCCAGGAGAATGGCTCAGGGCTCACGATGGGTCCTACTTCCAGCTCAGGGGATGCAGCAATCGCTGATGCTGGCCTGGGACCTGGTGCAGAGCAGGGAGGGGGCAGGTAAATGAGAGAGAAGTTCTTCCCAAAGGGTGTGTTTGTTGATGTGCATGGTAGGTTAGATGCATGTACTTATCTTTTGCCAGTTGAGTACCGCTTATTGCTGGTTCTGGAGGCTTGAGTAGACTCTCCACCGCTTGGTCTCTCCCAATTTGGAAAACACATCCTGAGCACCACTGCTTGCCTCACCGTGCACACCAGCTGATCCGGCCTGCATGGTGCCGTTTCTCACAAGGTCAGGTCTGGCAACTCCTCAATGTTTCTGAACAATCTCTCCCTCCCCCTACCACTTAGTCTGATTCCTCAACTTTGCCTTTGATGTTCAAGGCTCCTAGATTGTCGTATATAATTGATTCACTTGTTTATTTTGGGTCTTGGTTGTACGAGGGACCACAAGAAGCTTCTGACTACTCCGCCATCTTGGCCCCGCCTCTCAAATGCCTTTTTCTGCATCGATTGAAATGAAAATGTGGTTCCTTTCTTCCTATTAATGTGGTATATTACATTAATTGGTTTTCTTATGTTGAACCATCCTTGCATTCCTGGGATAAATCCCACTTGGTCGCAGTGTATAATCCTTTTAATATGCTGTTGGATATGGTCTGTTAATATTTTGTTCAGAATTTTTGCATCTATATTCATTAGTGATATTAGTTTGTAGTTTTCTTGTGGTGTCTTTGTCTGGTTTTGGTATTAGGGTAATGCTGGCCTCATTCAATGAGTTAGGAAGTGTTCTCTCCTATTTTCTGGAAATGTTTGAGAAGTGTACTTTATTTTTTAGCAAATTGAGATCATTATTTTAAAATGTGCTCATTTAGTATATTAGGGACTTCTTTTAATGTCAATAAATGTAGAGCTATTCCATTATTTTAAGTATAATTTCATTGTATGGCTCTTCCATAACTTATTTAATCAGTCTCCTAAAGGGAGACATTTAGAATGTTTACATTTTTCACTGTTATAAAAACAATCCTAGGTGAACAGCTGCACTCATATATTTTTTTACACTTATTTATTTCTTAAGATAAGTCCTAGAAGTAGAATTTATGGGTTTAAATCTATGGATTTTTTTGGGAGGAGGGGTTAAATTGTGTATATATGCGTGTATGTGTGTGTGTATGTGTAACCAGGCATCAAGCAGTGTGCTGTACAGACTCTTCCACTAAATGGAAGGAGTAAATATGCATATTCTGGAGGTGGAGAGTATGTCCTCAAATGTCCATTGTACCTGTTTAGTGTTTTTGACTTGTTTCATATGTTATCTTAAAAATGCAGGTAGATTTTTGCATCCTACTGGATTTCTTCATGTAAAAGTAATGTCTTGTGCCTCCAAATCTTTGAGTGAATTTGATGTTCCAGGAAAGTGTGTCAGGAATATCCTGTTGCTCATGTAACCCCCATTACACTGCCCTATTCTTTGTTTGGAAAGCACATAAAAGGAATAAATCAACAAAAGCTAATTGTTAATGAGGAACAGCTGTCAACCAAGTAGTGTACTAGGTTACTGTGAGGAATTACAAAGAAGTTGAGAACACCATCCCTGCCTTTGAATAACCTTCAATTTACTTGTTTCCCTTTAATAAGCTCATCGAAGGATTATGCTTAACCTGATAAGTGACTGGTCTAAAGTCTATGATGAAATTGTTTGACAGGATGGAAAGTCCCTACTGGCTTTGGTTGCACACTTCCAGGGCTTGCTAATGCGTTTGTTTTGGACTCCAAGGCATCATCATTGACATCTGTGACATTTCAGAGTGTTGGGAAGGGGATCAGGTACCCCGCTGGCAAGAGGACATTGTAATGACGATAGGAGTTTATAGGCTTTCACATTTGGGGCAAGTATAGTACAGGAAATATAAGTGAACTAGACCCTAAATTAACCAAGACTGCCAGTTCAGTAGACTTCTTAATATACTTGATATCAAATACTTAAAATTACTGACAATGAGGAAAATGTCAATTGGAAATGCTTTTATCAGGGATATGAAAGTCACATTCAGAGTTCATTCTGGGGTAACAACAAATTTGGTCCAATGCTGTTTAACTTCTGTGTTTCCATCCCTTTTCCTTACTGTGACATTGATGCCTAACACAATCCAAGAGCAGAGTAGTAAATACTTGATGAATAAATAGATAAATTCTCTGAATAATGAATCGAAGGCATTAAATTGTATTTATTATGCTGCACTTACTAAAAGAACTGGAACCCTTGTGGTGCAGTGGTTAAACGTTTGGCTGCTAACCAAAAGGTTGGCACTTTGAATCCACCAGCTGCTCCTTGGAAACCCCGTAGGACAGTTCTACTCTGCCCTGTAGGGGTCGCTATGAGTCGGAATCCACTTGATGGCAACGAGTTTGGTTTTTTTTAACTAAAAAAAACTAAAGTATGCTATAAATTTTAAGAATTTTAACAACTAGGATTGATGACAGAAACTATTTGCTTTTGAGCTTTGAGCAAAAGCAGAGAAGAATTTTTTTCATCTTCTGAACTGTGTTTTCTTATAGCTTATAAAACTTTTACCCTTGCCCAAGTTTTTGCCATTGTACTCCTTGGGTCTGGCTGTAGAAGGGTCACTGGCAGGGAGGGTGCCCTGTGTCTGTCCTTTTCTCTCTTGACGCTACGCTGGGTTCCTTGACCTTTGCTGAACTCCCTTGCTTAATGCATAGCTTTGGAAGCTCCCAGATTTGGACTCAGCATTCTGCCAGGACACGACTTTTGATGTTTCTTCTGACCCTAAGCGTACCTTCATTCCTCAGAAGGAAGCACCTGTTCCCTTTCTCTGACAGGGAGCCTTGTAAGATCAGCCAGTATGACTTTCCCTCACTCACCTTCCTATTAAAATAGAAGAACTAGACACCCTGATTCTGAAATACCTTTCCCCAGGTTATCATCCAGGACTGAGTTAAACAGCTGTCAGGGCAGAGGACAAGGCTGAGAGTCAGACTGATATGGATAAGATGGATAAGTTGCGCTACCTCTGTGTTGCGTTACTGATTTATTTAAACCTTTAGCGAATAGAATAGGATTAATCATAGTCCTTGGTTCATAAAATACTATCATCATTTTTCACACATGGCCCTCTTTGATTTAATTGTTTCTTTATACTTTGAATAATAAAATAGACAATAATTCTATAACCCACTCAAGAACTAATACATTACCAATAACTTTTACCTACCTGTGTTCTTTCTTTTCATTTATTTTTATTTCTCCTTTTACTGCTAACAGTTAGCCCTTTGGCAGCTATGAGGTCAAGTGGATATTTTCACTTAAATATAATCCAGTTAAAAAAAAGTCCTCCAGGTGCCAAACTTCCAGGTGCAGGCATTCACAAAGGCAGTCTCATGAGTTGTATAATGGAGAACAAAAGACCTGGTGTGGAAGTTCCAGCAGGCAGAGGTGTGACTAAGAATTGGAACAGTTATTACTTTGACCTAATTTTGTAAAGGCACATCAGAGTGGCATTGCAATGATGCTGCCGACACGGAACCAACATCCAGGCTGGTAAAAGGACAGTAAAAGCTGGCAGTGTGTTTAGCTTTATAAATCAGCAAGTTATTTAAAGGTGAAAGATGCTTTTGACCTTTAAAAATTAGAGCTTTTTCCCTCCTGTAAAACAATTCAGAGGAAGATGATACATAGGAATCCTCCTTTACCTACCTTATTGGTGCTGGATTACATGGTGGTTGGTGAACATCTAGTCTGTGAACAATAAACTCAGACCAGACTTTCTTCTCTGAGTTTCTGACCGTATTAGACCAGTTGGTAAAGGCGCCCTCTTAGTGATTTAGTTGTTAGTTGATCTGGACCAGCAGAGGAATTAATGCCTTTTTTTCCCTCTGCAGCTGGCTGCAGTCTTAGGTTCTTGCCTGAGCATGCCTGGGTCTGGAAGAAAAATTCTGCCTTGCTTTATTTTACAAAGTGCTTCTCCATATTTTTGCTCCTCCTGGACTGGCGTCTTTGTAGTTTAGAAGATTTCACTCAGGCTGCAGCTTTTCTTGAAGATAAAAATTGCATGAGAATTTGTGCAGAATTACAGCTGAATTCCATCCTTGGGCAGAGTAGCTAATTGTAAATAATTTGGGAAAGAAAAGGCCCACGATCATTCATAACTTAAAGCAGTATTTTCCCTTTGTATTTTCATGAAATACAGCTATTAATAATTGATATTTGCTCCTTTTGATTTATATGTATAAAAACATCTGTTCAAAGTCAGGTTAGCCTTTTGAGGTTAATCTTAAAATGAGGTTAGTGTTGAGGGTTCCGGTTCAGAACAGGCTGTTAGCGCCACCTAGTGTCCCACAAGGCTGTACTCCAGCCTGTACATCCAAAAAAGTTCTTCACAACTTTGGAGCAGGGACAGATTACCCAATAAGCAAGGTATGCATGGGCTTACTTGTGCTTATTTACTAATCTGTAGTGTACAATTTCACCTGCTTTTCACCACATTGTTCACTACAAATTAGTAAGTAAACACAATTAAGCCCGTGGTACCTTGCTTACTGTAAGCCTGTGCGTACCTTGCTTACTGGTTAATCCTCCCTTGCTTTGGGTAAATTAGGAGCAGGGCTATCTGGGGCTAATTCCTTTGTGACTACACTTTTGGCTTCTATTTTTTTTTTTTTTATAAAGTTGAAATCTGGGAAAATAAGATGATGTGTCAAAAAAAAAAAAAAAAGAGTAAATGCACTCTGAGACTGTGTGATTGTGTGGAACGATAGGTGTAGGAGGGCCGTGAGTTCTGCTTACATTTTCTTGAAGGGGATGTGGTGTTGGGGTTTTCTTTCTCCCAAGTCTGCTTTGGTGAAAAGGAATGATCCTTTGGGCTGATGTTATGATGCCATTCTGGATGTGACTTGAGGTGCTTTCCAGACTCTGCTAGGTCACTGTTGGGAGACCACGGGCCGCTTGTGTTTCTGAACACCTTGTGAACAGAGGCACTGACAGCCTTTTGTTCTGGACTGTCTTTTCAAAGATGTTTTATTGTAAATGGCCTTGGAAGATAGAAATAGTGTCTCCCTCCAGAGCAGAGGTGTGATTTCTGTCCAGTAAAATAAAGATAGTGTCTCCCACTGGAGCAAATGTTGGGCAGGTTTGCTTGCAGCCCATTATAAAATTTGGGTTTCCTAAGCTTGGGGTTACCTGGCTGTGATGCAAACCCACTGCCTACACAGCACCCACCTGGGCATCTCAAGTCTGCACCTGTGACACTTGAGGGGCAAAGGGAACCATGCAAACACAAAGCTCACGCTGCTTGCTGTGTCTAGTAAAGTCCTTTTCTCTGATCCAGGAATCCTGTATCTTCTGTCCACATCCAGGAAATGATGGCATGCAAGTAGGGTAAAATCTCAGACCCTTTATGGTTCTTGACAGTCACCACCCTGAGTGACTGCCCACTTGCTAGATGCCTGCTTCCTACAGTATTGTAGTGCCTGCCCTTCCCCACGCCCCAGAGGGAGAGTATTCCAGTTCACTGTGCTCTTGCTTGGACTACAGACAGTCTTGCCCTATTTTAAGAAAACCAGATATTAAGAATCATCCAAATATTAAAAACTGAAACCAGCAGATGAGTAGGTACGTACTATATAACATTTGTGTTATAAAGTTACATAACATTTGAACTTCAGGTACTGATTTTTATAGGACTAATATTGTTTTAGTTAAGTGTTTATATGATGAATTTCCAGGACTCACTAGAAGTGTTTATTATGTTTAGCATTAAAAACAAAACAAAAAATAAACAGGATGTTGAAGGTACTTCTACTGTGCCTATTTTCTCCAAAGCTATCATAGTTTTTCTCACTCCTGGAGACCTAAGAGTTGCTCTCAAACTTTAGAATCACAGCATAGGAGTGGATTAGTTGTGTATGTGTGTGCTTCTTAAAGTGAAAATTACCCAGCCTCATCCGCAGAGATTATAATTTACTCAGTCTGGGCCAGGACCTAGAATTCCACATTTAAAAATGTCTCCAGGGAGCTCTGATGCTGATGTCTTGAGACCCACATTCTTGAGAAGTATTTCTTGAGACATAAAAGGCTCTTCAGGTGACTGAATGACTTAAGATGTGCAGGTGATTTGTGCAACCATGCAGCTCTGATAATAAGAATGTGCTCTTTTTCATCAGGTTGCTGGTGACCTTTGTGGTAAGAATAAATGAGTGCCACCAAGGTGTAGAGCTTCCTGTGGTTTCCCAATGCACAGGGTGGTAAATGGTGGCTGAATCAGTTCTTTTCATTCACTCTTACAACACTTATTGAGTGCTGACTGTGCAACCATGTGCCTATGTTTTAAGATGGTTTCATTTCCACACCCTTTGCCTTCCCTTCTGCATTGTTTCCTGGTCTTGTAATTGGATTTCTATAAATAGGACTTGAAATCCCAGAGGGCATAGATCTGGTCTTTCTTTACCCAACTCTAAAACACTTCACTGGGTGCTCATAAAAATCCATAATGTAGGTCATAAACTCACATTATCCTCATGTTACACATGTGAAAACTATTGGGCAAAGAGGTAGAATGACTTGCCAAGAGTCACACAAGTAGTAATGACTGTACTGGGGCTTCAATCCTGGTGTTTTGGCTCCTACGCTCCATCTTTTCCTATACACAGCGCTGCTTTTCATATGATTTTCCACAGGGAGCCTAGAAGTAATGAGCTCCCCTCTTGCATTTTGGATATAATTTGATTTTGATGAAATGTGATTTACACATACATTTTTAGGACAGAGACTCTCCTATTGTTTAAGCATGGTACACCTGTGCAGCAAAAATAAAAATTGACATCCTTGTGATTTCATAAAACTGCCCCAAAGGAAAAGACAGTTCTGTTTTCAAAATGAAGTGATGTCTGCAATGAACAGAACCAGGTCTAATTACAGCACATGGTGCTCTGTCCCCCAAGACACACACACACTGAATTATCTTACCAGTCTCCAAAATGTTCCCATGATGGGGGGATGGAAAAAGGCAGTGCAGAACAGCCTGAGCAAGTGGACACGGGGCCATGTTAATTTTGAAGGGGACTTGGGAACCACACCTTTGGTTTCTCGTTCCCAAGTACCATGCCAGCCATTGCTGTGGGTTTCCTGCCTTTCCCAGAGACTTCTCTAGATTTTGTATTTTCCAGGGCACCCAGACCCTGTCTGGCTTTCAATAAATGTTCAGTAACAACAATAACACAGAAGTGACTGTTTATTCAGATGGAAATTAACATGGATGAGATAACATTCTGGATTTCTGTTTCCAACTCCTAAGATTGTAGGTTTAAGCAACAGAGAGAGAATGCATTCACTACACATTTCCACTGCTGATAGAGATTAGCAACATTTACCTTGGGGGGGAGTTCTTTACGGTAATTTTCAAAATGCTCTCACATGTATTAGCCCCTTAAACTAACCAAACACCTGCAAGGTGAGCAGGACTGATATTTTATTTAACAAATGGGGCTCAAAGAGAGCAATTGGTTTGCCTCATGTTGGCAGTGATTGGGCTTCTACTTTGAACCTGGTCCTTGACTTCTTTTTTTTTTTAATTCACTTAAGCACACACTCTGGAGATTCTCCTCTAGCCAGGAAGTGGTGACTACCTTAGGGCCCTGCACTCTGCCTTATGGTGCATGGCCAGAATGCCTGGGTCTGAGTGCAAGTTCTGCCTACTAGTTCCTTGGGTATGACCTTAGCCAAGTCAGTTAACCTATCCAAGTCTCAGCTTCTGTATTAGTTAGAGCTTTTGGCTATTTGTGACTAAAACCCACCTTGAGCTAACTTGGACTCTGGGAGGAATTCACCAGTTGATGTAACTGGAAAGGCAGGGGTGTAGCAGAGCCCCATGGGAACCAGGGACTCATTGCAACCGGGGTTCTTCTCTCTGTTCATCCTCTCTGCTTCTTGCAGGCCCCAATTTCATTCCCTCCTGCTGTAGTTCTGCTTCTCTGTGCCAGTAGCTGGGTGCTGAGCAAGCTGTGCTATGAGAGGGAGGGGAGTTTCACCCCAGTTAAATTCAGAAAAATCTAGGCAAGATTCTGGTGTTTTTTTTTTTTTTTTTTTTCTGGTTGAGTCACCATAAAACTGTGACCAGAAGTCTAAGACATTGTAATGGCCTAGCTGGGATTGCTGGCCTTGGGGGGACAGGGCATGACACTGGCTGCACTTGAACTGGAGTGGGGGAGGGGCAACTCCCCCAAAGGAGGAGGCTGTTACTAGATGAAGAGGGAAGGGGGGGGGCGGTTTCTGGGCAGATGGAATCCATAGAAGTGCACTGTGGGCTTTTAATTTGTGAAACAGGAATAATAATATGAATTTCCCTAAATTTTTTTTTTTTGGTAAGGATTATCAGTACACTGAAAACTACCAAATCTTCACCTTCAGTCCTGATGTCTTAACTAAAGTTCCAGATCTCTATATCCAGTTGCTGGATAGTTAGAAATTTCATCAATATCTGAAATTCAACAAACAAAGACCCAATCATTGTCCTGTTCCTCATACATAATCCTTCTCCTATCTCAGTTAATAACACCTCCATCCACTCAGCTGCCCAAACCAGAAATAACTTCTCCTTCTCCATTCCCAACCCAGTCTCATTCCATTAGTTACTAAGATCTATCTCTACTACCTCTCAGACTTTTCTAATTTTCTTTTCCCATTGCCTCCACCTTTGTTCAGTCTCCCATTTCTCACCTAGATTATGGCCACAATACCCTGACTGATCTCCCTGACTCTAATCCTGCTTTTCTCCAACCCAGTCGCCATTTTTTCTAAAATGCATATTTCTTCCCCAAGTAAAACTCTCCAGTAGCTCTCTCCCCCCTACCCCCTTTTAAAAGATGAATAACTAAAATCCTTCATGTGACACCAAGGCTCCTTCATTATTTGCCCTTTCAGCTTACCTCTTGAGCCTCATCTCGTTCCACTCCCTTTTGGAACTCTGTGTTCTTATCGTATTGAACCACTTAGAGTCCCCTGAAAACAGTATGTTCCCTCTTATCTCCAAATCTTAAAATGTGGACTTGGAGTCCTGGTGGCACACTGGTTAAGAGCTACAGCTGATAACCAAAAGGTCGGCAGTTCGAATCCACCAGCTGCTCCTTGGAAACCCTATGGGGCAGTTCTTCTCTGTTCTGCAGGATCGCTATGAGTTGGAATTGACTCAATGGCAATGGGTTTGGTTTTTAGTTTAATAGATAGTGGATTACTCTTGCTCTTGAATATATGTTGAATTAACTAATTAACTAACCAATCAATAACAGTGTCTGGCACATGGCAGACATGCACATACTCACTATATAGAAATTATTATTATCTTACATCTTGTATGTTGAACTGCTAGCCCTATTGCTGCATTGATCTTTGTCCAACCAAAGGACAAAATCCTATTGTGTCAAAATACTTGTTCTCAAAGGAAGGGCTCTCCCTGGGCAGGCAGTGGCATGATTATTTCTGGGAAAGAGACATCTAGTTCTACGGTCACTGGTCATACCTGACTTTGGGCATAGACTTAAAGGATGCCTGCATGGGGTACCTTAAGGTTGGTAACCTCTCCTCTGTCTTCAGAAACAGTGCCTATGTCACCTAGGAGGAGAGACACCTTCTCTAGCCCTGTCTCGTGAGTGCATAGGCAGATTCATTTATTAGGCTAGTTAACTGTTACCTTGTTAGGCACAGAGTATCCAGCTCTGGGGTTGAGGGGAGAAGATGTGACTTTTAAGTGTTGAAAAAAAAACAGACATATATTATCATGTCATTATTAGCAGGGGCCAGGAAAAAACAATCAGGGAAGGATGAGGTGAGGGAAGCCAGGTGGACCATGTGGGGCTGTGCCAGAGAGGCCAAGCCAGGGATGTCAAGAGGCTCAGCCCTGAGATGAGGGCTTGGGGCATATTCTGAATGGGCAAGGGATTGTGGGGAAGTGGGAACCATCAGGATGGTGAAGAATGGGCATTGAATTAGGTGGCTTAAGTTCTAGGTCTGGATCTACCCTGAACTATTGGCTCTATACATTTAGCTAAGTCACGTGTTTTCTCCAAGCTTTATCCAGGACACATTTGGGAAATTACTGTATTAATTCAGATTAGTTTCACCAGAGTATAACACAATTTGTAAAACTATAACATACAACTGTATAGTTAATACATATGAATTGTAAGTATAATTAATTATAGAGCTTTCTAGAATTCATTCTTGTGGGACTTTATCTTGCAACCTTGCCATTAAGAAAAACAAATATATTAGGCTCTGAAATAAATATATTTTATCATTAAAAAAGTTGATTGTGAAAATATTTGATCACTATATCATGTTTACTTTCTGTTGTTTATAAAGAAATGGACAATGAGCTTTACATTTTTATCTTTTAAAAGATTTTCTAAAATAATTCTGTATATTAGAAATTTTATTTTTATGAGCTATAATTATTTTGGTGCACAAACCGAAACTACTTTTAAGAGGCAATTTTTAGAAAGTCTGTTATTAAGAGATAATACTAACATTTAAGACTCACTCATTATTTCATACCACACCAGATTTCTTAATCAAGAAAGGAAGATGAATGTGAGGAGATGATCACTTTTTTTTTTAATTTAAAATCATTTATTTGCAAGCAGGCATAGCAACAGTTATATAATTGATGAAGTCTCAGCTATCTGTCTTTTTAGGCAATGGGATAGCGCTTTCCATGAAAGGTTCTTCAGAAGCTTCTGCAACAATATTCCAGCATCAAGATTCCACTAGCTTTATAGTTAGAATCAGATGGAAAAAGATGCTTTGAATCAACCGCTGCTGTATAAGGACTGGTTCAGACACCATGGCCAGAAAGCCTTCTGTGGGTGGTGGTTGTTAGGTGCTGTTGAATTGCTTCCGACTCCTAGCGACCCTATCTACCACACAATGAAACACTGCTCAGTTCTGCGCCATCCTCACAATCATTGCTGTGTTTGAGCCCGTTGTTGCAGCCACTGTGTCAGTCCATCTTGTTGAGGGTCTTCCTCACTTTTGCTGACCCTCTGCTTTGCCAAG
Organism: Trichechus manatus latirostris; assembly: GCF_000243295.1. Lineage (NCBI taxonomy): Eukaryota > Metazoa > Chordata > Mammalia > Sirenia > Trichechidae > Trichechus > Trichechus manatus. The sequence continues at coordinate 2,239,232 of NW_004444135.1, read as the reverse complement.
AATGATGTCCTTCTCCAGGGACTGGTCCCTCCTAATACCATGTCCAAAGTAAGCAAGACAAAGCCTCACCATCCTTGCCTCTAAGGAGCATTCTGGCAGTACTTCTTTTAATTTATTTTGTATTATACTTTAGAAGAAGGATTACAGAGCAAACTAGCTTCTCATTAAACAGTTAATACACATTGTTTTGTGACATTGGTTGCCAACCCCATGACATACCAACACTCTCCCTTTCTGAACCCTAGGTTCTCCATTACCAGCTTTCCTGTCCCCGCCTGCCTTCTCTTCCTTGTCCCTGGGTTGGTGTGCCCATTTAGCCTCATTTTGTTTTATGGGCCTCTCTGATCTTTGGCTGAAGGGCAAACCTCAGGAGTGACTTCATTCAGAGCTAAAAGGGTGTCCGGGGACCATCCTATTTTTTCTTAGAAAAAATCACAGGGACCTATTCCTGTAAGATGAAGGACTCTGTTTTCACATCTAAATCTATTTTGGATTTCTGATTGGCCAAGTACTGAGATAATCCTCACAAGATGTGAAAATCCCCACAAGATCCAGTTACAGCAAGCTTTTGGACAAATGCTTATCTCTAATTAAGAGCATTTTCATGTACTCTAACTATATGGTTGTATGACATAGCTTTGTAAGTTGTACCATACCCTGGTAAAACTAAACTGACTTAATACAATGATTTCCCCAGTGAATTCTGGGATAGTCCCAAAGATAGAATCCAGAGAATCAGCTGATGTTATTTGGGAAAATGGCTTTTATGGTCAATCCAGGAACATGTCATCAGATTTCTTGCACAGATTTGTTCCTGGGAGATGGAAACCGATCCCTTTCTGTGATTAACCTTTGGCTCTAAAAGTTCTTGCAACTCCATGTCTGTGCATGGACAAAAGGAAGCCGTGAGGTGTCAGAGTCTCTGCAGTCATTTCCATCACCTCCGCTCCTCTAGGGCTAAAACAGATGCAGCTAAGTTTACATTTTGTGCTGGTTCACTTCTCCTTCTTAAGTTTCTATTTTACTGTGTAGCTAGCAGAAACAGGTCATTTTATATCCTCTGGAACTAAAGATGAATTCCCACTTGCTCCTGTGACTCCTGGCAGCCATCATGTGGATCTGTGTCCACTGAGCCCCGTGGGTTCCGTTGCCTAGGCCACAGCAATCCCGAGGCTGTGTCCCAGCATGCCGGGTTTGCAGCAGCAGCATCTGCAGTGCAGGCGCTGGTGAGAGCACTTTGCATCAGGGGATCTCACTCACATATCCTCTCCTGTATGTCATCTTTCACTGGTTCCCTCAGCTGATGAGGGCCCAAGGAAAATAATGCTAAAACCAGGTTGTTTTTCCCCACCATGAGTGGGAATCGACTGGACAGCAACCAACAACACAACAACAACAACATGGACCTGTGAGCTTGTACTCTTAACCCTGGTCACTGCTTCCCCAAACCAGCTTGCTTAACTAGTAGTATGGGAAAAGTACCCCTGCACTATGACCCTGCAAGGAGCATAGTGGTTAAGCACTTGGCTGCTAATCTATGGGCTGGAGGTTCAAACCCACCAGCCGTTCAGTGGGAGAAAGATGTGGCAGTCTACTTCCGTAAAGATTATAGCCTCGGAAACCCTATGGGGCAGTTCTACTCTGTCCTGTAGGGTTGCTATGAGTTGAAATAGACTTGACAACAATGGGTTTGATTTTTGGTTCTATGACCCTAGAGTCCCTGGGTGGTACGAATGGTTAATGTGCTCAGCTGCTTGCCAAAAGTTTGAGTCCAACCAGAGATGTAATGGAAGAAAGGTCTAGAAGTCTACTTCCAAAAAATCAGCTATTGAAAACCTTGTGGAGCACAGTTCTGCTCTGACAGACATGAGATCATCATGAGTTGGAGTAGACTCCATGGCAACTGGTTACTATGACCCTATTTCTGCCCCCTCCCAAATCCTAGATACCCGTTGCCATCGAGTCGATTCCAACTCATAGAGACCCTATAGGACAGAGTAGAACTGCCCTATAGAGTTTCCAAGGAGCGCCTGGTGGATTTGAACTGCCAACCTTTTGGTTAGTAGCCATAGCTCTTGAACACCAGGGTTTCCAAATCCTAGATCTAAAAATAAAGTGAGACTTAAAGCCCCTCCCTCCTTTTTTCTTTTTTTAGTTTGCACCCATTTGCACCCATGCTAAATGTGACAAATTCCTTTGGCAGTGATTGGGTTGGGGTAGGAGTATTCCTACACAGTTTGTTAATCATGGACATTGCCAGGAATCCTAAAGCCATGCAGAGATGTTTGTTTCTTAGTGTGTGATAAGCTGAAATCTCATTTTATTTTCATTTTAAGATCTGGTTTGGGGTCTTCATATGAGAAACTAGGTGAGCACAATTGAAAAGTAATTGTACAAGCACACGTTGTTATTAGGTGCCGTGGAATCAGTTCCAACTCATAGCGACCCTGTGTACAACAGAACGAAACACTGCCGGGTCCTGCGCCATCCTCACAATCGTTATGCTTGAGCTCATCGCTGCAGCCACTGTGTCAGTTGTCTTTTGAGTGCCTTCCCACCTGAGGGGCTCATCTTCCAGCGCTATATCAGACAATGTTCCGCTGCTATTCATAAGGTTTTCACTGGCTAATCTTTTCAAAGGAGACCGCCAGGTCCTCCTTCCTAGTCTGTCTTAGTCGGGAAGCTCAGCTGAAACCTGTACACCATGGGTGACCCTGCTGGTATTTGAATACTGGTGGCATAGCTTCCAGGATCACAGCAACATGCAAGCCCGCACAGTGCAACAAACTGACAGACACGTGGTGGGTACAACCACATATCTATTTTAAAAGAAGGATGAAGAGGAGAGTCCCTGAGTGGTGTAAGCAGTTTGTGATTGGCTGCTAACCTAAAGGTTGGCAGTTTAAACCCACCCAGCAGCACTGTGAAAGAAAGTACTGGCAATCTGCTTCTGTAAAAATTATAGCCAAGAAAACCGTATGGAGCAATTCTATTCTGTAACACAAGGGGTCGCCGTGAGTTGGAGTCAACTTGACAGCAATGAGTTTTTGTTTTTGTTTTATAAAGAGGAGAAAACCCAGCAGTACTTTATAGTTGTATCAGTATATTACTTAATATCTGTTGTCGACAAGTCTTTTTTAGATTTGAATTTCCCTTTGCACATAATTGGTAATATATAAATATTTCCTAGAATCTCGAATGTAATCTACAGCCGACAACACGTTCCATTCAGAAATCCTCTTAGAACAGCCTTTGCATGGTTCTAAGGATGGATTCGGAGCCCTGGTGGCACAGGGGTTAAGAGCTCCGCTGCTAACCAGAAGGCCAGCAGTTCGAATCCACCAGCGGCTCCTTGGAAATGCTCCTGGGCTGTCCTACTCTGTCCTGTAAGGTCACTAGTAGTCGGAACCGACTCGACAGCAGCAGGTTTTGGAATGATGGCTCATTCTCACTGTTAGGGTTTTCCTGTTCTTAGAGACACCTTAAGGTGAAACCTTCACTGCCTCCCTGTGAAGTCTTCCTCTTTGTTGAAGGAATTAACAAATGAAACCTTTTGATGGAGACTAAAACCATCCTGCGTCAAATTCCACGGTGTGGCTTGGGACTGGATTGCCATAGGTTCTGTCAGGGCAGCTCTTGAAATTTACTAAATGCCTCTCTGGGAGCCAAATGTGACAAATTCCTTTGGCAGTGAGTGGGTTGGGGTAGGAGTATTCCTACACAGTTTGTTAATCATGGACATTGCCAGGAATCCTAAAGGCTTTGCTTTCCACTGCAGACAAATAGCTCAGCTGCAAACCACAGAGGATTTTGCTGTTCCATTTGTCCGGGAGGAGAAAGTTACCCAAGCCCCTGAGGAAATCCAGGATGTTTAAGAAAGTCAGAACCACCCTTTCATCTTTTTTTTTTTAGTTTTATCTCATTCCAGTACCATAAACCTCTTCTCCATCTTGGATTGATTGACTCTATACCAAGTTGTTCGCCTCATACTCCCTACGTGTGGTAAAATTTTTGGCTAAAGTACTAATTAAACCTAAAGGGGCGCCAAGGGGAAAATACAGTCTTGAGTCTCCCTCTGGTGGACATTTAGGGTAGTCCACACACAGCTCTTTGCCAGATTAAGGGATGAATTTCAGAAATAAATATACAGAGAACATATAGCACACATAGTAAAAATATTCCAAGATGCCACCAATATGTATCAATATTTCCCATACAATCATTAAGATTCTCAAATTCCATATTCACTGCTCTGATTTTCTGTTTTGTTTCAAAGAATCTTTCTTCATTTTAAAAGTCTGAATAAACAGCTCCTTGAAACAAAACAGTCTAAAGAGAGTCTCCCTCCCCACCCCTATCAGCAGATGAAAGTGCACAGCTTTTCCATCTCGATTTCTGTTCTAACAGAGAAGACCAAAAGCATGGAGGATTTAATGTTTGTAAGCTGTAATTACCTTCTGGGCAGGATTCTACTGGAAACTTTTGTTCCCTTGCCTTTGCTCCCTCACCCAGCCCTTAACCCAGAGGAGGATTAAGTTGGGCTTTAGTATTTGTTTTGGCAACTTTCCTCAAGAAGGCTCCCAGGAAGCACACATGAGGGGCTTCCTTCAGGGCCCTATTCCGTATGTCCTCTGAGCTCCTTGGAGACTTTTCCTGTGTTCAGACAGCCAACTTAACGGCCCTCTGCACGGCTCCCTTTGACAGTGGAACACTGAAGAACTGCGTCTGCTCTCTTCAGACCTGACTGTTGGCTCGTGGTCTTCTGCCATTAGATTAATCTTCTCTCAGGCTCCATTGGGTATGCTCTAGAGGCTGGTATTTGAGCAGCATCCCTTACTTCTCTCCCAATGAGCCTTCTTCCCACTGTTGGATGCAGTGGCTAGTGTTCATCTCCACATACTTTGCTCTTTGACATCTGTAAGATGAACTGTAACTCCATCACTGATTTAAAAAAAAAAATCTTTCCCTTTAATAGACCTTCTCCATAGCCCAGCTATAAACTAGTAATGACCTCACCTGTTAGGTTTAAATAAATGTTCTTTTCTGATACTAGGCATAATGGTTAAGAGCTTGGCTGCTAACCAAAAGGTTGGCAGTTCGAATCCACCAGCCACTCCTTAGAAACCCTATGGGGCAGTTCTGTTCTGGCCTATAGGGTCACGATGAGTTGGAGTCAACTTGACAGTAACAGGTTTTGTTTTTTCTGATACTTACCTCCCTGATTCGAATCTGATGCCATCTATTAATTTAATTTAATGTTTAATATACAGCAAAATTAACTTATTTGTGGTGTATGTGGTTCTGGGACTTAAAATAGTTTTGCCTTTCCAGAATGTCATAAGTAGAAGCATTCTGTGTGTAACCCTTTGAGACTGGCTTCTTTCACTCAGCACAATGCCGTTGAGATTCATCCATGTTTCATGTACTGATAGTTGGTTCCTTTTTAGTGCTAAGTAGTATTCCACTGGATAGATGTAGCACAGTTTGTTCAGTCATTTACCCATTGAAGGACATTTGAGAGTTGTTTCCAGATTTGGTGATTATGAATAGAGCTGCAGTAAACATTTGTATGGGTTTTTGAGTGAACATACTTTTTATTTCTCTAGGGTTAATTGCTAGGAGCGGCGTTGATGGGTCATATGATAAATTTATGTTTAACTTGGTAAGACCTCCCAAAATGTTTTCCAGAGTGACAGTGCCCTTTTAATTCCACCAGTAACACGTGAGAGTTGCAGTTGTTCTGCATCCTCTTCAACAGTTGGTATTATCAGGATTTTATTAAAATTTTGTTTTTAGTAATTCTCATAGGTGTGTAAGGAGCCCTGTTGGTGCAAAGGTTCAGTGCTAGGCTACTAACCGAAAGGTTAGTGTTTTGAACCCATCCAGCAGCTCTGCAGGAGAAAGACCTGGTGATCTGCTTTTGTAAAGATTACAGCCAAGAAAACCCTATGGAGAAGTTCTGCTTTGTCACATGGGGTCACTGAGTTGGAATTGACTTGATGGTAACCAGCAGCGACAACAGCAACAATAGGTGTACGTTGGTATCTCATTGTGGTTTTAATCTGGATTTCCTTAATGGCTAATGAGGAGTCCTTGGGTGGTGCAAATGGTTAAGCGCTCCACTATCAGCTGAAAGATTGGTGGTTCGAAGCCGCCCTGAGGTGCCTTGGAAGACAGTCCTGGCCATCTGCTCTAAAGGTCACAGCCTTGAAAACCCTGTGGAGCTGTTCTATTCTGCACAGATGGGGCCACCATGAGTCAGAATCGACTCCACAGCAACTACTGGCTAATGATACTGAGTGTCTTTTCATGTGCTTATTTATCATTTGTATGTTCTTTTTGGTGAAGTATCTCTTCAAGTCTTTTGCCCATTTTTTTAAACTGCATTTTTTTCTTACCATTGAGTTTTGAGAGTTCTTTATATAATACAAATCCTTTAACTAATATGCAGTTTGCAAATATTTTTACAAATCTGTAGCTTGTCCTTTCACTCTCTTAACATTGTTTATCACAGAGAAAAAGAATTTTGATGAAGTTCAATTTATCAATTTTCTTCTTTTATGGATGTGTGTTGGGATCTTGTTTAAGAATTCTTTGCCTAAGCCCAGGCCGTGAAGATTTTCTCCTGTATTACTTCATAACTTATAGTGACTTCATAAAAGTTTATAGTTCTACATTTAGATTTATGATTTCATTTTTATTTAATTTTTGTGTAAAATGTAAGTTTTAGGCTGTGGTTAATATCTGTGCATATGGGTGTCTAATTGTTCAACACCATTTGTTGAAAAGACTATCCTTTTCCTTATGAATCTCTTTGTACCTTTTAAAAAAATTTATTGACCACATTCATGTGTGTCTCTATTGTTGTTCCATTAATTTATGACTGTATCCCTTCTCCGACAGAACATTGTTTGGATTACCACATGCTTAGAGTAATTCTTAAAATTCGGAAGTGTGAGTTATCCAACTTTGTTCTTTTTCAGAATTGTTCTGGTTATTGTTATTGTTTTGCCTCTCCATAGAAATTGTAGAATCAGCTTGTCTCTATGTACAAAAATTCTGCTGGATCATGATTAGAATTGTGTTAAATCTATGGATCAAACTGGGGAGAATCAACATTTTAAGTATATTGAGTCTTCTAATTAGTCAAAATGGTATGTGTCTCCATTTATTTAGGTCTTATCAGCATTTTGTAGTTTTCAACACATAGATCCTGCACATTTTTGTTAGATTTATACCTAAGTATTTAATTTCTTCTGGAACTATTTAAATAATTATTGTTGTTGTTGTTAGTTGCCATTGAGACGATTCTGACTCATGGTGACCACATGTGTGCAGGGTAGAACTCCTCTACAGAGTTTTCAAGGCTGTGACCTTTTGGAAGCAGATGGCCAGGCCTGTCTCCCCAGGCGCCTCTGGGTGGGTTCAAACAGCCAGCCTTTCAGCTAGTAGTTGAGCAACCCAGAGGGGCATGTAAATAATATTGTTTTTAAAAGTTTGTTTTCCAATATTCATTGATAGTATTTAGAAATATGATTGATTTTTGTGTATTAACCTTGTATGTATTGTGCAGTCTGGACAATGGGCACCATGAAAAGCAACTAAATTGTGACATCTTACCAATATCCTAGCCAATAACTTGCCAATACCTGTCAAGCAAAGGGGCACCAGTTCCTGGTGGCTGTGGGATGGGCCATTGGGTGAGAGTGGAAGAGGTGAAGTGTCTGGGAACTGTGTAGTGGGAGGACTGGTAGGGCTCTCTGAGGAACTCACACATGTGTCCCATAGACAGCCACGTTTGGATGCCTGCCAGAGAGAAGGCATCAAGTCAAGTCTATGTTAACCAGAGATGCACTGAGAACACCACTACTAGGTCTGGTTACATAAAGAGGTGCTTGTTTCTTTCCTTCTTCCTCCTTCCAGTTCTAACACATTGAGGAGGTTAGAACCTTAAAGAGGTGGGAGCTTTGAATCAGATATGAGACTGGATGTTTGCATTAGCCTATTCTAAGCTTTAAAAACTAAAAGCGAACAGAAAATTATGGTCAGGGAAGGGAGATTCAACAGCATTTGCAGATAAAGCCATTTCACATAATGTAATAAACTGGCAACGCTAACGTACAGCCACCAACACTTTAACCTCACCTTAGATGTCACTTCTCTGGAACTTTCATTTGTTCTCTACATGAGATTAGGTGTCCCTCTGATGTGCTCCTGTGGTCCTACATTTACCCCTGTTTTAGCACATATTTAACTCCTGATTTATTCTGTATATCACTAGGCTGCAGGTACTTTGAGGGCAGGGACGGAGCTTTGTTTACCAGTGTACACACAGTGCCAGCATGATGCCTGCCCCCTATTTGGCACGCATTAGCATTGACAGTAAGTTATAAGTATGTAGAAAAATTGTATCCTTGCTATGAACTGTCATATCATCTCTAAGATTATACAAATTTTTCGTTAAAAAAAGCTTCCTAATGAAAAGAAATAAAGAACTATGGGGAAATAGGTTTTTTCAATGCATGAAATTTCTTTTGCCAGAGCTGACCAAAAATGAAATGGACTGCTGAGGGAGATAATGAGTTCTCTGTCACTGGGAGGGTGTTCATGTATAAACTGAATGACTGCTTGATCTGGGAGTTTGTAGTGATTCAGATTAATGGTAGGACTAGGTCACCTATAAGCTCATTCCAACTCTGAGCTTCTAATTAGTGTTTATAATGCTTTTAAATCACTAATAGAATTGAATGTAAGATTCAACTCTTGAGTCAATGCTAAGGCGATCTAAGGCTCATCTTACTATTACTGAAAACAGAATCTAAGAAGCCAGAAACATCCATTCATGGAAATGTTTTAAAGTAATTGGTCCATTTATGATAATTCAAATAATGTGTTTTGTTAATATCAACTTGATTATTTCTCACAAGTGATTATTTATCATTGCAGTAAAGGAGTGAGTCTGAATTAATCTGATAGGGAAAATCAAGAATCACAGCTTTGGAGATCAAAACTAGGGAAACCAACTCGGGAGTTTTTTTTTATTGTACTTTAGATGAAGGTTTACAGAACGAATAGTTTCTCATTAAACAATCAGTATACATATTGGTTAACAACATTTATAACATTGGTTAACAACAATTGGTTGACAATGACACGTCAACACTCTCCCTTCTCGACCTTGGAAGACCTTTTTTTTTTTTTTTTGGTGAAAATATATGTAACCAAAGATATACCCTTTCAAAAATTTCTACATGTACAATTCAGTGACATTGATTACATTCTTCCAGTTGCGCTGCTATTCTCACTTTCCTTTTCCAAATTATTCCTTCACTATTATCTTCAACTCACTGTCCCCTAGGCTTCCCATCAAACCTTTTGAGTTAATGTTGTCAATATGATCTCACATAGATAATTCTTTTTTTTCTTTGTACTTTAGACGAAGGTTTACAGAACAAATAGTTTCTCATTAAACAGTTAGTACACATATTGCCCTATGACAATGGTTAACAACCCCATGACATGTCAACACTTCAACACTGTCCCTTGTCAACCTTGGGTTCCCTATCACCATCTTTCCTGTCCCCTCCTGCCTTCTAGTCTTTGTCCCTGGACTGCTGTGTCTCATTAGTCCCATTTTGTTTTATGGGGCTGACCCAGTACGGAGATTTTAATGTGATATTAATCACCTGGGGATCCTGTTAAAATGCAGATTCTGTTTCAGTGGGTCCGGGATGGGGTGTAAGATTCCACATTTCTAGCAAGCTCCCAGGACATAAAGCTGGTTTTCCCAAACCTTGCTATTCATATGAACCTCATGGGGACAAATGTAGATTCCGGGTCCTCGTTCCAGAAATACTAAATCAGAATTTCCAGGAGAGTGTCTTAGGAATCTGTGTGTTTAATACACCAGCCAGTTGCCATCAAGTCAGCTCTGACTCATGGAGACCCCCGTGTGTCAGAATAGAACTGCACTCTACAAAGTTTTCAATGGCTAATTTTTTGGAAGTAGATCACCGGGCCTTTCTTCTGAGGTGCCTCTAGGTGGACTTGAACTTCCAACCTTACGGTTAGCAGCAGAGTGCATTAGCCATTCGCACCCCCCAGGGGCTCCATATGTTTAATAAGTGTACTAAATGATTCTTATGTCAGGCAATTTTGGGAACTGGTTTCCTAAGAACTGCTGGGTCAATATCTTGGGGCGGTTGTGGGTAGGGATGAGGTGCTGGTCTTTAAGGGCAGACGGGGATGTGAGGGGAAAAAAGAGGAGACAGCAGAGCAGTGAGTCAACCTTGAGTGCATTTTAGACCTACCTGGGGAGCTTTTAAACATCCTCAGAACCCTTGGGGGTGACTCCAGTGTGCCGCTAAGATTGAGAACCGCCACTGTAGAGGGAGGTGGCTAAGCCAGGCAGGAGCTGACTGCTGTTCAGCAAAAGTTTGTTGAATAAAGAAATGGATGATTCGTTTAAATTATTGGTAGGATCTCGTGCATGCTGCTGACCTCTCTTTCTATAAGTGTGGTTTGAAAGTAATCTGTACTTTAAGGTAAATCTTGCTTTCTTTTCTTTTTCTTTTGTAATTGACAAAATAGTTGTCCCCTCCTCCCCCAAACACATCATTATTAACAGACACTGATGAAAGAATGCAATGTTCACTGATGGAATTAAATAAAGAAAAGACTTTAGGGAGGCCTTGGCAGCGGGCTTGCTGACCATGAGCGTTCTCATCGGCCTGCAGAGCTGTTCCTGTTTGCTAACAAGCTGGCTTTCTGGAGCCATCACACTGGGCACTAGGACAGCTGGCTCGCCTGGGAGCTTCTTGGAAAGGTGAGACACCAGCATAGGAAAGTGTCTAATTACTTCTTATTTCACTTCCCCAAACCAACTTACCACAAAGCAGAGAGAGATGAACTGTTCTTGCCATATCATCACATCTGATCCGTGTGCTAAACTTCACCCAAATTCAAAGTAGCACACCCTGGTGAGGTTTACACTTTTTTCTTCAGTAATTTACTGCTTCCTTCTCCTGCGAATCTAGTAAACCAAGTAACAATGGAGTGGGGAGAGAAGGAATTGTTCTCATCTTTAAAATAAGAAAAAAAAATAAAACATGCTTTGGCATAAAGCAGAGCTAACTTGCTACTGTAAACATCAGCAATCCTGTCACAGACAGCTGCACACTGGTGGCGCCCCCACCCAGGGAAATGTGTACACAGTGCAGACACACACACTGGACTCAGGCAGCAACAATGGAGAATAGGACCTGGAGGTCCTTTCCCAGGTTTTATCTTTAGCAGGCATCAATGTCGAATGTAGAAAGTCAGCTACTAATTTCTCCCAGAAAGAATCTGGCTTCCTCTGTTTGTATGGAATTTCCTCCAAGTGTGTGGCTTAGGAGACCCAAGTCCACAAAGAACAACAGTATGGGACAGGATTAATGTCACCTGTCTTTCCTTGTCTGCCCTGCTCCTGGGGAATAACGCACTTCAAGCAACACTAAACAATTCCAAATGGCTTGAGGGCAATTGCTTCTAATTCCTAAAGATTTTCCATTAAAAAGTGTACTTACATATTATATATAAAAAATGACAGGAAGAAATACAAACTTTACTGACGTCTGCATAGCTAAGTCGAACACTTGAAAAAGTTGTTTGTGGAAATGGCGATGAACGTGATTTTAAGATGTGTAAATGTCATTATCGTTTGTGGAGGCTGAACACAGACATTTGGCTTCTTCTTGGACTGACAAAAACTACAAAATAGCTTAGCTCTCATAAACTATTACTTGGAAATGGCACTTCCGTATTAAGAAAACTTAATTAATACATGTTGGAAGGAGCAATTACTGAACCGCCGAATCACACATTTTAGAGCCAGAAGATGCTTTAAAGATTATCTAGTCCAGTGGTTTGCAAAATTTAGCGTGTGTCAGAATCACCTAAAGGGATTGTTAAAACAGGTTGGTAGACCTCACTTATGGAGTTTCTGATTCCCAGGTGATGCTGATGCTGCTGGTCTGGGGATCACACTTTGAAAACCACTGGTCTAGTTCATTTGTACCTTATAGCTGAGGCAACTGAGTCCTGAAGCAGTAGTGCCTGGCCCTCTTGTAGTGGCTGAATACTCTCTGTTCCTATATAGGGTAAACTCCTCCACTTCAGTACAAGGTATTATCACCTTCAAGGACATTGTTTTAATAATTGCCCCTTCTCCTGGCATCAACACCTTCTGGCATTAACTCCCCAGTATGTTAATCAGCACAAGTGTGTTGTGATATTGTCCATCTTAAAAAGACCATCCCCAGGACTCACTTCCCATCCCAGTGACACCCTAAAGAAAAACTCCTTGGAAGCATTGTCTATAGTCATTGTTCCACCTCCTCTCGTACCATTCTTCCTTGAACTCAGTCTAATCAGGCTTTCGTCCTGATCATTTTACTGAAACAGCTCTTGTCCAGGTTGCCAGTGGCCTTCATATTGCCAAATACAATGGTCAATTCTCAGGTTTCGTCTTGCTTGACTCATCTGCGACGTAGTTGATTACTCCTTCCTTCTGAAACATTTTCTTCATTGGCACTGGGACACCTCTCTCTCAGTTCACCTTCTAGCTCACTGGCTACTGCTTCTTAGTCTTCTTTGTTGATTCTTCCTCCTTACTCTTACCTCTAAACATTGGAGCTGTCCAGGGCTCAGTCCTTAGACCTCTTCTTTGTCTACACCCACTTTCTAGGTGATGTAATCCAGGAATACGGTGTATACATTGACAGTTCCCAAATTTATGTCTCCAGCCTCGACCTCTTCTCCTAAACTCCAAGTTAGCATACAGGCAGTCTTCCCTTTGCACAGTGGCACAAGACTGTAAAAATGACAATGTAAATAGAAACCATGCAAAGTGAGCATAATAATCAGTGGGAAAAGTTATGATTGTTCTGGGACCTTTAAATTTTTTTTTGTCAAAATATTAAAATCTCTCTTCCTGTCAGTTATAAATGTATAGGAAAATGAAAAAATAGTAAAACAAATATTTATTTAAACACACCAATTTAAAATGTTCTTATTAGAAACATTGACAATTGAAGTGTTTTATGTCTTTGTAAAGTAATTTTGAACAGTGCTTGCCACTTTCTTCTCGTCATATAACTTATGATACTGAGTAAGTAATTTTCTATGCTTTGGTGAATTGTCATACTCCTTTCTAGGTTTGAGTCAGCTTCCAACATTTTGTCCTTTGTGCTTTTGTTATGAAATATCTCTGACAGTTCCTTTAATGTAAAGCTTTCTGTCAGAGTCACCTTCTCTGGGATATCTTTATCCTTTTCTCCACAACCACTTTCCTCAGTTATGTTGATATGCTGACATCCACTGAGCACCTCTGGCTGCATATCTGGAGTCTCCTGAACAGCAACAGTGTCAACATTCCCACAGTCAACTCTAACTCCATTTACATTTGATATGAATTTCACTGCCAGTGTTACCACTTTTTCCCCTGCACTTTCATTTACGTTGGCCAATCTCTTCTTGCAATTATCTATTTTTACCAAAATGTCATATAGTTTTATCAGTAGGAGATAAGGAGGCAACACAACTACACACTTTGCTGTCTGCGTGAACTGAGTAACAGATGTGCGGTAACCAATAACAGACAGACTTCGAAAGAAGTGATGTGTTTGGTCACTGATCATGATGTGCATCTATTATTTTTGAACTGAAGAGCTAGCAGTGAACTCTGTGCTTTATGCAATTACTTGCAGTTAATATACTATGGTAACTGAAATTTGAACCATACTTTGGGGGGCTGGTGTTATTTAAACCATTGTAACTGAAATTTGCGTATATCAGAATCATGCAAAGTGAGGACTGCCTGCATTTAACTTCCTACTTGAATATTTAATAGATATCTCACACTTAACATGTTCTAATATGAAGTTTTATTTTCTCCAACCCAAATGTATTCCTCCTGCAATCATCTTTGTTTTGTTAAATGGCAACCCCATTCTTCTAGTTGTTCAGATCAAAACCTTGGAATCATTCTTGACTTTTCGCTTTCTCTTATACTGCACTAATCAGTTAATCTTGTCAACTCAATGTTCAAAATGTAATTAGATATTCCACCATTTCTCACCACCCTCACTGCTATTATCCTCATCTGGGCCATTGTCATGTCTCACCTAGCTTCTTAATTTGCCTTCTTGTTTCTACCCTAACACCACTACATCTATTCTCCACAGGAGTCAGAAATATCCTTTAAAAATGTAAGTCAATCATTTAACTCCTCTGCTCAAAATCCTTCGGTAGCTGCCTGTCATGGATTGAAATGTGTCCCCCGAAAATATCTGTCAGCTTGGCTGGGTCATGATTCCCAGTATTGTATGATTATGTACCATTTTGTAATCTGATGTGATTTCCTTATGTGTTGTAAACTCTATCACTATGATGTAATAAGATGGATTAGTGACAGTTATACTGATGAGGTATACAAGATTGGATAGTGTCTTAAGCCAATCTCTTTTGAGATATAAAAGAGAGAAGCAAGCAGAGACACATGGGAACCTCAAGCCACCAAGAAAGGAGTGCTGAGAGCAGAGCACGTCCTTTGGACCTGAGGTTCTTGTTCAGAGAAGCTCCCAGACCAAGGGAAGATTGATGACACAGACCTTCCTCCAGAGACAACAGAGAAAGCGTTCCCCTGGAACTGATGCCCTGAATTTGGACTTGTATCCTACTGGACTGTGAGAGAATAAACTTGTCTTTGTTAAAGCCATCCCCTTGTGGTATTTCTGTTATAGAAGCACTAGATGACTAAGACACTGCCTGTTTCAGAGTAAAAACCAGAACTTCTGTAATGGTCTTCAAAACCTTTATCGTCTTACTCAAGTTAACCTCTCTGACCCCCTTTCCTTCCACATTCCCCCTTGCTCACTCTGCTCTAGCTGCACTGGCTTCCTTGCTCTTCCCTGAATAAGCCAAGTATACTTTTGCCTCAGGGTCCTGCCGCTTGTTTTACCCCCTCTCTGGTATGTTTCTTCCCCACATATCTATATGACTCACTCCCTCACTTCCACATTGCTTCTGTTCAAATATCATTTTATGACCATACTATATAAAATAATAATACCCACATTTCCACCCCTCATTTGGCAATTCTTTATCCCCATTAGACTTGTATTTTTCTCTATAGCATTTATCACCATCCAACATATCACATATTGATGTGTATATTTTCCCTACCACCAGATTGTAAGTTTCATAAGAGCAGAGACTTAGTCTATTTTGTCATAGCTTTAGCTCCAGGACTTAAATCATCACCTGGGAAACATAATAGGTCTTCAAGAAATACTTGTTGCGTGAGTAGATAATGAATATTGCTGGTTTGTGGCAGTTGTGGAGAATCTAGTCTCCATTGTATGGCTTCTGCTAAAGACCTGGTAACTTGAGTGATGAGCCAGGTAATGACTTGAATGCTTTGGTGTGTTTTGATTGCAGATGCAGAGCTGTCTTAGAAATACAGAAGTATATTGAAAACTTTCTTAAATAGACATGGCACTTAGTTTTTACCTGCAGAATATGTACATCCTATCTGGGAATGTCTTCTAGTAGTAATTTTGCCATCAAATTTGCCTTATTAAACAAACCTGAAAGTTGATTTTCTAGTATAAATAATTTGAAGCAAAAATATTCTTTATAATTTGGTTGTTTTTTTATTTGTTTTCATTTATTTATTTTGGAATAATACGGGAAAATGTAAGGAGGAAAAAGGAAATGCTAAAAAGTCTGTTGGTGACCTCATGTGCGAGGACTATGTGTGTAAAGGACTGAAGGAAAAGAAATCAGGTAGGAACCTGGAAATAGAGTGATGGAGCCAGACTGATCTTTTGGAAGTTACAATCAGACACCTTTTGTGTACACATCTTCTGGAAACCCCCTTTTTACACCAGCCATTTACTCTAGTCACCAGCTGCATATAGGTATAATTTGACAACAACTTGACTTATTTTCACTGTGTATTTCTTACTTTCTGGCCCAGGGCTTCTCTGCCTACACTAAGTGGGCATTCTGGAGCATGTGAGGGCAACTCTTAATTATTGGTGGATGGGAGCTGGCAGATACATAGTCCCCTCTTTCAGATAAATAGTCCTCTTGGGTGAACACTTCTGAGATACGCCTTCATGTCTCCCCAGAGGACCCCAGGGGATCAAGCCTCTGTTGCCCACAGTGGTGATAGGATTGGCTTTCCCTCCTTCCTCCTTATTTTCTTCCCAGTCTCTCCCTTTGTTCCCTGGGATCACACCCCAAAATAAACTACCTGTATACCAGACTTTATCTTGGGCTCTACTTTTTGGGGGGAACCTAGGCAAAGACAAAGGTCAAGAAGAAGACTTTTAAAACACTTTTGTGCTAACTGCTGAGGGGCTTAGATGAGGGGAACACAAATTTCTATAAACACACTTACCTCTGAGATGCTCCCTCCTCACTCAAAGATCTCCATTGGCTCTCTATGGCGTATATAATAATGACCCAGATCCTTATTATAGAGATGGAAGGAAGGTGCTTTACACTCTGACCCTACCTACCTCTTGAAGAACTCCAATTGAACCAGTCCTTTTATTTCTTCCAAATATGCCATTCACATTTTTGCTTTTGTTTGTTTTTTTCTCCCAAGGATAAATAAACTCAAGTCTCATATTCTCCTAGAAGCCTTTTCTAATCACTTAACTTATGATGATCCTGCCTCCCACGATCCCTTGCTGCACTTTTTGTCTGGAACACTCATTTGTTATGTATGCCATGTTGCCTTAAATTATTATTTATCTCTTTATTTATATGTTCTGACTCAACTTTACTGTAATCATCTTGTGGGAATAGATTATATCTTACAATTCAATATCTCTAGCAGTACTTCACACAATGTCCTGAACAATAAATGCTACTGATACTGAGACTGACAATGTAGTGACATGATCTAAAGCAGTATTTAACAAAATGTTTTATGGGGTATTAATAGGCATTATATGAACAAAAGTGTTCTGTGTTCAATTAACTTGGGAAACCTTGGAGGACTTCTCTGAGTCTTTAACTAAACTTGATTGAAAATCTCTAAGAGGAAAACAATATACAGTTTTCCCAAACTGATTTGGCCATATAATTTTTTTTCATGAAGCATTCCTTTAGGCTAGTCTCCTGAAATACACACTTAAATTATTTCTAAATACGTTGATTGTCTACATAAAACCCTAGGGCTGTAGGACCCAGTGAGGGTGTAGGGGAATGGATGCAAGTCTCAGCCAGAAATACTAGCTGTTACTAGAAGGGCTTATGATATACCTGAGAAGTCAAAATATTAGCATTCTAAAATTCACTAATGAACGTGTGCCAAGAATTAACTGCGTAAACTGTGTCTATACTAGCTGATGGGTTATTTAGAAGAGGCATAATCAAAGTTGGATGGGGGCAATCTGTTCTCTAGGAGGTACATGTGAATATGGAGTTCTCTTGCAAATAGGGCTCCTGGAAGCTTGCTCTGGTATGCCTGGATTTCTAATGTGACTATACAGATTAGACTCATCTCCAAGGACCATTGCTACATACACGGATAATTTACTATTTGTTCTCAGGTCCATTCCTCACTTTTCTGCAGACTACATTTCCCAGGCTCCCTTGCTAACCCACTTCAGCTAAGTTTGTCTTATGAGGGGCTCTGGGTGGATAATGGCAGACAGGAGAAAGGAGAACTTGAAGCAAGTGTGGCTTAAAATATTTTTTTGGAGGCTCAAAAAAAATCTTGACTTTTTCATTAGTGACACTTGAACCATAACTAAGTAAATGCAGGGAAGGGAATGATGCCTTAATTTTTTACTTGAGAAGTTAAGGGAGAGAGAAATATCTAGTGATGTGGCAGAAGTATCCAAAGAAGACTCAAACTCCTGACTCCCTTTCTCTGCTGAAAATGGGCCAAGGTCTAAGCCACATCCTGTGCCCAGTTCTCCTTCAGAACTTTCTTACTCCTTCTACCATACTTTTTGACTCTTTGACTCCTCAAATCTCTTTGTCTATGTGTCTCTACTGTTCTATACTAGCATTTCTCAGAGTATGTTCCTCGGACTCTTCCTAAGGTGATCCCTATTGATAACAAAGTTTGGGAACCATTGTCTTGGTTTACCATGTCCTCCTGTCTTTGTGCCATTCTTCACCAGGTCTGAATCTTATTGATAATCATACTAATACCTTCGCTTCTTTCCCCTCCTTGCACTTTCATTCAGTTACCCAAACAGTCCTTCACTCTAGATGAATCCTCTGCCAATGTTTGTGTTCTGCTCTCTGTCTAAGAAATATAGCTAAAGAAAACTATATGACATTCAGATTGCTACTAATACAAACTCCAGCCAGGGTCTCCACACAGCTCAGAAATCTTACTTGTCCTTGATCTGCTTGTTTTCTTTCCCCCCACAGCAGCTATTTTAAAATGTACTACTGTCTTTAGGAATTTTACCCTTTTTCATCACTCTCATTCTCAGCCAATGATATGTTGATAGTCTTTCCTTCTTCAGAGAGAAAATAGAGACCATCACCAGGAAGGCATTCTCTTTATGCTTTTCCCATCTCTCTTAAAACTGGCCTATGTAGCTCCTAGCCCATCTCACAGGGAGAGGCATCTCCCTTCATCAAGTAATTCCGCCCCCTGTACCTTAGGTCTCATTCCCTCCCTCTTTTGTATTTTTCATTTCTCGCTTCTAATGGCTCTTTCTCCTCTGGATGTAAAAATGCCCATTACCTTAGAAATAACTTTCCTCACTTTCACTATCTCAGTCTTTTCCGTTACCACTTTCTTCTACTTCCTTTAGTCCTTCATCCATCATAATTTGGCATCGGCGTCTACTGCAATTATCCTTATTTGAAAACTACTAAAAAAAACAAAATGAAAACAAAAACCCAAAATAAGTCACCCATAATCTCAACACTTAAAAAAAAAAAAAGTAAAATAAGAAACTGTTATTTCCCTCTCTATTCATCAAATACCCTAGAAGTAAATTGCCTATATTAGAAATATTAACCTTTGTCTCCCTCTTTTATTGTGTTTTTAATTTGTTTATGCTCTAATTTTCTGTAGAGAAGCTTTTGATTTTTATGTAGTCAGTACTCTATTTCTCCATTTTGTGGATTCTGAGTTTTTTTTTATTTTGCTTTGGAATGTCTCTCACATGTCTAGGTTATGAAAATGTTTTACTGTTTAAAAATGTTTATATAGATTTTTCTCATTTACTTTCTTATGCCTGAAGTTTATTTTGGGATTTAACATTGTTTTCTTCTACATGAGTAGCCACTTGTCCCAACTCCAATTTTTGAAAAATTCATCTTTTCCCACTGAATTGAAGTACTGTGTTTATTGAATGTTAAATTTCAAAATATACTTAAGTTTGTTCTGCAGTCTGTTCCACTGATTGACTTTTCTGTGATGTTCCAGTGTCATAATTGTTTGTTTACATAAGCTTTATAGTGAATTTTAGAATCTGACAGGTTAAGTTCCTTTATCACTATTCTTTTTCAAAAGTTTCTTGGAAAATTGTTGTACATTTATTCTTCCTGGTGAATTTGAGAATTATTTACTTCCAATCTCCACCTCATACTCATACCAAAAGCAAGATCATATTTTGTGATTCTAACTGATAGTCATTAAATTTATGCATTAATTTGAAAACAATATGATTTTTAAAGATATTCTTTCCCCATCTTCACATCCCGGGATTATAATGTATTTCTTCATTTATTCTATATTTTCAATAGGTATTATACGTTTCTTGTTAAATGTACTTCTAGGTGTTGTCACTATTCTAAATGGGTTCTCCTACCTCTCATCCCCCCATTTTCTTTTTGAACTGGTCATTGCTAGTATAGAAGTGATTTAATCATTTTTATATATTTATCTTCTATCTAGCCACCTTACTAAATTCTATAATTAGGGGCAATAGTTTTTCAGTTGAGTGTTTTGTATTTTCCAGGCATGTGCCATACCCTCTGCAAATGATGATTTTTGTAATTTCTTTTCCAGTATTTGTTGGCATATCTTGTTTAATATTTTAATCACGTTTAGAAACTATTCTTATTACTTGGAGGTTTTTTTTTAAAGCTCAGGAATATCTGTTCCAATATCTCAAATAATTTTTGTCATGTATTTATGCAATCACATATTTTTCCCCTTAATATTTTTAATGTAATAAATTACACTGATAGATTTCTAATAATCGGGAAATTTGCTTTTCTGGAATTTATCTAGTGTAGTCCTAGGCTATAAATATTTCAAAACATTGCTAGATTTGATTTGTTAATATCTTGTTTCAAATTTTAGTTTTATTAGTTATAAGTTCCCTAGTTTTCTTTATTGGCATATCTTTATCAATCATGTTTGGCATTAGAATTTGCTATCATAATACTTTGATATCATTTTTCCCAAATGAATTGGGAAACCTCAAGGGCATAGCAAGGTGTCTTAGTCATCTGGTGCTGCTGTAACAGAAATACCACAAGTGGATGTCTTTAAGAAAGAGAAATTTATTCTCTCACAGTTCAGTGGGCTACAAGTCCAAATTCAGGGTGTCAGTTCCAGGGGAAGTCTTTCTCTTCTGTGTCGGCTCTGGAGGAAGGTCCTTGTCATCAGTCTTCCATTGGTCTGGGAGCATCTCAGCGCAGGAACCTCAGGTCCAAAATATGCGCTCTGTTCCTGGCACTGCTTTCTTGGTGGTATGAGGTCCCCATGTGTCTCTGCTTGCTTCTCTCTTTTATATCTCGAAAGAGATTTGCTTAAGACACTACCTAATCTTGTAGACCTCATCAATATAACTGCCGCTAATCCATCTTATTACATCATAGTGATAGAGTTTACAACACATAAGGAAATCACATCAGATTACAAAATGGTAGACAATCATACAATACTGGGAATCATGATGTACCCAAGTTGACAGATATTTTTGGGGGACACAATTCAATCCATGATGCAAGGGTAGTGAGTGCACAGGGGCATCTCTAAGTTGTTCCCCACCCCGCCCACAATTTCAAGATGAATAGACCTTGATAGCAGCCACACAGCAGCAGAAACGCCTTCCCCCCTCTTATCTGGCTGTCTCAGTCAGTTACCTTTCATATTTGTGGTGCCTTGGAATGTCATTCCATGCCTTGTCTGATGCCCCCTTAGACTTGCAATCGGAGGCAAGTGCCCCCCTACCCCCCACCCCCGCCCCACGACTCTAGAAAGCTTTCTGTTTTTTTCCCGCCTATACTCTGAAATGGAGCCCTGGTGGCACCAGTGGTTAAGCGTTTGGCTGCTAACCAAAAGGTCAGCAGTTCAAATCCACCAGCTGCTCCTTAGAAATCCTATGGGGCAGTTCTACTCTGTCCTATAGGGTCGCTATGAGTTGGAATCGACTCGACGGCAATGGGCTTGGTTGGTTTTTGGGTTTTATACTCTGAAATAGAATGTTGAAGGTTAGAGATAACTCACATGTAAAACATCTTGAATCTGGTGCTATTTTTAATGCTTGAGCTTTAGTATGTATTTCTTTTTTTCAATTTTTACTACAGATGTTGATCTGTTTAGGTTTTCTACAGGTCCCTGCATCAATTTTGTTAATTTATATTTTGATAGAACATCATCTATTTCCTTTAGTTCTTAAAGCTTGTTGGCATAAAAAAAGTGGTAGATATTGTTTGTCAGTGCTTTGTGATGAGAGAAGACATTTTATAAGTAGAAAATATTTCCGTAGAACTAGAGTGATTTTAAAGAATGTAAATTGGATCATTTTGCTCACCAGCTAACCATTCATTGACTTTTTTTTTTTTTAAATTGTGCTTTAGGTGAAAGTTTACAGCTCAAGTTAATTTCTCATTAAAAAGTTTATACACACATCTTGTTTTGTTACATTGGTTGCAATCCCTTCAATGTGACAGGACGCTCCCCCTTTCCACCCCAGGTTCCCTGTGTCCATTTGTCCAGTTCCTGTCCATTCCTGCCTTCTTGTCCTGCTTTTGAACAGGAACTGCCCATTTGGTCTCGTATATTTGATAGAACTAAGAAGCACGTTCTTCACATGTGTTGTTTTTTGTTTTGTAGACATGTCTAATCTTTGTCTGAAAAGTGGGCTTTGGGAATGGTTTCAGTTCTGGGTTAGCAGTGTCCAGGGGCCATAAAAATGCACAACTCCTGACCATGACCCATATGATGATCTGACCTCTATTTAATAATCCAACTTCATCATGTGTCATTCTGCTCCAAGCTTCAGTTGCAAAGGTCTTCTCTCTGTTCCACCAAAATAATAAGCTTTTAACCCTCTATGACCTTTATGGGGTCCCTGGGTGGTGTAAATGGTTAATGCACGTGGCTGCTAACTGAAATGTTGGATGTTCTAGTACTCTCAGAGACACCTCTGAAGAAAGGCCTGGTGAACTACTTCCAAAAAATCAGCCATTGAAATCCCTATGGAGCACAGTTCTACATGGGGTTGCCATGAGTCAGAATCGACTCAATGGTAACTGTTTATGACCTTTATGCCTGCTGTCACTCTTTCCTTCGATTGTCAGGAAATAATATGCTGTGTTAGAGAATAACAGTGGGGATCTTAATTTAGGCCCATTGGAGGAGGTAACATTTGTCACCTGTAATATGGGAGGGAGCCAACCATGTGAAGATCAGATGAAAGACAAATGCTTTCTAAATTATGATTATCTGCTGTTATTTTCTAGCAAAGTATTCTATTAATTTTCATAACACATCACTATATATATAATTATTTATTTACTTATCTCTGTGATTATATGTCTCCTCACTAAATTGTAAGCTCCGTGGGGGTAGGAGCCCAGTCTTATTCACAACTGAATGAATGAAACATTATGTTTTCTATTTAAGTGGAATGATGTGATGAATTGTTGAGCAGTAATGGAAAGAGCTATGTACATGCTTACTGATTTCTTATCTGGATATGTACAAGGAGCTATATTTCATCCCCTGGTCACAGGCCAGGAGTAACAGGTTTCCCAGGTTTGCATGTGGTAGGCAGAAATGGGGCATGGGGCACTTTCAGGAAACTGAAGAGATGATATAAGCAACAATGCCATGCTCCACTGGTGGTGGTTATATTCAGAAATCCACTAAGAGTTTGACATCCCCATGTATAAATATATTTGTAAAATCACACATAGTGAAACTCTACATTGTTTTCTTGTATTATAGTGTAAGGCCTGAAATGAAGATTCAGTATTAAGTGCTGCCTTGACATGTGGTAAATTGGATGTCAGAGGGCCTCAAATGGCTTAACTGCAATTTCTCCCCACCGCATCCCACCCACTCCTACAGATAAGGTCCCTTGCCACATGACCCTCTTTATCACAGGGCCCAAGCACAGTGCCTGCTTATCCCTGAGTAGTGTGCTTCAGTTCCCTGCCAGCCCATGGAGTTATTCAAACAAGCTAACCAGGGGTCACCCCACTGTCTTGTTACTACAAAGCCTGCCTCTCACAGCCCCAGCTTGTTTACTCTGTTGCTGAGTGCACCCCCCATGTAACCCTGCATGATGCAGTGTCCTCCTCCCCTGAGCTGTGAATATATGTGATTAATAAACTGCAGTCAGTCTCATCTGTCTAGTGTCAGGTGTCATGTATTTGGCCATCCCCGTAACTCCAGGGCAGGAATTCCTCGCTTAGAAACAGAGTGAAGAAGAAGTGATCAAAACATGTATCACTATTTAACTTTTCATTTGTCTCTTAATTAGACTGTGAGTTTCTCAAACATAGAGAATATCTGCTATACATTTTTGCTTTCTTCACAGTGCTCAGCACCAAGTCATGATGGGAAGAACACTATATTTGAAGCCAGAGAACCTACGTCAAAAGGCAGCTCCGTTTATTAGCTATGTGACTTTGGGAAAGTTGGAGTCTTTGGGCCTCAATTTATTTTCTATTAAATGGGGATAGTGCTTATTCTACTACCTATACTTATTGCCTTTGAGTTGATTCCAACTCATAGCGACCCTATAGGACAGAGTAGAACTGCCCCATAGGGTTTCCAAAGAGCAGCTGGAGGATTTGAACTGCCGACCTTTTGGTTAGCAGCCGAGCTCTTAACCACTGCACCAGCAGCGTTCCACTTATTCTACAAGGTTTTCAAAAAGAACAAATAAGATAGTATTAATGAAGTATCTTGGTAAAGAATAAAATGTGTAAAAATGTGACTTGTCATTATTATGTCCTTTATAAACAATTATTGATTATTATTGGTTTAATTTAAACATTGCTCAATGAAAGCATGCTGTACAGTGTAGTACCAGTTGCATTTTTTAGCCATGGGCCTAAAATTTTATTTTCAAATGTAATATCCCTGGAACCAGCTACAAAATGCCATTCTCCTACACCTTAATCAGTGGGAGAAAGCCCTAGACTCCTCCAGGGTGAAATGAGGCTGCTTATGAGGGAGCAGGTCTTTATGTAAGGTTTTCTAAAGAGAGTTTGAAGAGCATAATATTGTTTTGAAGGTGAAGAAAGCTGTCCTCTTGTCTATTTCAAGTGTTAGAGTGTCCCGTCTCCAGGGATTAGTTTGGGACTGTTTCCAAAGTTTGGGACTGCTTTTTTTCTTTTTCTACCCTTTGGAGTCCCCCTCTTACAACATAATACAAATTCTTCTGGGAGGAGTAACAAGTTAAGCTGGTAGATTTCAAACTGCATTTATCTGAAGAAAATTTTACTTAGAATAATAAAGAGTCAAAGCAAATGAAAGCAGGCCCTCTTCCTTTCACCTATCTAAACCCACTCCCACTCAATTTCAACTAAAGCAGCAATGCCTGTATATGTTTTTTGCCCTTAGCGTTTAAGAGGAAGGTTATTGATGGCAATAATGATACCATGGAACATGGAGACAAGTGCCCTGGCTCCTTGGCAAACTCATTCGGCTGGGGAGTCAAATGGCTTCTGGGACTTCTTAAACATGTTTATAGGGAATTGGGGGCCAGGATACCCTCTAGGTTTCTTTGTTCTTAATTCCAGCCACCTTCTTTTAGTGGTGTGTAGATTAGTACGTGCTTGAGCACTCTGAGTTAGCCTGTTTCATTCTTGGGCACAGCTGACTATAAGGAAATTCTTTCTTAATTGAGTTAGGTAAGTAATAACCCTCTCTCTCACCTCTGGTAGAAAAAAGACCATTTAAAATACAAACTTTTTGCTTTTCCTTTTCTTCTAGTTGTTCCCTCGTGATTTGAGAGAGATAAGTTTTCATGCTTCTAGCTATTAGTTCTGTAGTTTTAAGAATGGTCATGATGCCAAGTATGCGGGGACAAAAGATCAGGAGCAATGTAATAGGTTATTAGAGGGAAAAAAAAAGTCTTTCACAGAAGTAGAAAAATATTCTTGAACAAAATCTGAGGAAAGGAGGACTCTAGGTTTTACTGCCCTCCCCCACCCCACCGTACATTCGTAGGTATGATAGAAAGTGAAGCAGAGCGTCATGGTGGGTTTATTTCTTTCATTGAATGCATCAAGATGGAAATCCAAGCACTAAAGATACTAGGTTTGAAAACCTTTCAAATACATTCCCTATTCAATTTAATCTCTGAAGCTTTTGTCTTTACAGGTCCTATATCGTTCACTCTGGCAAGATGGTCCTTAGATTTGTGCATTGGGATCCTGGGTTGGGTTCGTTCTGAGAACATCATTCTTCTGAAAGGCCCAAGTATGGCATTACTTCACCCTACAGTCCCCACAGGGTCTGGGCAATGTTCATGGAAACACAAAGATGATCTCACCCTGCTGGAAGAAGGGTCGCATAATAAAGTAATGGTCCTTCTCTCTCTCAGACCACTGTACACTGCAAAAATATATTGCTTCTTGACCTCTTAGCTAAGATCCCATGTAGAAAACTAAAATATTAGCTTCCTGTCAGCTTTACCCCACTTGAGGCTATAATTTCTGACAGCAGTAAGAGATCTTGTGCTTTGTGGGGGCCAGATAAGCTGTCTTGGTAGAGGCTGTTTTGTGATAGCTGAGTTTGTCCAAAAAGACCGTATCATAGACTATCTAGTGCAATAATCCACGTAATGCTTGAGTCCTCCCTGCAACGTTTGCTTGAAGTTTCTCTGGCAGAGGTCATCCAGCTTGTGCTTGAATACCCCCAGTGAAAGGCAGCAGACTCTCAAGCAGTACATATCATCTTGGGTTTACTATTTGGCTGATGACAAAAAGTTCTTCCTTTTGTTCAGCTGAAATCTGTTTCTTGAAAACTTATTACTCCTAGTTCTCTCCCTACGAATCCATACAAAGTAAGTCGAATCCCTTTTTAACTATTTGAAGATTGCTACTGTTTGTTCCCCAAATCTTGTCTTTAGATTAAATAACGATAGTCTCTTGAACACATTATCTTGGTTCTTTTACCTTCTCCTCACTGGGTTCCGAGCATATCCCAGAACTGAGTTACCAAACGTTTCATCCTCAGTTATATATTTATTAAAGCAGCATAAAGTGCCATTAGATTTCTTTTGAATCATGTCACACTATTGACACATAGTGAGCTTATTATTAACTAAAATTCCTTAAGTCTTCTACATACTCGATGCCACTTGTATAGCTGATATTTTGGATCTGTGGATAGGGTCTTTTATTCTCTTAAAATTTTGTTAGATTTGGCCCATTGCTGTAGACTCTCAAGACATTTCTGAATCTTGATTCTTTTATCAACAATATTTGCTGTCCCTTCTGGCTTTTTATCATCTGCAGATTTGATGAGTACAACTTCTGTATTTGCATCTTACTCATTGATGTTAGAAGGGCAGAGCTAAAGACAGAAATCAAGTGGAAATGGAAATTACAGTCCAATAATGAAGTAGCCTTACTATTTACTCTAATAAGTTCTAGGTCTAACTAGTATAACGAGCCCTTGAATAGTGAACCTGGTGTGATGGAAGAGAGAAATAACCTCTAAGTAACCTATATTCCTTATAATATTGCTTCTCAATTTAAAAAAGAGGGAAGAAACTAAAAGCAGCCTTTAAAGCAAATATAAAAAGAAAAAAACATCCATTAATTTTATAAACATTTGTCATGGATTGAATTGTGTCCCCCCAAAATATGTATCAACTTGGTTAGGCCATGATTCCCGGTATTGTGTGGTTGTCCTCCATTTTGTGATTGTAATTTTATGTTAAAGAGGATTACAGTGGAATTGTAGCACCCTTACTAAGGTCATGTCCCTGATCCAATGTAAAGGGAGTTTCCCTGGGGTGTGGCCTGTACCAGCTTTTATCTTATAGGAGATAAAAGGAAAGGGAAACAAGCAGAGAATTGGGGACCTCATACCACCAAGAAAGCAGTGCCAGGAGCAGGGTGCATCCTTTGGACCCAGGGCTCCTGCACAGAGAAGCTCCTAGTCCAGGGGAAGATTGATGAGAAGGACCTTCCTCCAGAGCCAACAGAGAGAGAAAGCCTTCCTCTGGAGCTAACACCCTGAATTTGGACTTCTAGCCTACTAGACCATGAGAAAATAAATTTCTCTTTGTTAAAGCCATCCACTTGTGGTATTTCTGTTATAGCAGCACTAGATGACTAAGACAGCATTTTAAAAAGATAGGCAAGATTTTGTTTGAGACTTTGATCACATCACTAAACTTCCATCATTCTTTTATTTAAAACAAAAAACAAAAACCCTAGTGCAGGATGGAGTAAACCTTTTGGAGTTGAGTTTCTAGATCATCTGGTTCACTTAATTGGTGGTTAAAGATGTGATTTTGTTTAAACAACCTCATATGTAGGTTTTCAAATCCACCCTCCCCTTTAAAATTAATTGCCGTAATTCTTAACAGTGACAGAAACATGTATGTGAGAGATGGAAAGGAACTCAATTTCAGTTGGTACATTCTGACAAAATAGAGGAGTGAGCTTCAGGAGATAAATTTGAAGGATGAGTTGAATTTTTCCAATTAGGAATGGATATAGCATGACTCTCTAATGTTAAAAATTTCCAGGTAAGTTCAAGAGGAAAAAAACCCTTAAGTTGAATTTCATAAGGAAGTAATAATTCCCTTTCTGATTAATGGCTGTCCATAGACAGCGTTGCCAGGATGGACAAATTGCAGCAGTACATTCCAACTTTAAAAAACTCCTTTCATCAGTTGGATACGTAAACCTACTTTAAATTACTCTAATTAATGAGATGCATGCCAGTATGCATGATCAGTAATAGGATCATTACACTTTATTTTTCTTTTGTTTGTGCAGTGTCATAGTTACATTTTTGGCTATGTTTTATGATGTTATAGTTATGACCTGGACGGCAAACAAATTTCTAGTCAAACTGTTGTGAGCTGTTTGTAAAATATTTTTGGAGTCTAGTTTTTTTTTTTTTAATTTGGTCCTCCTCTACTACAGAAATGAAATATATATATGTATGTGTATATATATATGTATGTGCACACATGTGTATGCATACACACATGCATTATCTATCTCAAGTAGTCACAGAATATATTTATTAGCCTTGTCTAGCACAAATACTGTAATTATAATATATTTGTAGCTGATCATTGTTTTTGTGACATACCAACTATCCTTGAAAATTTTTTACTTTTAAGGCTTGGATGGTCTACAGAAACTCTGCTTTACCATAGTGAACTCTCCGTGGCAGTTCTCCACATGTGCTATGATATGTCCTCCTCAGAGCTTTGCATATGATCTTCCCTTTGACTGGAATGTCCCCTTTCTTTGGCTCAATAATTGTTACTCACCCTTCAAATTGTGGCTAAAGTGCTTTCTAGGAAGTCTTCCCTAACTCCCAGTTCTGATGCAAATGCTCTTGTGCTTACCCTAGATATTGTACTATACATGTTAATGTACTTCTGTGTCTTTATTTGTGGGCAGTGGTGGTTCAGTGGTAGAATTCTCACCTTCCATGTGAGAGACCTGGCTTTGATTCCTGGCCAGTGTACCTCAAGTGCAGCCACTAGTTGTCTGTCACTGGAGGCTCACATGTTGCTATGATGTTTAACAGGTTTCAGCAGAGCTTCCAGACTAAGACAGACTAGGAAGAAAGGCCCAATGATCTATTTCTGAAAAATTAAAACCAAAAAACCAAACCCATTGCTGTTGAGTCAATTCTGACTCATAATGAAAACCCTATGGATCACAGTGGTCTGATCCCTTGTGCATGGGGTCGCCAGGAATCAGGGTCTGACTAGATGGAAGCTAACAACAGCATGTCTTTATATAACTTTGTATATGTACATATATGTGATATAATAGGTACTACTACTATCTGAGATGTAATAGGTGCTCAACAAATGTAAGAAATATATATATATTTTAAATACTGGGCCTTTCTTATTCTCTAGACTAAAATAGATGCTTATATTATGTATGGTTATAGAGCACTGAACTTCCCCTTTGTAGCATTTATCATATTTGTAATTATGTACTTACCTACATAACTGTTTGATATCTGCTCCTCCCCTAGATTATAAGCTCCGTGAAGGCACGGACCATATCTTTTTTCCATTGTCCCATTCCTACAGGGTATATGCTCAGTGAATATTTGTTAAGCGAATGACCAATTGAATGAAAGGATCTCTGTGAGAGAAAGCTGTGAGGGAAGTGGTGCCCTTAGGTTTTAGTTTAAGGTAAGGAGTTGCAAAGGGAGAATGTTCTAGGAAAAGAGCAAAAATGTAAGAGAGTTTCTTGAAAACAAACTGGGAAACTATTATGGATTGAGTTATGTCCCCCCAAAATATGTATTGTAAATCCTAACCTCCATGCCTGTGGTTATAATCCCATTTGGTAATGAGTTTTCTGTATGTTAATGAGGCGGGCTTAGTGTAGGGTGTGTTTTGAGTTAATCTCTTACAAGAGATAAAAAGAACAGATTAGACAAGCAGAGATGCTTGAAGAGAGATGCCAAGCCACATGAAGATTGCCCAGGAGCAGAAGCTCAGAAGAGACAAGGACCTTCCTCCAGAGTTGACAGAGAGAAAGCTTTCCCCTAGAGCCAGCACCCTGAATTTGGACTTCTAGCCTCCTAAACTGTGAGAAAATAAATTTCTGTTTGTTAAAGCCATCCACTTGTGGTATTTCTGTTA
>NW_004444135.1:2198144-2207929 GCF_000243295.1 Trichechus manatus latirostris | reverse complement strand
AGCACCAGAAGAGAGACTAGATAACTGGGAGCTCCTAAAAATCAAACACTTAATGCTCGTCAAACGACTTCAACAAGAGTCAAAAGACAACTTACAGACTGGGAAAAAAATTTTGGCTACAACAAATCCCATTGGCGTCTAATCTCTAAAATCTACAAGATACTGCAAAACCTCAACAACAAAAAGACAAATAACCCAATTAAAAATGGGCAAAGGATATGAACAGGCACTTCGACGAAGATATTCAGGCAGATAACAGACACATGAAGAAATGCTCACAACCATTAGCCATTAGAGAAATGCAGATCAAAACTACAATGAGATATCATCTCACTCCAACAAAGCTAGCACTAATCCAAAAAACACAAAATAGTAAATGTTGGAGAGGTTGTGGAGACACTGGAACACTTACACACTGTTGGTGGGAATGTAAAATGGTACAACCACTTTGGAAATCGATTTGGTGCTTCCTTAAAAAGCTGGAAATAGAAGTACCATACAATCCAGCTATCCCACTCCTTGGAATATATCCTAGAGAAACAAGAGCCGTCACACAAATAGATACATGCACACCCATGTTCACTGCAGCACTGTTCCGAATAGCAAAAAGATGGAAACAACCTACGTGCCCATCAACGGACAAATGGATAAACAAATTATAGTATATCCACACAATGGAATACTACACAAAGATAAAGAACAACAATGAAGCTGTGAAACATCTTATAACATGGAGGAAGCCGGAGGTTATTTTGCTGAGTGAATTTAGTCAGTCACAGAAGGACAAATATTGTATAAGACCATTTTTATAAGAACTCAGGAAAAGGTTTAAATATAGAAGAAAAGATTCTTTGATGGTTACGTGGGTGGGGAGGGAGGGTGAGGGTTATGTACTAACTAGATAGTAGACAAGAATTAGGTGAAGGGAAGGACAGCACACACTACAGGGGAAGTCAGCACAACTGGGCTAAACCAAAGCTAAGAAGTTTCCTGAATATAATCAAACACTTTGAGGGACAGAATAGCAGGGGAAGGGGTCTGGGGACCATGCTTTCGGGGACATCTAGGTCAATTGACATAACAAAGCTTATTAAGAAAATGTTCTGCATTCTACTTTGGTGAGTTGCATCTGGGGTCTTAAAAGCTTGCAAGTGACCATCTGAGATGCATCAGTTGGTCCCAACCACCTGGAGTAAAGGAGAATGAAGAACATCAAAGACACAAAGTATTAGCCCAAGAGACAGAAAGGGCCACATAAACCAGAGACTGCATCAGCCTGCAACCAGAACTAGTGGTGCCCGGCTACCACCAGTGACCACTCTGACAGGGAACACAACAGAGAGTCCCTTATGGAGCAGGAGAAAGGTGGGCTGCATAACTCAAATTTAGTAAGAAAACCAGACTTAATGGTCTGACTGAGACTGGAGGATCCCCAGAAAGCATGGCCCCTGGATTCTCTATCAGCCCAGAACTAAAACAATTTCTGAGGCCCACTCTTCAGACAGGAATTGGACTGGACTGTGGGACATAAAATGATACCTGTGAGGAGTGTGCCTCTTAGCTCAAGTAGATACAAGAGACTAAATGGGCAGCTTCTGTCTGGAGGTGAGATGGGAAGGCAGAGAGAGTTAGGAGCTGGTTGAATGGACATGGGGAATCAGGAGTGGAAAAGAGGAGTTTGCTGTCAGAGGATGGGAAGAGCAATTAGGGTCACCTAACGAAGTATGTATAAATTTTTGTATGGGAGACTAACTTGAACTGTAAACTTCATTTAAACTACAATAAAAAAAAAAAAATGAACTGTGAAAAATGAAAACAGAACTTAAAGATCTGGAAAATTCTTTCTACAAACTAAGGAAACATGTCCTAGAATTTTCACCAAGGATGTGACTACACAATCTTTTGTTAAAGAGATTAAGCCTGTGACTGATGAATCTAACCAACCACTACAGCAGAAAACCCATCAGCTTAGACTGAAGGGGATAGAGAAAGAGCTAAGGGAAAAGAACTCTGTCTGCCTTTTGGAATTCTACAGGCAGGAAACAGGCCAAAGTAGCTACATCTGTTGTCCTCAAAGAAAAGAAAAGGACCTTCCCTGGAGCAGCTCAGAGATCAGAACTGTTGGAAGGAGCATGGGAAACAGCTGCCTAGGCTGAAAGGGTGGGGCCACGGCCTCTGGGATCTCAAAGGGTACAGCCAAGGCCTCCTAGGTTTCAAAGAGTCAGATCTTCATCAGCTCCGGTCAGGAGAGTGGGGTTGCCATGCCCAAGGGGCAGAAGAATGGGGCTTGCCGGGGCTGAGGGGATAGGGTTGCTATTCAAATGGACTAGGAGAATGGGGCCAACCACACCCAAGGGAGCAGAGCTGCCATCCCAGTGGACCTGGAAGGTGGAGCTGAAGCCCAGGGCCAAGGGGCCTCCACCCAGAATCCGGAGAGCATGACCAGTACCCAGAGTGTGGAGAACGAGGCACTTGCCCAGATGGTCCCAAAGAATACAGGACTATTTTCAAGCCTTGGGAGCTAATGTAAATTGTTCTGCTGGGTTTTGGACTTGCTTGGTGCCCATTATCCCTTCTTTTCCTCCAGTTTCTCCCATTTGTAATGGAAATATCTACTTTGTGCCTGTTCCACCACTGTACTTTGGAAACAGATAACTTGTAGTCTAGATTTTGCAGGTTCACAGATGAAGAGGAATTTTGCCCCAGGATGGGATACGCCTAATATTTCACCCATATTTAATTTAAATGATTCAGAAGATGAAATTTTGGACTTGGAGTTGACTTAAGACTTCTGGGATGATGTGATGGGGTAAATGTGTTTTGCATGTGGCAAGGACATGAAGTTTGGAGGACCAAAGGGTGGAATGTTATGGATTGAATCATGTCCCCCCAAACTATGTGTCGTAAATCCTAACCTCTATGCCTGTGGTTATAATCCCATTCGGGAATGAGTTTTCTGTTATGTTAATGAGGCAGGATTAGTGTAGGGTATGTCTTAAATTAATCTCTTACAAGAGATAAAAAGAGCAGATTAGGCAAGCAGCAATGGGGGAAGAAAGATACCAAGCCATATGAAGATCTCCCAGGAGCAAAAGATCAGAAGAGACAAGGACCTTCCTTCAGAGCTGACAGAGAGAGAAAGCCTTCCCCTACAACCAGCACCCTGAACTGTGAGAAAATAAATTTCTGTTTGTTAAAGCCACTCACTTGTGGTATTACTGTTATAGCAGCACTAGGTTAACTAAGACAAAAACTGAAGGATATAGTGGGAAAAGGTCAACAGAGATAAGGGAAGTGATAAGCAGGGAAGATCAGAGCCCTGGTGAAAGGAGAGACATGTAGGGAGAAGGGTTTGAGCCCCAAACTGCGATTGTGAATCACTGTCACGAGGGACACAGGAAAGTGCGTGGTAGGCAGGATGGACGTGAATGAAGTTTAATGAACCAACTTTGGCTTGAAGATCTTTCCATTGTAACTCGTTTTCAAAAGGCAGCAAATGGCACTGTAGAGTTTTTACCTTGACGTCAGACAAACCTGGCTCCAGAATGCAGCTATAACACTTAGTAGCTGTCTGAGTAAGACATTTGACATTTCCAAGCTGCGGTTTTCTCACTTGTAAGATGGGCACAATTGTATTTACCTTGAAGAATTGTTTGCAGTTAAATGAGATAATGTTCATAATGCATTTAGCTTAGTGTCTGGCTCTGAATAATTACTGAACAAAGGGCAGCAATCATTAAGATTAACCAGACCTACCCTTTATGGAATTTTTGAATGGTTCTGTTTTTGACCCTAAATTGTTCAGTATTTTTAATCATCACTTTGAAGCATTCTTATCAAATCTAAAGATGACACAAAACTGAGAAAAACAGCTAATATGTTGGCTGACAGGCTAAGGAGCCATAAAAATTTCAACATCCTAGAAGGACAGCATGAAACCAACATGATAAAATTAATAGGGATAAATTTAGACTCTTGTTTTTGTTTTTAAAGAATCAACTGAAACGAGAACAAGGGAGACATAGCCTAATAGCTTACAAGAGAAAGGCTCAGGGGTGTTAGCTGACTGCCAGTTTAACATAAGCCAACTGGGTTAAGGCTGCCAAAAAGCTAATGTGATCTGAGGCCACGTGATGGAAATAGAGTATCCAGAAGAAACGAGGTAGTCATTGAAGTGTCCTTGCGCTAGTCAGACAACATCAAGGGAGTTGTGCTCAGTTCTTGGCCTGCACTTTAAGAGAGATATGTCTAGAAGAAGGTTAACAAGAGGGTCAAAGTTCTGGAAATATGAGCAATGGTCAAAGGAATCCGGCATGTTTAGTCTGCAAAATAGGAGACTGGAGTGGTGCAGGGGTGGGGGTGAGAAGTGGGTGGGTATGGAGCATGATAGCAGCCTTCAAATATTTGAAGAGCTGTCATATGGAAGAGGAATCAGACTTGTTCTGCATTGTTTCAAAGGATGGAAGAAAGATTATGATTGGAAATGATAAGGAATGAAAAATTTTGTCAATATATGTCAGTGTATCCTCAGTGTAGACCTACTCATTAGCATTTATACACACTAAATTCTAGGCACTCTACTAAGCTCTTTTCATGTATTATTCATTTAATCCTTACATCGACTCTGGGAGTTGAATATTATTCCTATTTTATAGATGAGGAAACTGAAGCTTAGAGTGAAGAATTGATTTGCCTAAAGCTATGATACAGGTTAATAGTGGAGCTGGGGCTTTAACACAGGTCCTGTTTGACTCAAAAGATTACGTTTTTTAATCCTATGGTGTATTTCACATAGATGACCTGCAGGGTTTGCTGGGACACAGCACTTTCAGTGCTAAAACCAGGACAGTCCCAGGCAAACTGGAGCGATTGGTCACGCTAATTTCGGAGTGTTTCCCTGTACCCCCAAGATGAAGGAGACCTTTGCTTCCTGGAAAGCTAGGATTATAGCTGAGTGCTAGCTTTGGCTCAAGTTTCAAAAGTGCTTCCTGAAAATTTTAACTGTTCAAATATGGAAATGACTTTCCTAAGTGGCAGTGAGCTCACAGTTCTTTGATGTAATCAAACAAGAAGCTGAGTGCCTGTCAGAGTTGTTGAGGATGAGAATGCTCTATTGGGCTTGTAGTCAGTAAATTTCATTTCTAAAATCCCTTCTATCTCTGCTATTCTGTGATTCAGACAGAGAGGACTCCTTTCTTTGATCCCTTATGTTCTTTTTCCAGAGTTCAGAGCACGCTTGTGGGACTAGTTTAAGGAGATGTTTTAAGAAGCCCGAACATGGACCCTGTTTCCTTTCCTGTGGTCATTGCCCCTTTTGCTCAATGTAGCTAAAAGCATGTGTACAAATGTTCTGAGATCTTTGCCTTAGAGAACACATGCTTTGGATTTTCAACCCAAGGCTTTTCCAAGAAAGATCCAGACGCCAATTAGTTATATATATATAGGTCATAGATGTGTCTGTTCATTTAAAAATCATTTCAAGGAGAAGAGAAAGAAAACAGGTCTCAGTCTGTCCTTTGGAATGTGCTCATCAGTGAGATTTCATTTCATTAGTAGTCTTTAAATGCCTCTTGGCTGAGTGTCTGGGAGCCCATTAGTATTCTAAGAATGATATTTAAACTTTCTAGACTATTGAAATGAGGCCTGTGAGCATCTGTGTAGTGTTCTCTTGGAAACGTCTTCTTTATTCTTTATCTATATTCTATATCTGTTTTATTCCATGTAGCCTACACTGGAGTAAAACATAAAATAAGCAAACTGGTGGTCATAATACACTTGCCCCATGTAAGTTAGGACATTTTTAGTGATCCTTTGCTACCTTACTTGGAGAAGTCCACGCGGCAGTGAGACTGGGATTACATCTTTCATGGGGAGACCTTTGTCTATTGGCGGGTCTCTCTTGTGGGCAAGTGAGCTGAAGGAAATGCCCTCTTGTCCCTGCCAACCTATGTCTGAGGCAAGCAATAATGAGAGGCGGGTGGCCAACATAGGGAATTCTCACCTGGGAAAACTGAAAACAGCAAATTTTTCCAAAGAAAATACAGTAACCAATAAAAGTCCACATTTTATCCCCTCTGTGTCCTTATTGGAAACCCTGGTGGCATAGTGGTTAAGAGCTATGGCTGTTAACCAACAGATCGGCAGTTCAAATTCACCAGGTATTCCTTGGAAACTCTATGGGGCAGTTCTATTCTGTCCTATAGGATTGTTGTGAGTCAGATTCAACTCGACAGCAACAGGTTTGGGTTTTTTTGGTATGACCTTATTCCATGTATACATTATCCATGAGTAGCCAAGCAACAAACACTGGAGTCATTTTTCACATGTTAAGTTTAACACTGCTCATGTCCATTTTCTTATATAATTCTATGTTTATATTTTCTTTGCTAATGGCTACCATTATTGAAGATCCATGTGGAGTCAAGCACTGTACAAAGTGTTTTACATAATTATCTTATTTACCCTCACAACAGCTCTCTGAGATAGGCAATGTCATCTCCATTTTGTAAGTGAAGAAAGTGAGCCTCAGAGACGTTAAACATCTTGTCTGAAGTCACACAGCTAGTAAGTGGAAGAGCTGGAATTTGAATCCAGTTCTACCCAAAGCCTGTTTTTTTTTCCACTATACTCCACTGCTTCAGTGACCTGAATCTGCCCTTCTGCCTGAAGCCTACCTGAAATATTTTTTCAGGACTTCCACCGTCTAATACTTGTGGATCATAATTCTGTTCTTTGAGATACCTTTTCCATAACTTGCTTTCGCTGAGATACTCTGTCATGGTTTGAATTATGTCCCCCCAAAAATGTATGTTTCAATTTGGCTAGGCCATGATTCCTGGTGCTGTGTGATTTTCCTGTATGTTGTAAACCTGCCTCTATGATGTTAATGACGGAGGATGGGTGGCAGTTGTGTTAGTAAGGCAGGACCTGATCTACAAGACTGGATTGTGTCCTGAGGCAATCTCTTGAGATATAAAAGAAGTGAGCAGTGAGACAGGGGGACCTCATACCATCAAGAAAGCAGTGCCGGGAGCAGAGCGCGTCCTTTGGACCGGGGTCGCTGTGCCGAGAAGCTCCTAGTCCAGGGGAACAGTGATGAGAAGGCCGACAGAGAGAGACAGACTTCCCTGGAGCTGACGCCCTGAATTTGGACTTTCAGCCTACTTTGACTGTGAGGAAATAAACTTCTCTTTGTTAAAACCATCCACTTGTGGTATTTCTGTTATAGCAGCATTAGATGACTAAGACATACTCTAACCCTTAGGCCTTAAAGAAGCCTTACTTTACATCAGAGCCTGGATTCTTACACCTAAAGGCCTTCACTGGTTGTTTTGAACTGCTCCTTATCTATTGTTTCCCAACCAGAATCATCCTCTGCTTCTCCTAGGGAAATATCTTCATTGCCTCAGTGTCCAGCCCTCATACACTTCTCACTGAACATTCTCATCATTTGACATGAATATAATGTTATTTGATATAAGGAATATATTTTAATATCATAGTTATGTGTTGTTATGGTTTTGTTCTGTCTTAGATTCTAAGCTCCTAGAAAATCAAATTTATTTAACTGGAGCTGGCTGACTCAACAGCAGCTAACAATAACAATAACAACAACAATGCTATATGGGGGTAGTGGGAGGTGAGCAGGAGATGGTTACTATCTGACCTTTTCATGTTTCTGTAGAAGAGAAATTTTTGATAACACTTCTGCCCTCACAGCATTTTTTTGGGCGGAAGATTTTACCCTTTCCTGCACAGTTCTCCCTTCCTTCCTTTGGCAGGACAGTGACATCTGTGTGATGTCTTCCCCTATCTTTGCCTCAGCGTGGGTAGTGGTGATGGTGGTGGTGGTGCTGGTTCTAATAATTGAGGCGAGCTTGTCTGCTAATCGTTTTGGACCTTCAGGGACACCACTGTACAGGCGGTCAACTTCTTGCCAGACCTGTTTGGATTGTCATTATAATGTGGTGGACAAAGATTTTATACCACAAGTAAGAGAAGTATCTACTCTGCCATTTTCTTATGTGTTTGTACTTGTTATTAATATTATCTTCAATTTGACGTTTCTATACAGAAATCTTTTTAAGTCACCTGTCCATCTTTGAGAAATAATTTAAGTAAAACTAGATGGTATGATTCTTAAGTTCGGTTCTTCAGGGCTACATAAATGGAAATTTGTGGCTATACACATATTTTAGCCTCTTTCCTTCTTGGAGCTCCTGTTCTTTCTTTGGGATACCTCCTGTGTTGCATGTGACAAACGACCAGCTGCCACACATTTAGACTTAAGGGAGGGGACCAGTGCCAATCTGAACAGAAAATATGAATTCAATTTCTTTCTTTTTTTAGAGAATAAGAATATATATATAATAATGAATAAAAGTCATAATATTTTCTTTTCTCTCTCCAGAGAATTGCTGTGCTTACCCCTGTTATATGTGCACCCTACTTTGAAAACCATTGGCTTCGTGTCAAGACTAGCTTCTCAGAGGCAAGAGGGAATCTATGTTTGGCCTTCTTGGGACATAATTCAAAGAGCACTAGAGTTAGAGTCAAGATATTGGGGTTCCAGATTCAGCTTTGCCTCAATCTGACCTGATTGCTACTTAATACGTAGCTTTGGGCGAGTCACTTAACTTCGCTGAGCTTACGCTCCTAATAATATCTGCTTCTCAAAAAGGTTGTCAAAATGTTTTTAAGTGTTTAAGCTTCTGTTTTAGCCTGGGTTCCAGAAAGCAAAGCCTGAGGCAAAGGCTTATGTGCTACCACTTTATTATGGAGTGCAATCCATGGAAGCAGGAGTGAAGCAAAAGGGGAGTCAAGCAGAGAAAGAGAGAGCCCATATGATGGTATATTACCAAGCTGGCTATCCTTGGTATTAAGTGTAACTGATTGCTCCATCACTCAGGACTGTCTTTTAAGAGGCTGTATAACTACTGCATCTAAGGACAGTTTTGTGCTGGGAGTAGGGGGTAGGGGACTACTTATTGTCAACAGGACTTTAAGCAGCAGGATGGAGCCAACTTGCAGTATAGACTTCAACTATGACCCCCAGGACCCTGGACTCAGTCAACTAAACAAGTTCCACAGATGTGATCAGGGTCTACTTTAGAGAGCCAGGTGACTTTCTCCTTAAGTCTGTATTGACCTTTCACTTGGCCTGAGGCATTAATCCAGGTGCCACAGAATGTATTAGTGATTGCACAGACTCTGCCTTGGCCTGTAGGGATAAAGTCTAAGATAATTCTATCATCCATAACAACTCTATATAATGAATTGATGCTGACTTGAATCCCTTCTAGGGCTGAGGTGGTGTTATTGATCACATCAGCTAAAGTTGGGGACAAATTACTTATCACCTTTTCTAAGTGAATGACTCCCATGTATAGGATAAACACTGCAGTATGTGGATAAATCGTGAGTCTGTTATGCTACTGGAGATCTTCCCCAAGTAACTACATAATGTACCATATGTATCCTTAAATCCTTAAAAGTGCTTATGACCCACTGTCTTAGATATCTAGTGCTGCTATGACAGAAATACCACAAGTGGATGGCTTTTAACAAAGAGAAATTTATATCTTCACAGAAAGTAGGCTAAAAGTTCAAATTCAGGGCGTCAGCTCCAGGGGAAGACTTTCTGTCTGTGTTGGCTCTGGAGGAAGGTCCTTATGATGCATCAGTCTTCCCTTGGTCTGGGAGCATCTCAGCGCAGGAACCTCAGGTCCAAAGGATGTGCTCTGCTCCCGGCACTGCTTTCTTGGTGGTATGAGGTCCCCATGTCT
>NW_004444135.1:2144457-2198044 GCF_000243295.1 Trichechus manatus latirostris | reverse complement strand
AGACACTATCTAATCTTGTAGACCTCATCAATATAATTGCCGCTAATCCATCTTATTACAGCATAGTGATAGTATTTACAACACATAGGGAAATCATATCTGATGATAAAATGGTAGACAATCATACAATACTGGGAATCATGACCTAGCCAAGTTGACAGATATTTTTGGGGGGCACAATTCAATCCATGACACCCACCCTAGGGTACAGGTTGCTGTGATCTTGGGGGGCAGACAAGTTAATTCCTGGCTTCCACACAAGTACAATCCTGGGGGTTCACATAGTGCTTCTGGAAAGAAAGTATTGTTTATAATTGTTGGAATCCCCAAGTGGGACTTATATCAGTTGGGGAACAGACTGACAATGCCTCCAAAGTGAGTTCCAGCTGGTTGGTAAACATTAGAATACTTAGCTGAGTGTGAAAATTTCAGTGTAGACTTTGGAAGAATTGCTATAGGACAATCAGTCTGACTTGTCCTATTTGCCTGTGCCACCAACTGGGTGGTGCTCGAGTATCCCATGGAATGATTAAGTGACAGCTATGGAAATGGGGCTAAGGGGAGACATCCAGAAGTTTTGATAGGTGTTTTGTGTGAGAGGTGCAGGAGCTGGGGCTACCCCCTACAGTTTCAGTGGACTCTTGCTTTGGTTAGGCAGAGCAGCACCAGAATTTTCCTAAGTGAGGAAGGCCCCAGGGCTCTGAAGGCCAAAAGATCATTAATGATCCCCTTCCTCCATACCTCCCAGGATTGAAAGTGTTCTCTACAGAGAACCACCACAAAATCTGTGTGTCCCATTCCAGTAGCTATAACTTCACTTTTTTTCCAATCATCTGTTGCTTATACCCAGACTTTTCATTTTGAATTTTCAGGTACAAGAGAGAAAAGGCATTTTTATAACATTTACAGAAACCCATTTTATTCTCCACTTTGGTGTGTGTAGATGAGCAGTGTATTCAATCAAGAGGTCATCCTAGGACCGACCTACATGTTTATGACAGATAGCATCTGTTTTCTCCCTGTGTCTAATCTACTCTTTTTATAGCTCAGAAATGATGAGGTTTAGGACACATCCTACATTGATATGACCTTATTAAGATAAAAAGAAAACTCTATTTCAAAACAAGATTACATATACAGGTATGGGGTATCATGGATTGAATTATGTCCCCCCCAAAATGTGTCTGTTAATTTGGCTGGGCCATGATTCCCAGTATTGTGTGGTTGCCCTTCATTTTGTGATCATTATAATTACTAAGGTCACATCCCTGATCCAAAGTAAAGAGAGTTTCCCTGGGGTGTGGCCTGCACCACCTTTTATCTTACAAACGATAAAAGGAAAAGGAAGCAAGCAGAGAGTCGGGGACCTCAAACCACCAAGAAAGCAGTGCCAGGAACAGAGGTGGTGGTGGTGGTGGTGGAGAGGCTGGGACTGGATGCTGGGAGAGCAGTTCTACTCCAGTAAGCCAGGCTTTACATTTACTTTAATTTTCGAGGATCATGGCTGCTGCTTGTAGTTTACCAAATGAACTTCTAATGTTTTCAATTCATCCAAAGCCCTATATTGAGAGCAAAGTCGTCATTATTTCAGCTTTACTGACACCACTTATTTCTGTTTTGGGGATACTTTGGCATAGTGGCCACAGCTACATTGTCTTTTGACTGAGGCCATAGGATTTGCTGCCCCATTGTCATGATAACATCCTTTTCTCTGTCTGCCTGGAGCAGTGTAAGCAACAACCTAAGGTACTATTTAGATGGCTTATTTAAATCCTGCCTCT
This sequence comes from Trichechus manatus latirostris, assembly GCF_000243295.1. Taxonomy (NCBI): domain Eukaryota; kingdom Metazoa; phylum Chordata; class Mammalia; order Sirenia; family Trichechidae; genus Trichechus; species Trichechus manatus. The sequence continues at coordinate 2,196,263 of NW_004444135.1, read as the reverse complement.
CACTGCTTAGCCTTTAAACATTAAACTCAACTCCTGTTCATTATTAGGTAGTACAGTGGGGGCCCCTTATTCCACCCCTCAACCACTACTTGGGCCAAGAGCATTTTTTACTGGATCCCAGGGAGTCTTCTTATATCTCCAAATCTGGTCCACAAGGACTGTCCTTAACCCTTCCAGAAAGCCAAATATCTGTCAGTACCCCATCCTTGTCCCCAAAACTGTTGGGTCTGGGATTTGATTTTACCCTACTTAGAAGCTTGAATCTTACTTAGTCTACTGATAAGATAGTCTGTTATTGTTTCATGGATGCTAGCAGAAGACACAAGACTCCTGGGTCAGAGACAAAAGAGTTTATTACTCATTGCACAGCAAGCAGCATGAACATCAGAAAATTTATACTTGTTTCCATTGTCCCCAAGATCAAAGGAGGCAACCTGATGGGTCCAGATGGATTCTATGCACACCATGGGCTTGTATGGGAAGGGCCCAGCACTATCTGAACAAGCGGAAAAGAAGTCAATCCTCTCTCTCTGGGTAGTGAGCAGTTACATGGTAGTCATGCTATGGTCACCTTGACCTTCTTAATTGACTATGTGACTAGCTACAGAAACTACTCAGTATTAGGAGACAGATAAACCTTGCAGTATGGCACACTCAGCAAGAATGTACAGGCACATTCTAGGCTCATGTTAGACTATGTCACCCAACAACAATGGGGTGAGTATGCCATAGGCATTTTCAGATTGTGTCCATATGAAGCTTGTCTAAGTCCATATAGAGTTGGTACATACCTACAGCAGCAGCTTGGGCAGAACGAATAGCTTAGGGACCACACACAAGTGAGGTTGAGAGGATCTGATGTGTGTATATTTAGGTGTCTGATACAGCGCCATAGAAATATGAGGCAGTATCTCCCTTTTTATTGTTACCATCATTGCAACTCCTTCAGGATGGTCTGTGGTTGCTTGTCTACAAAGTAAGATCCCAGGTGTTTTGAGGCAAGGACACTGAATTCCAATTGGTTATTCACTGCAGACATGGTGACAGCATTTTGGGCATATATATCTATTTATACCCAGTAAGTGTGAAATCACGTGATAGCCAATTGACACGCTTTCCAATACTCAGCTTTTACCCCATTTGAAGCCAGAGTTTGCATATAAACATGCAAACTTAAAGGCTGTCCCTGGGTTACAAATGTCCAATTTACGTACAACCTGTAGTTAGGAACCAACTCCTATAAAACCTATCATATTAAAAATTCGAGGTACATACAATGGTTTGTAATAACAAATGGGTGCTACTTTGCCATCCCCATCAAAACATCATTATCATTACTGTGTTATCATGTTAAAGATGTTTTAGTGTATCTAGAAGTGTTTCTTTAATGTTTTTTATGCCTAGAAAGGTACATTGTATACTATTGGCTAAGACAAACATCTGACTAACTGATGTTAGATACAAACTGTACCTAATTGTTCCAGCTTACGTACAAATTCGACTTAAAGACAATGTTAGGAGCGGAACTCATTCGCAGTCCAGGGACTGCCTGTACTTTAAACTTTCAAACTTCACTGTTACTCTCCTAAATGGAACACCATCTATTTAGCGATTAAAAGCAGTGAAACATTTTTAAGTGCAAAGAAGAACACATGTTTATATGCAAACTCTGGCTTCAAATGGGGTAAAAGCTGAGTATTGGAAAGTGTGTCAGTGGCTATCATGTAATTTCACACTTACTGGGTATAAAACAGGTAGACATATATGCCCAAAATGCTGTCACCATGTCTGCATATGATCTCAAAATAAACAACTGGAAATGCTCTCTCTGTGAGAACTCTTATTAGTAAAATGAGAACCAAAGGATATTTTCCAAGGTAGAAATTTTGAGTCAGCAGCCTGGTCAAAACCCGTACACCCAAACTATAGCATGGTAGTTCCTGTGTAGGGAGATAAGTCTCTACAGGGCCGATGTAATGAATAAGTAAGGGAGGTGGTCACCTGCTGGTGCTGTTTAGACACTAGGCAGGTTCCCCTCCACCAGATAGATCCCAACAGTATGATTTGGTCCCTGAAAATTTAACACTAATGATCTGGTCTTTTGAATCTTGCCCTATTAAAGTATAAACATTCCCAGAAGTAATAATAGTTGAAGCTTTTTGTTAGCCAAACAACCTCTTAGCAGAAATCTTGTTAAGAGGAAGAGGGTGGGATTGGGGAGAAGGTTTGTGAAAGGGGAACAAATAATGCTGAGACCTTAACTTTTTATTCTTTGCCATTTTGCCCAGGGAAGGCCTCATATACAAAATCCACAGTTCATTTCACCTCACGTATTCACCCCTGTCCAATTTTCGAGGGCTGCTATAACAAACTACCACCAAGCAGATGGCTTAAAAGAACAGAAATTTATTTTTTCATAGTTCTTGAGGCTAGAAGTTTAAATTCAGGGCATGGGCGGGTCTATGCTCTCACTCTGTAGGCTCCAGGGGAAGATCTTCCTTGTTTCTTTCAGCTTCTAGTAGTCCCAGGCATTTCTTGACATTCTTTGCCTTGTAGATGGATCCTCATATAGAGTTCTCATATCTGTTTCCATGTCTTTTCTCCTCATTTATAAAACACTCTTTAGGGATTAAGATTAGGATCCACCCTACTCTGTTATGATTTAACTGATAATATACCCAAACAATCCAAAAACCTGTTGCCATCGAGTTGATTCCGACTCAGCAACCGTATAGGACTGCCCCACAGGGTTTCCAGGGAGTGGCTGGTGGGTTTGAATTGCTGACCTTTTGGTTAGCAGCTGAGTGTTTAACCACCAGGGCTCCAAATATATCCAAAGAAAGACCCTATTTCCCCAAACATGGTCACATTCACTGGCACAGAGATTAGGACTTCAGTGTATCTTTTGGGGGGGACACAATTCAATCCAGAATATGCCCCCTTAGAGACTCTAGCCCCAGCAAGATGGTAGGTACCCCTCCTCAGAGATTTGGCCCCTAGACACATGGGTCGTCTCTTATAAGTTTCTAAATTAAAAAAATCCTACTTCCTTTTGTCCCCCAGACCTGTCTCCACAATACATTACAGTGCTTGTTTTACCCTTTCAGGTACTTAGTTGTTAAACTTTATACTTCGTTAACAATTCTTTATATTAAATTCTCTTGTTTATATAATTGGTGTGGTTTCTGTCTCCTAACTTGACCCTCACTGTTACAAACCACTGCCACAACTGTTTAAACTTTACTCCTCAAACCAGACCCTCTGCTCCAACAAGAAAAGTCTATTCTTTGCATGGACCCCTGAGTGAGTCTTTCCCTTTCCCAACTTTGAAAGCATACTTGCATCACCTGCTACCTGCAAAGCTACTTAACTTCTGCCAATCTGAAGCCTGTCTTTAAAAGCCCAGGAAAAATTCCCAGACTTTTCTGAAGACTTCTCTGACTGTTCCAGTCCACAGTCATCTCTCTCTTGCTCAGATGACTCATTTGACACTTAATCCCATATAGTAGCCTCCACCATGTCCACCCTTTCATTAATTTACAAATGTACTGTGTTCCATTGGTTTGTTTGTAAGTGATTTGTTCAGACCTCCAAGTGCATTTTACTATAGGAAAAATGTTATACATGGTGGTTAAACCAATGCGAAAATGGTACACAGATTTTGAGGCTTCTCCGTATAAACCCATATCATTTACAAAAAAAAACAAACAAAAAACCTGTTGCCATTGAGTTGATTCCTACTCATAGCGACCCTACAGGACAGGGTAGAACTGCCCCATAGGGTTTCCAAGGAGTGCCTGGTGGATTTGAACTGCCAGCCTTTTTGTTAGCACCTGTAGCTCTTAACCACTACACCACCAGGGTTTCCAACTGAACTATAGGGATTTAGGACTGGGACCTACCAATAATACGTGACATTATTATTATTTTTGGAAATTTTCACAGGGTCCCAGGAAGACATATCACTATGGTGCCCTGGCCAAGGTGAAAATGGGCAACCCTGGTTGTGATGAGAGCTCAACAGTGGCAGCTCCCACTTGGGGCGGGGGGGAGTCAAGAGCCTGGTGGTAGCAGCACCTATATAAAGTCAGTGGCTGCTTGGATGCTCATTCATTTGAGTGTTGGGGATTGCCTGGACCATTCAGAGGTCAGTGGCTTCCTATGTGATATTCCTTATTCCTCAGGCTCTGGAAGGGAGGGACTGTGCCTTGTATTTTAGTTCTTACATAGTGCTTAGCACAGTACCTTGAGCACAGTAGCTTAGTTCTCCCAAAATATGTCTCTTGCTCTTGCATAGCCATTTTCTCTCTATGTAACTTACTTTCTTCAGCTACTTAAAAGACAATTCCTCCTCTGTTTTCATTTTATTCTCCTTCAAGATCTAGCTCTCCAGAAGTACCTGAAAATAAGGATCCAGTACCCAGGTAACATGCAGTCAAACCCATTTTCTCTATATGTAAGATCATCAAAATTGGGGTTTAAATGGAAATGTAAGAAAAAAATTCTCTAAGTAGAAGAGGCAAAAAGAGTCTTGTAGTTTTCCTCAGTGGAATGTCCTTCTGAGAAACTAATATCTATTTGTAAACTTCACAGCAGAGTGGGAACATGGAGTCCTAGGGATCAGTCAGACCTAGATTCAGCACCCAGTTTCATAACGTACTGATGTGAGACCCTAAGTAAGTTAGTTATTTAAATTTCAGTTTTCCCAAGTATACAATGGTGATAATATGTACTTCATGGAGTTATTTTCAGGAATAAAAAAGACAACATGAAAGACGTCTTGTGTAGAGTCTGGCATGTAATAGGTATTTTAGGTAGTCAATAAATATTAATTCCTTTTCCCTTTCAGAAATAAGCTTATTTTGTTCCTTGAATTAAAAAAGACATATCCACTGATACTGTCAACTGTGAGCCAACGCCTGAAAAGTGGCCTAAATAATGCTTAACACCAGGCTCTGAGGATATACATGCTCTGCTCTTTCTATTTTTTGTTCCTATACGCCCCCCACCCCCGCCCTTCTGATGGATGTTGCAGTGGTAGGAAGCATGCAGACATTTTCCTAAATGGTTGGAGCGTTAGCCCAACAATGCATTTCTGATTACCTTCCTAGAGTGTCTTCTGACTTTTTAAAAATGTAATCCACAAATGTTTTTTCAAGTTTAGGACTTCTGAGAAGGAAGTCGAAAAAATTCAGAAGAAATCTTGAAATTTGTGAAATCTTAGTCTTTGGGAGTTAGCATTATTTCTGATACAACATTCTTACTTAAGTGACATACTGAAATACTAAACCTTATTTCCCGGGAGCAGGCTGGGAAAACATTCAGTGATGCAATAGTCTGTGGAGTTGCTGAAATGTAGCCTGAGTTTTGGGAAGTATGTGATGTGTTAAATAGCTGAGACCCCAGGGATGGTGATGCACAAGACCAGCTGTGGACCAAGACTTTTTCAAGTTTCATGACTTGGTGAGACTCAGTTTCTCAATATGAATAATGTGGAAAACAGTAATTTTTTTGCAAGCACATTTTCTTAGCCTGCTGTGTTTATACATACTATTTGAGATTTTTCAGTTTTTCATTTGTTTCAAGAATGTTCATAATTGCTCATGAAGCATTTTTATAATGGCTGCTTTAAAATTCTTATGAGATAATCCCAACATCTGTGTCATCTTGGTGTCGGCATCTGTTGTTTGTCTTTTCTCATTCAAGCTGAGATTTCCTGGTTCTTGGTATGATGAGTTGTTTTTATTTGTATCCTGAACATTTTGGGTATTATGTTATTCAACTCTGGATCTTATTTAAATTTTTTGTTTTAGCAGGCCTCTTCTGACTCCACAGTGGGAAAGGGGGGGATGCCTTGCCTTGTTACTACCAAATGGGGTGGAAGTCCAGGTTCCCCACTCAGTCTTCATTGATACTCTGGGGGAAGGGACACTTCATTACTGCTGGTGGTAGGTGGGAGTTTAGGCTCCCCACTAAGCTTCTGCTGACACCACCCTGGCTGTGAGGGAGAAGGGCACCTTGTTACTGCTGTCTACATGGCCTGTGTGACACTGATATTGATGAGGGAGAGAAAGCTCATTATCTATGACAGGTAATGAAATTCCTGGCTTCTAACTCGGCCTCCTCTGACACCACCCTGGCAGCGAAGGGGTGGAGTGCTTGGACCATTATACTATACCACCGTCTGTCAGTTTTTTGTACTATATGGTGACTTGCGTGTTGCTCTGATGCTGCAAGCAACGACACTTGTATTTCAAATACTGGTAGGGTCACTCATGGTAGACAGATTTCAGTGGAGCTTCCAGACTGAGTCAGACTAGGAAGAAAGGCCTGGATGTACTTCTGAAAATTAGCCAATGAAAGCCCTATGGATCACAACAGAACATTATCTAACTTGCTTGCTCTGAACATGTCATCAGGAGAGATCAATTACTAGAGGAGGACATCATGTTTGGTGAAGCAGAAGGCCTATGAGGGTTAGGGAGACCTTGAGTGAGATGGATTGGCACAGTAGCTGCAACAATGTTCTCAAACATGTTGGCAGTAGTGAGGATGGCACAGGACTGGGCAATGTTTTGTTCTCTTGTACATAAGGTCGCCATGAGTTGGAGTCAACTCGATGGCAGATATCTATCATTTATCTATCATACTACTGTAATATAACTAGTTCTATTCTTTTTTAACACTTAAAAACTTGTTTTTACATACATAAAAGTAGAGAGAAGAGTATAATGAACTCCATATACCCATCATCCAGCTTCGACAATTATATTTTGCCAATCTAGTTTCATATGTCTCTCTAACTTTCTTTTTCTTTCTTGTATATTTTACAGCAAATTCTAGATATTATTTTATTTAGTAATGCATACTTCATTATATATTTCTAAAGATTTGGAAATTAAAAAAAACTCAGTGTCATCATTCTTAGCAAAATTAATAATAATTCTTTAATATTTTATATCAGTCTTTGTTCAAATTTCCAGGATTACATCAAAAAAGTATTTTTTACAGTTGGTTTTTCAAATCACAGCTCCCATCTGTAAAATAAACAAATAACCAAACAGCCAAATAAACAACCAAATAAGTAAACATCCCTCTCCTGGAGGTTGCTGCCCCATTTTCCTACTCTCCTTTATCATAAAATTCCTAAAAGGATATGTCTAAACTCATTGTCTCTAATTCCTTTCTAATTCTCATTTTTCTCTTTAACCCACTCTGATCAGGATTTTATCCCCATCATTACACTAGAACCACTCAAGGTCACCAATGGCCTTTATGTTGTCAAGTCCAAAAGATTTTTCGCGAGCAGTTGCGAAAGCTGATAGTTTCCTCCTTCTGAAATACTTTCCCTACTTGGTTTCTGGGACACCATTCACTAGCTACTCCACCCTTTCTTGATCTCTAATTTTTGGAATATTCTAGGAGGTCCTTTGTCCTCTTCAGAATGTGAAGGTCCTTTCTAGGTGATATCCAAAATTTTTATGTTCTACCCTGTAATAGTTAAGATAGTGTGTCCACTTGGCTGGGCCATGATTCTCAGTGTTTATATGTGATCACCCCCACGATGGGATCTGCTGTGAGTAGCCAATCAGTTGAAAGGGAGTTTCCTTGTGTGTGTAGCCTGCATCCAAATATAAGTGGATGATCTGGCTTTTGCCCTCTCTGGATCCTACAACTGCCTCCTGTTCATCTGACCTCTGGTTCATGGGACTTGAGCTATCAGCTTATCTGCTGATCCTGGGATTCATTGATCTTCACAGCCTGTGAGCAAGAGTCCTGCTCTCCGACCTGCCAAGCTTGAGTTTGCTAGGCCCTGCAGCTACGTGAATCAGGAGAAGCCTTGTGGTCTTGCCTGCTGATCTTGGAATTCACTGATCTTCACAGCCTGTGAGCATGAGCCCTGCTCTCCAACCTGCCAATCTTGGGTACACCAGCCCTTGTGGCTATGTGAAACAGGAGAAGCTCTCTATCCTGATCCACGAACTTGGGACGTTCCAGCCTCTACAATCACATGAGTCATTTCCTTGCTATAAATCTCTCTCTCTCTACATATATTTATATGCTTTACTGGTTTTCTTCTCTAGAGAAACCAGCCTAAGACATTTGCTACCAAGAGTGGTTCTAGAGAAGCCAAATTGTAAGGATGAGTTTTCTAAATTGGTTCTCATGTCTAATTAGTCTTAAAGATGTTGATGACTCTGCTTCCAGTAGTAAAGAGGGCACTGCTAACCCATGGCATGAAGTGGCAATTCAAATATGCAAAATATCACCACCAATAAATCAGGTATTGGTGAAAAATGAGGCTCTGGGTAATTACATATATAATAGCTTCCTACAGTTTTGTCATAATGAGAAGTATAAGGAAGCTGGTTGGTTGGTCCTACTTTTGCTAGACAAACTGATGAAAGAAAGAGATATGCTCAGGGCTTCAGAGTCAAAGCTCAAGTACCCCATAAACAACCTCAAAGTTTCCACTTGTGCTTTGAAAGAAAGCCTTATTTCTTGTAGTAACAGAGCTGATATTGCTGAAAACCAAACCAGAGTCTTATTGTAAGAGTGGCTGAATTACAGCACCAGCTCAACTGCCAATCTTGAGGGGTGTCTGAAGTTAAAGTGAGGGCATTGAGTAGGAAGAAATGAGATCCTGAAACTTGGGATGTGGACATATGGGCAGATAATCAGGAAGCTGGAGACACTGAGCCTCCAAATTCCGTTGAATCACTCCTGCCAACAGAACCACTCCCATCTGAAGAGATTACTTCATGTTTGTCTGCTACACCACCCTGCCCAGAAAAACCATTAGCCCCTCCACTCCCATCTAATGAGATTAGCCCTAGCCCAGCTACCTCTAAAGAACCATTGCCTGAGGCAGATGCTTTACAAGATGATGCTGAATGTTCTCAAAACAATTCCACACTGCTGATTCTGGCTTCTAGACCTATAACTAGTCTTAAGTCCCAGCGAGCCCCAAAAGGTGAAGTGCAAAGTGTGACCCAGGAGGAGGTATGCTACACTCCAAAAGAACTGCTTGACTTTTCTAATATGTACAAACAAAAACCTGGGGAATATGTGTGGGAATGGCCATTAAGGGTGTGGGATAATGGTGTATGGAACATAAAGATGGGTCGGTCTGGGTTTATTCATACGGGTCCATTAAGCACAGATTGTTCATTCAGTGTTTCAGCCTGAGAAGTTAGGAAAGGATCTGATAGTTTATTTGGCTGGGTTGCTGAAGCATGAATTACGTGGTGGCTTACACTATATCAAGTTGAAGTACCAGGTCTGCCTTGGTATACTGTAGAAAAAGGTATCCAAGGGCTCAGGGAAATTGGTATGCTAGAGTGGATTTATCAGGTTAGACCCACAGACCCACACATGGAATGCCCAGAGGACACACCTTTTACCACAACTGTGAGGAACAAATTTGTGAAGGGAGCTCCAGCATCCTTGAAGACCGCTGTGATTGCTATTTTTGTAAATCAGACTTGACAGTGGGAACTGCCCTAACTGAATTAAGACACTTAACTACAATGGGGCTGATTGGACTCTGTGGTAGTAGGGGCCAAGAGGCGTGGTTACAGTAATGGACAGCAGAGTCAAAGCAGTAATCCAAATATTCTGACTTGTATGGACTTACAGCATTGGCTACTTAGTCATGGTGTCCCTAGGAGTGAAACAGGAAATCTACTAAATATTTACTTGATCTGTACAAATGGATGAGTTCTAGGTCAGGTGAACAGCAGTCTAACTCAAATCACCAGAATAGAGAGTCACAGTTCCTCAATCAATTCCCAGACTTGAGCAAGTTTAAAGACCCACAACCCCTTAAATGAAGGGGAGGTCAGTTCCCCTTGAGGAAGGACTCCAATACACTGCCAAAAATTTATACTGTTAATCTTTCTCCCAGCCTTCCCCAAAGGGATCTATGGCCTTTTATGAGAGTCACTGTGCACTGGGGTAAAGGAAATAATCAGATTTTTGGGGGATTATTGGATACTGGTTTTGAACTGACACTAATTCTAGGAGACCCAAAACATCACTGTGGCCCATCAGTCAGAGTAGGGGCATATGGAGGTCTGGTTATTAATGGAATATTGGCCCATGTCTGTCTCACAGTAGGTCTAGTGGGTCTCCGAACTCATCCTGTAGTGATTTCCCCAGTTCCAGAATGCATAATTGGAATAGATATAGTCAGCATCTGGCAGAACCCCCACATTGGATCCTTGACAAATAGAGTAAGGGCTATTATGGTAGGAAAAGCCAAGTGGAAGCCATTAGAACTGCCCCTACCAAGGAAAATAGTAAACCAAAAGCAATAGCTCATTCCTAGAGGGATTGCAGAGACTACTGCCACCATCAAGGACTTGAAGGATGCAGGGGTGGTGATTCCCACCACATCCCCATTCAACTCACCTATTTGGCCTGTGCAAAAAACAGATGGATCTTGGAGAATGACAGTAGATTATTGAAAACTTAACCAGGTGGTGACTCCAACTGCAGCTGCTATTCCATATGTAGTTTCATTGCTTGAGCAAATTAATACATCTCCTGGTACTTCATATGCAGCTATTGATCTGGCTAATGCCTTTTTCTCCTTACCTGTTTTGAAGGACCACCAGAAGCAGTTTGCCTTCAGCTTGCAAGGCCGGCAATACACCTTCACTTGCCTACTTCAGGGCTACATCAATTCTCCAGCCCTATGTCATAATTTAGTCTGCAGGGAACTTGATCACCTTTCCCTTCCACAAGATGTCACACTGGTCCATTACATTGATGACATTATGCTGATTGGACCTAGTAAGGAAGAAGTATCAATGACTCTGGACTTATTGGTAAAATATGTCTATACTAGAGGGTGGGAAATTAATCCCACAAAAATTCAGGTACCTTCCACTTCAGTGAAATTTCTAGGGGTCCCAGTGGTGTGGGGTGTGTCGAGATATTCCTTCTAAAGTGAAGGATAAGTTATTGCATCTGGCTGCTCCCACAACTAAAAAGGAGGCACAATGTCTAGTGGGCCTCTTCGGATTTTGGAGGCAACATAGTCCTCATTTGGGTGTGCTACTCTGGCCTATTTATAAAGTGACTCAAAAAGCTGCTAGTTTTCAGTGGGGCCCAGAACAAGAGAAGGCTCTGCAACAGGTTCAGGATGCCGTGCAGTCTCCTCTACCACTTGGGCCATATGATCAAGCTGATCCAATGGTGCTTGAACTGTCCGTGGCAGATTGAGATGCTGTTTGGAGTCATTGGCAGGCCCCTATCGGTGAATCACAGCGCAGACCCTTAGGATTTTGGAGCAAAGCCCTGCCATCCCCTGCAGATAACTACTGTCCTTTTGAGAAACAGCTTTTGGCTTGTTACCGGGCCTTAGTAGAAACTGAATGCTTAACCACGGGACACCAAGTCACCATGCAGCCTGAGCTGCCCATCATGAACTGGGTGTTGTGTGACCCACAGAATCATAAAGTTGGATGTGCACAGCAGCATCCATCAGGCCCAAGCAGGACCTGACAGCATAAGTAAGTTGCATGAGGAAGCGGCCCAAATGTCCATGGTCTCCACTCCTGTCACATTACCTTCCATCTCCCAGTCTACACCTATGGCCTCATGGGGAATTCAGTTGACTGAAGAAGAGAAAACTCGTGCCTGGTTTACTGATGATTCTGCGTGATATGCAGGCACCACTCGAAAGTGGACAGTGGCGGCACTACAGCCCCTTTTTGGGACCTTTCTGAAGGACAGTGGTGAAGGGAAATCTTCCCAACGGGCAGAACTTTGAGCAGTACACCTAGTTGTTCACTTTGCTTGGAAGGAGAAATGGCCAGATGTGCAATTGTACACTGATTCATGGGCTGTGGCCAGTGGTTTGGCTGGATGGTCAGGGACTTGGAAGGAATATGATTGGAAAATTGGAGACAAGGATTTATGGGAAAGAGGTATGTGGGTAGACCTCTCTGAATGGGCCAGAGAAGTGAAGATATTTGTGTCTCGTGAATGCTCACCAAAAGGTGACCTCAGCAGAGGATGATTTTAACAATCAAGTGGATAGGATGACACATTCTGTGGAAACCAGTCATCCTCTTTCCCCAGCTACTCCCATCATTGCTCAATGGGCTCATGACCAAAGTGGCCATGGTAGCAGGGATAGAGGTTATGCATAGGACCAGCAACATGGACTTCCACTCACCGAGGCTGACTTGGCTACTTGATTGGGCAGTGCTGAGCGCTCTATCTGCCAGCAGAAGAGATCAACACTGAGTCCCCAATATAGCACCATCCCTCGAGATGATCAGCCAGCAACCTGGTGGCAGGTTGATTACGTTGACCACTTCCATCATGGAAAGGGCAGCGTTTTGTCCTTACTAGAATAGACGCTTACTATGGATATGGATTTGCCTTCCTTGCACGCAATGCTTCTGCCAAAACTACCATCCATGGACTTACAGAATGCCTTATCCACCATCATGGTGTCCCACACAGCATTGCCTTAGATCAAGGGACACACTTCACAGCAAATGAAGTGTGGCAGTGGGCCCTTGCTCATGGAATTCACTGGTCTCACCATATTCCCCAACATCCTCAAGCTGCTGGCTTGACAGAATGATGGAATGGCCTCCTAAAGACACAATTATGGTGCCAGCTAGGGGTAATACCTTGCAGGGTTGGAGCAGTGTTCTCCAGGAGGCTGTATATGCTCTAAACCAGTGTTCAATGTATGATGTTGTTTCTCCCATAGCCAGGATTCGTGGGTCCAGGAATCAAGGGGTAGAAATGGGAGTGGCATGACTCAATATCACCCCTAGTGACCCACTCACAAGGTTTTTGCTTCCTGTCCCCAACCTTATGCTTTGCAGGTCTAGAGGTCTTAGTTCCAAAGGGAGGAATGCTCCACCTGGGGACATATCACTGCTTCCATTGAATTGGAAGCTAAGAATGCCACTTGGCTACTTTGAGCTCCTTATGCCTCTGGATCAACAGGTAAGGAAGGGAGTTACTATTCTGGCTAGTGTGATTGATCCTGATTACCAAAAGGAAATTGGATTGATATTACATAGTGGAGGTAAAGAACAGTATGTCTAGAATGCAAGAGATCCTTTAAGGTGTCTCTTAGTACTACCATGCCTTGTGATTAGAGTCAATGGAAAACTAGAGCAACCCAATTCCAACATGACTACTAATGGCCCAGACCCTTCAGGAATGAAGGTTTGGGTCACCCCACCAGGCAAAGAACCATGACCAGCTGAGGTGCTCGCTGAGGGCAAAGGGAATACGGAATGGTTAGTGGAAGAAGGTAGTTCTAAATACCAGTTACAGCCACGTGACCAGTTGCAGAAACAAGGACTGTAATTGTTATAAATATTTCTGCTTGTATGTATGCCTCAAATATTTTTGTTTTCTTCGCTTATAAAATATAAGATGTAAACAGGGCTAGTGCATTTTCAGTTGTACACCTGTTACTTGTGTCATGTTAGGCGCAAGTATGACTTTGTAATTGTCTTTATTCAGAGATTATGTATGGTTCGGGGAGATGTGTACAGGTGCCAAGTTGATAAGGGGTGGACTGTGATGGTTAAGATTGTGTGTCAACTTGGCTGGGCCATGATTCTCAGTGTTTATATGTGATCACCCCCATGATGGGATCTGCTGTGAGTAGCCAGTCAGTTGAAAGGGAGTTTCGTTGTGCGTGTAGCCTGCATCCAAATATAAGTAGATGTTCTGGTTTTTGCCCTCTCTGGATCCTACAACTGTCTCCTGTTGTCTGACCTCCAGTTCTTGGGACTTGAGCTTTCAGCTTATCTGCTGATCTTGGGATTCATTGATCTTCACAGCCTGTGAGCAAGAGTCCTGCTCTCTGACCTGCGAATCTTGAGTTTGCTAGCCCCTGCAGCTACGTGAATCAGGAGAAGCCTTGTGGTCTTGCCTGCTGATCTTGGAATTCATTGATCTTCACAACCTGTGAGCAAGAGCCCTGCTCTCCAACCTGCCGATCATGGGTTCGCCAGCCCCTGCAGCTATGTGAATCAGGAGAAAGAAGCCTCTATCCTGATCAACAGCTTTGAACGTTCCAGCCTCTACAATCGCATGAGCCATTTCCTTGCTATAAATCTATCTGTCTATATATTTATATGCTTTACTGGTTTTGCTTCTCTAGAGAACACAGCCTAAGACATGCCCCAACTCTTCCCCTGACTTCCAAGCTATATGTCAACCTAGTGTATTCGACGTCTTCTCTTGTATGCCTAACAGGCATCTTAAACTTAACATCTCCAAATCAAGACTCTAAATCAGACTGTAGTCCTTCCCAAGTCTTCCTCATTTTAGTAAATGGTAACAGCTGTAGTAAAAGTAAAGTGAATAATGAGTTAAGTTGGCACTTTAAACTAAGGTTGTCAAGGGAGGCTTCTCTGAAGAAGTGACATTTGAGAAGAAATTAGAATGATGAGAAGGAGCCAGCCAGAAGTCAGCTGATACATATATATATATATATATGTATATATGTATATATATAGAGGGAGAGCTATGAGTCGTTCTTTATTTTTTCTTTTTCTTAACCACCCCTACCCCCACATCCAATCTATCAACAAATCATTTTGGCTCTACCTTCAAAACAAATTCAGAATGTGACCAGTCCTCATTACCTCCATTACTGCTACCTTTGTCCAAGTTGCCATCATCTTTCAGTTGGACTACTGTAATAGTTTTCCAAGTGGTCACCACCAGAATGTGAGAGCAGGGATTCTGTTTTATTCACTGATGTACATCCTGCACCTGCAAAAAAGCCTGCTGTATATTGCTACTTAGCACATTATTGTTGAATGAATAAATTGCTTCCCTGATTTCATCAGCCAGGGTGATCTTTTAATAAGGTAAGTCAGGTCAAGGCACCTCCCTGCTTGTATTGGTTTTCTAGGGCTGCCATCACAGAGTGCTGCAAACTGAATGACTTAAAACAACAAGCTTATTCTCTTACAGTTCTGTAGGCCAGAAGTCCAAATCAGGGTTTCAGTAGGGCCATGCTCTCTCTGAAGGCTCTATGGGAAGAATCCCTCCTTGCCTCTCCTAGCTTCTGGTGGTCCCATGATAATTCCAATCTCTGACTCCATCTTCACCTGGCCATCTTCCTTCTGTATCTGTCTCTGTCTCTTCACATGGTGGTGTCCTCTTCTTATAGGGACACCAATCATATTGGATTAGGGCCTGCCCTACTCCAGTATGACCTTATCTTAATTAATTACGCGTGCAAAGATGTATTTCCAAATAAGGTCACATTCTCAGGTACCTGGGGCAAGGACCTGAACACAGCTTTTGGAGGATGCAAATCAACCCACAGCGCTACTCAATATCTTGGTTTTGTATCACACATTAAACTTCAAATCTGATTCTAAGACTTATGTGATCTGGCCCCTGCTTACTTGCCAAATTCATCTCCAACCATCTTTCCCCTTGCTACCTTTACTCCAGCCACACTGACCCCCTTGATGTACCTCAGATATGCCAAGCATGCTCTTATTTCAGGGCCTTAGTTGTTCCTATATGCCTATTCCTGTTCTTTCTGTCTGATAATTTTCTCCATATATCTTCACCTGGATGACTCCTTTTCATCATTCCGATTTCTATTCAAATGTCAGCTCTTCAGAGCATCTGCTCCTGACAAGCTTACTTTAAAGTGCCAACTTAATTGATTACTCTCTTTTACTATGGTTTTTTTCTTAATATCCCTTATCACCAAAGTATGTTTGCTTCTTTATTGTCTAATTCACTTGAATGTAAGATCCATCCATTTTGTAACTCTAGCTCAATAAATATTGTTGAATGAAGAAATGAATTAATCCAGCAACATAAATGTCTTCTTTACAGGTGAAGATATTAAAGATCAGCGAGGTGAGGTCACTTGCCAAGATCTCTTGTTAAGTTGGTGGCTGACGTGGGACACCACTGCTATCCTCCAGGTTCCCAGCCCAGAGCAAATTTTACTACCTGACGCTGCTGCAGTGCCATTAATCCCACCCTGAGAATGCCATTAATCCCATGCCCTGCCTGCCCATTATAAATACAGAGCTCGCTGCATGTTTTTGTTTTACATCTTTAACAATAACGCAGGCTGGCTGGCACTTTCCAGGATTTCCCAACGGGGAGAGGAGGAGCAGAACACCTCTTCTGGCTTCTCCTCTGAAACGGAGGCTTTGCAACGTCAGTCACTGTGCCATTGTTGAACAACAATATGTGTCTCAGAGGCAAGGAAAAGTTCCCACACTCTGTGTGTACCAGACGCCTGGCTGGTGAGCCCTGGTCTCCCCATTACTCCTGTATTCCTTGTTTCTTTTTCCTCTCTCTTTGTTATGTCATCTATTCATGACTGGGGCAAGATGCCATACTATTCTTTCTTAATTCTGGATCAGTCTGTTATTAGCTATTCTCCTTGGGTGCCTTATTCATGAAAACCTAACCACCCCCAGTTACAGTAGGTGAATTACGTGGAAAAATGCAAGGCACATTTTTCCTGCTTGGTTTGGGCTTTTCCTGTGATTCAGCAATCTTCAGAGGGGAGCTCTTCATCATGTTACACCATCATGGCTTGTGTCTTTGGTTTCCAAGAAGGCTATGTCTAGTCCAAATTTGGTGGACGTTCTCAGAGAACATGAAACCAAAGTTACAGCCAAGTGAATCTGTGCTGAGGATTTGTTTGATCAATCTATGGTTTTAAGAACTAAAAATCAAAATGTTCTCATGGAAAGAGTAAGTTGGTAGAGAAGGTTAAACACATGATTAAACTTTAATTCTTAATTAAAAGGTTGAACTTTAATCCTTCTCCAGGTGTTTTTCCCCCCACTAGTTCTAACGCTTTCCTAAGTTACCCTGCTTTCTGGACATCAGTTTCTCTATTCATCAAGCAGGCTCAGAATAACAACCAACCTGATAAGAATCATTTTGTGATGTGCTTTTAGCTATTTTTAGCAGGGAACTGAATCCGGGCAGAGCACCCTTTCATCTGCAAAGCTTAAGTGTAGGATGTTGGGAAGTGGGGCCCCCACAAATTCATTTAACATGTGCTTGATAATTTTGCCTGTGAAGTTTTAGAATATCTTTCCCGGTTCAGGAATTATGTATAAGTATATACGGTATGTGTGTGTGTCAGTAAGTGAAAGAACTGACCTGAGTCCTGAAATGCCTTTTGAGTTATCAAATCGCCAGATAAAATGGAAACAGTACAGTATTGTCATTAAGAGCCTAGAATATGGGCTTGAGAGTTAGAAAGACCTGGAATCAAACCCCTGGTACATAACTTGCAGGCTTTTTGATTTGGAAGGAGTTCTTTTTCCTTTCCAAGCCTTTGTTTCATTATATACCAAATAGTCACCTCATATTAGCCTCATAGGATCAGCATGAGGGTTAAATAATGTAAGGTACATAAAAATGTGTAAAATGCTTAGTGCAGATCTGGTATGCATTAAGTGTTCATATAATTATATAGTAATTATTATATAATTCATATTAATTTTAATAATTATTATTAATGCAGTGTACAGTGCCACTAAATCAGAGATAGAATTGGAGATATTTTTCTAACATATCCCTTCTCCTTAGAATTTCATTGGTGCTTCCTATCTCTGTCTAATTTCATTTACACCTATAGACACACTTTGGAAAAAACAAGCTTCTCCAAATATGATCTGACAATATGTTTATGATGGCTCTTTGAAGGAAATCTCTTCATTGCTTGGTGGTCTTTGGCAGCCCTACAGGAACTCTTTTTCTAGAGGACTTGGGATCATATTTCTGTATTTTTTCCTTTAGTTAAAGGTGTTTCTCAGGGCAGGATTTACTCTTCCCATCCATCCTTGTAAGTGAATAAAATCAGGCTAAAGTGCCCAGTGGCCTCAAACATATCGATGGTCATGAAGATGACACAGGATTGGGCACTATTTTGTCCTGTTATACATGGGGTCACCATGAGTTGGAGCCAACTCGATAGCAACTAATATAATGCACATAATGGCACTGGGGAGAGAAAAAGAAGCATGAAAGAGGGTGGAGAGGAAAGGAATGTGGAAATGCTAGTTATCAGTCATGCCTGAGTTTGGCTTCATGCAACAAATTCCTAATAACAGTGGTTCAAACAAGATAAAATTTTATTTACCTCATGTAAAAAAAGGTTTAGAGGAAGGTCGTCCAGAGTTAGTATGGCCCTCCTTGGTCATCCATGACCTGAACTGTTTTATATTTCCTCTCTATCATCCTTGGTGCGTGGCTTTTTGTCTTAAGTTCTTTTCATGGTCCATGATGGCTGCTGGAGCTTCAATCTTCATGTCTCCCTTCTTAGAGTTGACAGATAAAATGCAAGATGCCCAGTTAAATTTGAATTTCAGATAAACAAGTAATTTTTAAATATAAGTATATCTCAAATATTGCATAGGTCATACTTACAGTAAAAAATTGCTTGGCATCCTGTATTTTTATTTGCTAACTCTGATAACCTGATACATTCTAGGCAGGAAGAAGGAGGAAAGAGGAAGGGGTCAAGGTCCCAGGGCTGACACTTCCAGTTGAGTAAGCCCTTTTTCTAAACTTTCACTTACATCTCTTTGGTCTCCCCTAGCTGCAGGCAGAATGAATGGATGCCTAGAATAAAACTGACATTCTGCTAGGAAAGAAGAGGGGGAGAATGCATATTGGGTAAACAGCCAGAAGTTTCTGCTACAGATAGAAATTTGTCCCAGCAATGTAGGGATCAGAATCTCACAGTAATTTTAACATCTTTGTTAATTGGGGATATCTTAGAATCTCTCCACTTACCAGGCTAGCAGTGTTATTTAAGTAAGACCCTGAGGCCATTGCCCTTCCTTCTGGGAGCTGCCTCAGATCCTTTTTGGTATAAGGTAAAATATAAATTAATTAGAAAAATAAAGCACATCAAGGATTGTTCCAGAGATGTCACTAACTTCGGTGGTTGAAGAGGGAGTATTTTGGATATATGTTTTTTGTCTTTGTGCTAAATATTGATCCATTCTATATATTTCATTTTCACAGCATCCCTTGAGGTAAATGTAAAAACAACAACTTCTACAACAGTTTAAAATAAATCAACAGGCTTCAATCCTAAAAACAAAATTTGGGCTTTTCCAATCTACCATACTTAGTATTCTTTTGGTTCTTGGGGTAAATCAATTTACGCTAAAAGGCATTTTTTTCCATAGGTAGAATTAATTTATTGTTAACAAGTGAAGACATTTTTACATACCATGGGAGGAGGGTATTCAGCGTGGTTAAAGACAATACTAGTCAGCAAACAAGAAAACAAGCATGCTTATAAAATTGTCACATTCGAGCCGTTGGAGAGCTCATGTCTGCAAATGACCAGCTTTTTAAAGGATTCTGGCAATAGTTACAGAAATGATATGGTAGTATGGGTGAGGAATCCACATGGTAACTTTGTATCATGGATTATACTATGGATTAAACTATATGTTTGCTAGAGGACTGTACACCAGCAATGGCATAGGGTAACCCAGTGACATCCCTCCTGGATGTGTTGTGGCTCAGTGACCAAACCATGGCTCCAAGAAGCTGGCCAGAGAAACAAACCCAGGCACTTGCCCACGTACCTGAACATGAGGTTGGAATGAAAGTCAAAAGTGAAGTCTGAATGCTAAAGATCGAGAGCATAGCGATAAGAATTTTTTTGTTGTATGCATTCAGCCTTTTCTGTGGCTGGGAAGGATGCAGCTAAGAGCCCTGTGCTGGTTTGGACAAGGGCCAAGGAAATACGGTATGATGGTAAGAAGTAGGGTAACCAGCCGTCCTTGTTTGCCTGGACTGAGTCCCAGGATGTAGGACTTTCAGTGTTAAAACTGGGAAAGTCCTGAGCAAACCAGGACAGTTGATTACCTTATGAAGAGAGAGGGTATTTGAAGTCATAGATTGAACTTGGGCCTGTTAGTCCTATACAGCAACAGGTTTGGTTTTTGGAACCCTGGTGGCACAGTGGCTAAGGGCTACGGTTGCTAACCAAAAGGTCAGCAGTTTGAATCCACCAGCCACTCCTTGGAAACCCTGTGGGGCAATTCTACTCTGTCCTATAGGGTCGCTATGAGTTGGAATCGACACGCTGGCAAAGGTTTTTTGTTGTTGTTGTTTTAGTCCTATACAGTGAAGAATCATCAGTTCTCAGAAGGAATTCAGAGTCCATCTATGTGAGACTTTGACTCGCTTTAGCTCGCTAGACCATCCCCAGCTGGTCGTCATCCTTCAGCCTCTTCCTGAATACTCCTGGATGGCTTGAATTTTTAGCAATTATCGTGCTACTGGAGAATTTTTCAAGTGGAAGGTTCATGAGAGCAGTTCTCTTTTATTTTGATCTACCCAGGAACAAAAGTCCCTCTCATACATTTTTATTCCCACAATAACTGAGCATCTACTTATTATATTGTAATTCCTTAAATATCAACATCATAGCAAATGGAGATGCACTGGGAAGAAAGTAACAGGATTTATAGTCAAAAGATCCAGGTTTGAGCCCAGATCTATCGTGTATGGATTCTTTGACATTGCCATATTAGGAGGCTCAGAGAGATTAAGTGACCTGCTCAGAGCATTGCCATGGCCTAGAATCTATGCCCCAGAAAGCCAAGCCCATACTCCATTTTCCTCAGTCTTCTTTGCCTTATAAACTATAATTTCCTTAAGGTGTGTGCTTAACATAGTGTTAATGTTAAAACAGAATTCTGGGAGTTCTGATACTCTTCAGGCTATTATGACACCAAATAATTTAAAGAGGCCCATATCTTGATGATGTATCTTTTTGGCTAAAAAAAATGTGCATATTATTAGTAGGCATCTGCAGCCCAGCCTGTAACTCCTCAGCTCACTTAAACTGCAAGCCCATGACTGACACAGATGTTATTGCTCCCCAATTACAGTGTTTTCTGCTTGGAGCCATCTTGTCTTCTGTAATATATCATGAGCCAGAGCCCTAGCGCTAAGCATTAGCTGGTAATTTATGATCATACCTTCTGAGGCAGAGAGGGCAGCCATAGCTCACTTTGGACTTGGAAAAGCACTCCAGGTTTTCCCTCTGCTCTTTTTTTCTCTTTTCTTTTTCCGCATTTGCTCATTACTGTATCTTTTCAATTTAGAGATGGCCTGGATCCTGCCATGTAAATCAAAGAAGAGAGGGCCTGGCTCAGCTGCCTAGCCTGGGTCACCTGGAACCCATTATGATACAGGATCATAAACACCTCCAT
Source organism: Trichechus manatus latirostris (assembly GCF_000243295.1). Lineage (NCBI taxonomy): Eukaryota > Metazoa > Chordata > Mammalia > Sirenia > Trichechidae > Trichechus > Trichechus manatus. Next base: position 2,175,021 of record NW_004444135.1, on the reverse strand, counting down.
TTTCCCTTCAGAGAGAGACCAGAACCACTGAAGTTAAGCTACCTGCATAAGAGTTGAGTGTGATCAGCTGTACTTAATCTTTAAATGTCCAACCCACTGATAACCTTTGGTTTGCTTTGATAACTACGAAATAAATTCTCACTGTATTGGATACTAGCATTCTGGTTTCTATTCAGGGCTGTGGTGCAGATGTCATGGAATCATGGACTGGATAGCAGTCCTTGGAGATCTCTGGGGCCAGTTACCGGCTTTCAGGCACCCTAATTTCTAAGCCTCCATCTTCCAGTTCTAAATTTCCTTAGGGAATGACACAGCATTTGTGCATTACGAAGCTTTAGGTACTCTATGGGGTTGAAAACCATTTGGAGGTGGGAGACGGGATGAAAATAAAGATCCAGCAAATCCAAAGCTTTCCAACATGGTATAACAGAAAGAACACAAGCCTAAGCTTTGGGCATCTTGGATTTGAATCCAACTCTTCTATCCCCAACCCCTGTCAAATGTGTGATCTTGAGGAAAGGATCTTTGGGTCTTGGTTTTCTTCTACTGTAAAATAAGGGAAATGGTCAGTGCTTCTCAAACTTTAATGCATGTTTGAGCCACTTGAGGGTCTTGTAAAAGTGTAGATTCTGATTCAGTAGGCCTGGAGTAGGACATATACTTTGAGTAGCACTGGCTTAAATTAGTGGTTCTCAGTCTTGACTACCTTAAATCACACGAGGAACAATTAAAAATACCGATGCTTGGGCCTCACCTAAAACTGCTTAACTCAGGATCTCTGGTGGTGTGGTCCAGGCATACCATACCTGTTGCTGTCTAGTTGATTCCCACTCATAGCAACCTTATAGGACAGAGTAGAACTGCCCCCATAAGGGTTTCCAAGGCTGTATCTTTACGGAAGCAGACTACCACATCTTTCTCCTGTGGAGCAGCTGTTGGGTTCAAACTGCCAACCTTTTGGTTAGCAGTTGAGTGCTTAACCACTGCTCTACCAGGGCTCCTTGGTCTAGGCATAGGGAAGTCAAAAAAAACTTTCAGGTGATTCTAATATACAACCATATAGATCCCAAACTATGGGATGGTGTACAAATTATTCAATTGAATTATTAGGGCAATTAGGTTCCAGTCTGGTATCTACAAGAATTTACAAGCTTGAAGTTAGAAACCTTTGAAATTGGTAGTTAAAAAGATAAGTAATAATGTGTTGGCTAAATTTCAGTGATTTAATATTTTGGCCAGACTAGAAATGAACCAGTGCTGTAATTGATTGATATAGACACTTGAGACCAAATCAGCTTTACTATACACCCTCTCTCCCTTTGGTTCTGAGAAATGGAATGAAGTTCTTTTCTCTGAATCCTCTGTAATTGTTGCACCACCCCCAACCTATTTAACTGACTTCCCTGTATTACCAGCAGGAACCTCCATAGCCAGGCCAGTTCTGTCTGGGTTTTAGGACCTCCCCTTGTTCATTTCCACCTTCATGCCTTTGCTCATTCTCCCTGCTTGCCCAAATGTTTTCCCTTTTTTCCTCAGTCTTTTGTTTTTAGTCATTTCCACAGCTAAATTGCCAGCATATATAATCTGTACCTATAGTTTAGCACTTCACTATGTATCATCTCTACAGCTTTCTGCTTGTGTCATCTCCACAACTACAGAGTAAGCCACCAGAGGACAGAAAACGTATCTTCTTCTGTGACACGTTCTCTGAACCTTCCACTGTAATTGAAATTGGATCACACCATAGACATTGACTTGTTATGCTTTCTGCTTTCAATCATTCATCCATTCAACCCACCCAACAACCATTTATTGCACACTGATCATATAACAGGCACTCAGCAAAGTGCTGAGAGCAAAGCTGTGAAACATGTGGTTAAGTTTGTTTTCAGGAAGCTTACAGTCTATTGGAGAAGAAGGACATTAAACAAAGTAATTATGGTGACATGAGATGGGTGTTATATGAAATTTACAAGGTGCTAAAGTAGGAGTACCTAATATGGCATTTCTGAGAAATGGCCATTTATACATTCAACAAATATTTGACGAACATTTAGTATGCACCAGTCATATATTAGGCTTAGTAAGATATTTAAAAGGAAACCTAACAGACGTATTGTTGTTGTTAGCTGCTGTCAAGTCATGGTGACCTCATGTACAACAGAAACGTTGCCTGGTCCTGCACCATCTAGAGACAGATTACGTAGGGCCTAGTAGGCTGTTGGAGCCCTGGTGGCATAGTGGTTAAGAGCTCGGCTGCTAACCAAAAGGTTGGCAGTTTGAATCCATCAGCCACTCCTTGGAAACCCTATGAGGGAAGTTCTACTCTGTCCTATAGGCTTGCTATGACTTGGAATCGATTTGACGGCGATGGGTTTAGTTTTTGTTTTTGTTTTTTTGGTTAGTAGGCTATTATAATGACTTAGGTTTTTACTTAGAGCAGGGTAGGTAGACATTGAAGGATTTTTTATGTGTAGAAGGGTGACATCTGAGGTGTATTTTAAAAATATCGTGGTGATCAGGATTCTTCTATAGAATCTTTGATCAAAATGTTCAGTAATGGTAGCCAGACACCATCCAGTTCTTCTTGTCTCATGGCAAAGGAGGTAGTTGTTCATGGAATCAATTAGCTATGCATTCAATTTCCTTCTCCTATTCCTCACTCTGAAATTCTCATGGAATCCAGACTTCCTGGAGCCATGGAAGCTGGAATAACTCCTGAAACTATTGCCCTGAGATAATCTTAAGTCTTAAACCAAAAATATCCCCTGAAGTCTTCTTAAAGTCAAACAGTAGTTTAGCTTATCTAATAAAGAGTGTCTGCCTTGAGTATTATGCTATTTTAAGAACTATCTATCTGGATCAAATTGACAACAGCAACTCAAAGATTAGATAGGAAACTTAAGGAGCAGTGAGTTTATGTTAATGGGAGAGGAACAATTCAGGAAAAGGGGGTGAGAATGGTTGCACAACTTGAAGAATGTAATCAATGTCACTGAATTGTTCATGTAGAAATTGTTGAATTGGTGTATGTTTTGCCTTGTATATTCTCAACAACAAAAAGTATTGCTCTGACCAAGTTCAGCTTTGAACATGTTGAGTTTGAGGACCTATGAGACATCCAAATGGGGTTATTTCAAAGAGAGTTGAATACATGGGTCTGGAGCAGGTCATCAGTAGTGGGATGATAACTGAAGCCATGGGAACTTATGAGACCATCCAGGAGGAGTGTACAGAGCACAAAGCATAGTGGTCCTGGGAGGATGCCTTAAGGGAGCTGAAAGAGGAAGTGTTGGAGTCTGTAAAGGCTATGGTGTATGGTAGGAGGGAACTCAGGAGACAGTGGTGGCAGGAAGCCCAGGGAAGAGCCCTGAGACACATGTTGTGTAAATAGTGCCCAAAACATGCTGAGAGGTCATGCAAGGACTAAAAAGGGTCCAGTGGCTAAAAGGACATGGGGAACATTGGCAAAAGCAGTTTCAATGGAGTGATGATGGAGATAACAGAAGAGGAAGGTAAAGAAATCGATGAAGTGAGCATTGATAACCCTTCCAAATTTGGCTGTGAAGGGGAGTAGAAGATAGGGTAGTAGTTGAAGGATGGGGTTTTGTAGGTGGAAAAGACTGAAGTATGATGAAAATGTTGGTAAAAAGAAGATACTACTGAAGGGAGGGAAGTTTAAATCCCAGAGAGAGGGAGAGGTAGGTGAAGTGAGATTACAGGAGATCGTGAGATCCAGGGCAGAGTAGAGAGATTATACCTAGAAGGAAAGAGGGACACCTGAAGACAGATACAGGGTGGAAGAATGGCTGCTAGTTGGGGAGAATGGGGGGCCTTTATGGTATTTTATCCACATACATAGTTATTTCTGATACATGTCCTTATGGTAGGTCAAGGATGGGGAGTGAGTGGGGGCTACCGAGGCTGCTTACTGCCACGTTGTATAGCTATCAGTGACTCAGTGGTCTCCCAGGAACCCAAGAGGATAAACCTATTCTTGAGTGTGCCTTTTTTGTTTGCAAAATACCAGTTGACTATCTGACAGGATCTGGCCTATTATCATTGAAAGAAAAAGCATTTCCATCCCATTATCTTGTACTGATTATTATTTCAGTTCAGTATATTTTGGAACAGGGTTCTTGCAGATTCATATTACATGCCATTTTAAAAACTTATTAAACTAAGTATATTTTACAGAATTTTTATATTTTGAAATTTACGACTATGTTAGCTCTATGATTCAGTCAAATGGAGTTTTCCCTTTTGTCTTTAAAACCTGCTCAGAAAATGAATACAGTTTAGCACAATACAGTATATTTCCCCTTTTGCCTCAGAGGACTCAGTTTAACAGGTGTAGGCAAAAAGAAATCTAAACTTAAATGTGAATTTGCCTTTGGTTAGTTCGAGTATCACCAACTATATTAATTACTCTATCTGCATTTTTTATCTTTAATTTTGCCCTTTTCATGAATTTACCAAAAATCAAACCTTGCCACTTACCCTACTTAGGAGAATTACAAAGGATTTTTTTCCACATATAGAGAAAAGCATATGAACGACATAATATCTGACAACCTTATTAAGATTCAACTCTAGGCTTGACAACAAAACCACTTCAGAGTTCAAGGGAGCTGTTCACACTGATGAACTGATCTTGCCAAACTGTTCCTAGCCTTAAGTCAAGTTAGAAAAGCCCTTTAACAAGGGGAGAGGATTAAAGATGAAAATTCATATTTAAAAGTATGATTTCTCCCACTCTTCCTCCTGAAGACATGTCTGTTATTTCTTTTGGGGGGACTTGGTACAAACTGTTGTGTTTAAATCACTTCAAGCTAAATTGAAAAAGAAGTTTTTTTTTAATGTGGTTGACATCAAGGCTTGATATATAAGACAGGAACATGGAAAATGGTCAGTTCCAAAAATAATCAAGTCTTTCTCTTGAGGGACTTTATAACCAAACCTTTAGTTTTCTTTAGTCACCCCCCGCCCCCCCGGGCAGCTGTACACACACAGCTCTTTTATCTAATGAAATGTGATAATTTGGGAGAAATTCTAAGGTACTGGTGCTACCATCCTTAAAGGATGTGTCAGGACCTGCTTTCTCAGAGAAAGAAATAGAAGTAAATCAACGGCTGAGCTGCTTGTCTAGGCAGGGGTAGTAGAAGACTGCTATCACTCACACAGAGCTGTTTTGTTCAATAAGGTGTTATTTGCAGGGAGGGAGACTGGGGATCTGATAATGGTTGACTCTTAAGCCCTTCCCTTTTTATATCTGCAGTCACAGATACTTAGTTGTATTTGTTGCTGTATAGTGAAGACTTTACTTCTTAAATTTTTTAAAAAAGTAGTCCTTATATTTCTGTTTATGCAATTTCAAGCCTCCTCCAAACTGGAAATCTGAAAAAAGCTGTATTTTAAATTAGTTAGAATGTACTCTTTGTCGAACTAAGCAACATGTCAAACATTTCATGTTATCTTATGACTCAAGCACCTACTTAAAGCCTTCTCCTCTTGTGTTTGATTATAAAAAGAGGTCTTGAATAAGAAAATTAAGATGTTTGCTGGTTTTCTTTGGAGCTTTAATCAGTTGGCACTCCACAGGTACTTTTAGTTTCCTGGCCTCAAAATCTTTCTGGATGGGATGTGAGAAAACTATTGGCAAATGCCCTCTTGGTGAGCAAATAAATCTTTTCTTTGTTTCTTTTCTGTATTCTTAGCTGCCATCCTCCCTTTCTCCTTCAATACACACTCACACCTCCAAAGTTCTAGTTCTTTTTCCCCCATCAAGGAAAGAACACGCTTTCAGAATGGGCTGACTGATTTTTAGCCACCCATTCATGAGATGGGTGAGGACAGAGCCTAAATCGTCCTCAGGTCCCATAGCCTGTGAGTACAAGTGAGGGCACAGAGAATTGGTACCTGGATTCTGCTGTCCATAATTGTTTACACTTGCATCATGCTGGACCATTGTGCTCTACAAAGCTTCCCTACGTACCCCTGGTACCTCCCAGGGCAGGCTTGTGTTTTACCAGACTGCATTGGTGCCAGCTGGAGCTCTCCTCTGGGCCTCTGTAGTGGTCTGCATGGGCACCTGCTATCTCCACTGATACCCTCCAGGGCTCTGCTGTCTCCTTCACCATTCCTCCATGTTAGGGATAATACTGCCCAGGCCTGGGGACTGTCTCCCAATGTTCTTTCCCTCTAATCTTCTCTCTTCACACCCGCTGCCATCGAGTCAATCCTGACTCACAGCCACTGTAGGACAGAGTAGAACTTCCCCATAGGGTTTTCTAAGCTGTAACATATATTTTTTTTTAAATAATATATTATTGTGTTTTAGGTGAATGTTTAAACAGCAAATTAGGTTCCCATTTAACAATTTTTATACAAATTGTTCCATGCCATTTCTTACAATTTTCACAATGTATCAGCATTCTCATTATTTCAGTTCTGTTTGTTCTGTTTCCATCGATCTAACTTCCCTTCCCCTCCTTGCTTTCTCATCTTTACTTTTGGGTAAATGTTGACTGTTTGGACTCATATAGTTAATTGTTTAAGGGAGCATATTACTCATGGGTGATATTATTTTATAAGTCAATATTATTTGGCTGAAAGGAGACCTCCAGAAATAGCTTCAGTTCCAACTTCAAAGAGTATCTTAGGGCTATAATCTCAGGGGTTCCTCTAGTCTCTATTGGTCCAGTAGGTCTGGCCTTTTTTAGGAATTTGAATTTTGTTCTACCATTTGTCTCCCATTCTATCCAGGACCTTCTGTTGTGTCCCCGGTCAGAATGGTCAGTAGTGGTAGCCAGGCACCATCTAATTCTTCAGGTCTCAGGTTAGAAGACGGCGTGGTTCGTGTGAGCTTAGTCCTGTGGACTAGTTTCTTCTTTGATAGGATGTAGTCTTTATGGGAGCAGATCCCCAGGTCTTCTGCAGAGCTGCTGGTGGGTTCGAACTGCTGACCTTTCAGTTAGCAGCTGAGTGCTTAACCTCTGCCACCAGGGGCTTCTTTCCCTTTGTATTAAGTTGTTTAATTATTATTATTATTTTTTCACATTTTACAGATGAGAAAACTGAAGCTTAGAGGGGCTAAGGACTTCACTTACCAAAGGTCACTAGCTGATAAGGAATGGAGTTGGGGTCTGGTTCCAGGGTCTATGCTCATTCCCTTGCACTTTGCCTCCCACTCTGGAAAATAACATTCTGCTGCTATTCATAAGGTTTTCACTGGCTAAATCTTTTTAGAAATAGACTGCTGAGTCTTTCTTCCTACTCTATCTTAGTCTGGAAGCTCAGCTGAAACCTGTCTGCCATGGGTGACCCTGCTGGTATTTTAATACCGGTGGCATAGCTTCCAGCATCACAGCAATACGCAAGCCCTCACAGTACAACAAACTGACGGACATGTGGGAAGTGGAACCGGGGATATCATTGCTGATATCAGATGGATCCTGGCTGAAAGCAGAAAATACCAGAAAGATGTTTACCTGTGTTTTATTGACTATGCAAAGGCATTCACCTGTGTGGATCATAACAAATTATGGATATGAAGAATGGGAATTCCAGAACACTTAATTGTGCTCATGAGGAACCTGTACATAGATCAACAGGCAGTCGTTTGGACAGAACAAAGGGATACTATGTGGTTTAAAGTTATGAAAGCTGTGTGTCAGGGTTGTATACTTTCACCATACCTAGTCAATCTATATGCTGAGCAAATAATCCAAGAAGCTGGACTATATGAAGAAGAACGGGGCATCAGGATTGGAGGAAGACTCATTAACAACCTGTGTTATGCAGATGACACAACCTTGCTTGCTCAAAGTGAAGAGGACTTGAAGCACTTACTGGTGAAGATCAAAGACCACAGCCTTCTGTATGGATTACACCTCAACATAAAGAAAACAAAAATCCTCACAACTGGACCAAAAAGCAACATCACGATAAATGGGGAAAAGATTGAAGTTGTCAAGGGTTTCATTTTACTTGGACCCACAATCAACACCCATGGAAACAGCAGTCAAGAAATCAAAAGATGCATTGCATTGGCCAAATCTGCTGCAAAAGACCTCTTTAAAGTGTTGAAAAGCAAAGATGTCACCTTGAAGACTAAGGTGCACCTGACCCAAGCCATGGTATTTTCAGTCTCCTCCTGTACATATGAAAGTTGGACGATGAATAAGGAAGACAGAAGGAGAATCGACACCTTTGAATTGTGGTGTTGGAGAAGAATATTGAATATACATGGCCTGCCAAAAGAACGAACAAATCTATCTTGGAAGAAGTACCACCAGAATGCTCCTTAGAAGCAAGGATGGCGAGACTATGTCTCACATACTTTGGTCATGTTGTCAGGAGGGATCAGTCCCTGGAGAAGGACATCATGCTTGGTAAAGTAGAGGTCTGCAAAAAATAGGAAGACTCTCAATGAGATGGATTGACACAGTGGCTGCAACAATGGGCTTAAGCATAACAATGATTGTGAGGATGCCACAGGACCAGGCAGTGTTTTGTTCTGTTGTATGTGGGGTTGCTATGAGTTGGTACCAACTCAGTGGCGCCTAACAACAAATTGACTCGTAGGTTGTATACAGAATCTTTACCTGCTAGATGAATAAACATAAACTCAGACTTTGCAGCTACTGATCTGACACTTTTCACCAACACTAAAGTGCCTTAAATGATTCTTTCCAAGAAGCTTAATATTTTGTGGAGAATCTTTTATTCTTGTTCCAGAAGCCAAAACCCCTGAATTGCTGCTCCGTTGAATGAAATATAATATGAGAGAGTTGATCTTGCAACAGTTCCTGTAACTGTGACTTGGGAAAAGGAAGGGAGTGGAGCTTCATGGACAGCTCACAACCACAGGGAATGCAGGGATGGAGTGTGAGGGTGGGAGGTACGGTGCCGGGTGGGAACCCGAGGGAGCAAGAGGAACAATCTCTGGCCTACAAAGCTACTTTCCTCAGGAGGGACGAGTGTGGAGCCAGAGATTGACAGTTTGCTCCCATTACCAATAGCTGTTTTACCTTTCTATGCAAAATATTCTAGGTCGAGTTTCTATTTCACTTCCTTTGGAATGAGGAGGGATGAGGGGTATCTTTACATGGTAGAGCTTCCAAAAAGCTTCCAGAGGCTACATGCTTTCTAATTCTTAAAACAAGGTGACGTATGTATTGTTATTCATATATGTATATATTTTTGCAGATGAAAAATATGATTTAAATAACAAAGGTTAGGGCCTTCAGTTAGTTCGGAGTGACTCAGAACTGCTGGAACCTGGGATTCCTGCCTCCCAAGACCGGAAGCTCTTTCACAAATTTGGGAACACTTCCTCTCCTCCTTACACCTTGGCTCCAATGTGTGCCGAAAGGCCATACTAAATGCAAATGTAGTAAAGGATTAATACTTCTTAGAAGGCCTTGAAGAGAGATGGCTAAAAAAGTAGAATTGAAGAGCTCTAAACATGGTATCTCTTTTCCAATGTCCCAATCTTCCATCTTGAGTAGCCCTACTATTCTCCTGACCTCCAGTTTTGAATCTTGTTTTGCCTTATGTCACTGGTCCTAGCTGTTGTCATGGGTGGAATGTGGCACATTTGAGTGCTGTCATGGTCATTCAGTTCAATAATACCTAAGTTGGTGCTCACTGTGTTATAGTCCTATAGGACTGCTTTTGTGCCAGGGCAGATATACACAGTATTGGAGCAAATGTGCTTGGCTTGGGTATTCCCTGACTAATAAGGCAGAGTAGATGACAGATACTCTTTGGAAATTAGCATGGATGCCATATCTGCTGCTTTTCCTTCTAGGTAGAAAAGAGCTTTGATCAATAACTTTGACTCACCTGCAAAGATTGTAGAAATAAAATTACTTTCTGCCTTTGTAGTTGTCCCTCACTATTTTAGAGCCAACATAATACGAGAAATGTCTAACGCCCAACCTAGGAGCAATTCAAATGAATCCCACAAGAACAGGAAACAAAGTGGAAATCCAAATATAAGCTGTACCCTAAAGCTGCCATCAATAATCCCTAAACTGAAAACAATGAAATAAGAATATTGTTTGGGCAGCCCTCCCACCTGATAACTGAACAAGGAATCAGCCTGACTATTTTCATCATTTCCAGTTCAAGAGCTAATGAGGTGGAGAAAGTCCAACAGAAACTGGGCAGTGACGTCTGCTCCTTTGTCAATGACAAAATCTTGTAGCAATTTCCTGGCCTGCAAAAACATCCCAATAAATCTCCTCTGTATACCATTAGGAAGGAGTTTTGTGGAGGTGGGTGGACTTCAGAAGGCTGTTAACCTTGAGCGGCTCTTCTGTTATCCTGCTCTTATTGCTCAATGGAAAATTCAGTGGAATCACCAAGTAACAGGAGACTAGGTTCAGGGCCGTAAATCTCTGACAGATGCTCGCTGACATCCATGGTGCTCTGCAGGGCGAGTGTAACAAGGTCATTCTTGCTGAGCTTCCTTTGAATTGGAGGCTACAGCTTATGGTCAGGCCCAGAGCCAGGCTCTTAATCATTGAGGAAACGAGAGGGTGAGGGGTGGGGAGGCCACGAAAGTAACTGTAGGCCTGGTCTCAGTGTGAAATGGAGGCTGGGAGGAAGCCTGTACAAGATGGTAGCCCCACAGAGCCCCATACCCCAGTTGAAATCCTTTCTGCACCTGCTCCTTCAGCCTTATTACTCAGTCCTCCAGGGACTTCTCATCATTCTTTCAATCAAATAGAAACTTCTGGCCATTGTTTTCAAAGTCTTCTCATAGCCCATTCCACTTTAAACATCTGCTCATAGCTTTGATTCACTCTGGTCATCTGATATCTGCATCTGGCTTTTTCTCTTCTAAAGCTTTGTCACCATTGATGGAAAGACTGAGTTCTCTTTCTTTGAATTTGTTGTGGGTGACTAAAAAAAAAAGTACAAGAGAGACTAGCAGTGGCTAGAGGCATATTTGGAAGCCCCATTGTAGAAGCAGTGGAAGAGAGGCTGAGAATTCAACCAAGGCAAGGAATCCAACCAACAGGAAGATTTGGCTCCCTCTGCCTGGGTGTGTAGGATGGTGTTTGGGAGATGCTGCAGAGTGGCAACGGGAAGATTAAGGACTCGGGAGAACTGAAGCCCTATAGTTATAGTTTATAAACACTTAACATGTTATTTTGTTTGATTTTCACCGCAGTGTCATGAGGTAGACAAAGCAGGCATTATTATTCTCATTTTTGAAGTAATAAAACATTCTTAGAGATTACATGACCTAGGCCAATAAGTCTGAATTGCAAAAAGAGTCCAAGCCTTGTGATCATCTTCTGTATATCCTCTGCCAGGGGTCAGCAAATTCTTTTGTTAAAGGCCAGATTGTAAATATTTTAGGCTGTGTCTCAAGCACTCAACTCTGCCATTGTGGTGCAAAAGTATCCGTAGACAAAACATAAACAAGTTGGAATGCTGTGTGCCAATAAAGCCTTGTTCACACAAATAGGCAATTGTGTGGGTTGCATTTGGCCTATGAGCCATCCTTTGTGGACCCCTGTCCAATGCCAGAAAGCTATAATTGACCTTATGATAATTGTAAAGATTCACAGGCTCTTAAATACTTTTTGTAAGTTTGAATTTTCAAAATGTCGATATTGAAAACCAGTGTCAAGGAACACAGCCTAACCTAATGTGACTCAGATAACAAGGAAAGAATACAAGGGAAGTTAGTCAATGTGAGTGAACTGTGTTACTGGAGATGTGATTAATTATTGCCAGAGGTAGCAGGAGTTCAGGAGTTACCTGCAGCAGATAAGAGAAGTAGAGGAATCTGATCAGTCAGTTTTTCCAGATGCCTCTGCAGTGACTGCCCTGGGAACCCGGGGCTCTGTCTTAGCTCTCTGCCTTCCTGGAGATGTGGTCATGCCTCAGCTGGGCTGTAAGCCCTCCATTTTCTATTCTGCATACTTCTCCTGGAACCTGCTTCTGGAGAGAAAATGCAGGCTCTGCTCTAAGGTCAGGACAGGAAGCCATGAAAGGGAAGAGGAGCTGGAGACTTGATAGGGACAGGTCTTTGCCCACGCCTACACATTTCTGGCTGTAGCCCAATGACCTTATTATTTGGTGACACATTTCCTACTAACTTGGCTGGATAGCCCTGCCACAAAGCTTAGGAGGGAATATAGGAGAAACTCTCAGACCAGAATTCACCCTTTGAACATTGTGAATTTCTATTTATACTCAGAAAATGGACTTCTTAGTAGGCAGCAAGAATCTCAACCTCCTTCTGGTCTTTGATGTATGGTTCCAGTCACATCTCATCCCTAGTTCCTTCTGCTGTTTCCAGCACCTAGGATGCCCTCTCCTTTCCTCCAGTTCCTGCCCGTCTAAAGGCCCAGCTCGTGAAGAAGATGCTGCCTCCTTTATGGAGCTATCTATGTTGAGTCCTGTACTTCCTGTACCATTCATTTAGCATTTTATTTTATAGTGCCTTATGATCTCCTGTGTTAATTTGTCATGTGTGTCTTGTTCTGCAATGACAGTTCAGCTCCTTGAAGGCATTGGCTGAGTTTTATGTCATTTGTAATCTTTAGCACAGTTCTAGGCTCATACTAGGAACTCAGTAAACATCTGCTAAGTGGGCAGCATGTATAACTGTGATCTTCTAATGGACCTATAACATGGAGGTTCTGTTCTCTCAGTTTCTTATAATCTCCCTAGTGTTAAAACTCTTGTATGTTGCTACTTCTTTTAGTTTGGCACTGTTTCTTCTCTCTCAGAACTTGTGATAAGTTTCCTCAGGGTCAGGTTGGAAGACAAGAGTGACAATACATGTAAAATTACCATTTCTTACGAATCCTTAGCCATTGTCTTTGGTCATGTCTAATAAGTGATCTGAAAAAATTAACAGAGACCTTGTCTGATTTGCTCACCTTTATATTTCCTCCATTTAGCAAGTGCCTGGAACATGGTAGATATGTAAGAATTACTGGTTAAATGAAAGAATGAGTGAATGAATATTATCTTGGATGAATCCTTTGCTCTGTGGGAAAGGAGTTGGCTATCAAGAAGTGAGGAGATAGATGACCTTACTTGTCCTCCTTGTCAGAGCATCTCGGCCTCTTGTCATTCTGCTCAGGCATCAACTCTCACATGAGGCCTATCAGACCTCATGAAAGTAGAATGTTTGATGGTCCACTCCGGTGTACCAAATCTCCATGGGCCATATCAATGATGTTCTCCTAACAGGTGAACAGAGATCCAGAAAAATAGAGTCATTGTCTGAGGCAACATCTCCTAATCCAACCCACTGGAGCTTGCTTTGTAGCTTACTAGGTGTGTTTCCTGTCTTTACCCATCACAAGTTTTGAAATCCCTCCAAAGAGCAGATCACATGTGCAGTGAGTGCTCAGCGGTGACCACATTTGCTATTTTAACTATTAAGGCAAAACCTGATTTGAGGGTCCAAATGACATTTGAGAGTCATTTGATTATCCATATGGTAAGATATTTTTACCTAAATAAAAGAAACAAAAACTTCCTGCATAACGTTTTATTAAAAGTATTTCCCCCTCTTTGGGCATTATGTAATAATGTACTAAAGAAAAGGGTCAGCCGTATTTATTTAATTGGCTCTTGTGCATACTTACCACAAGGTGGCAGTGTAGCAGCCTCTACTTGCTTATTTGGGTCATGGCTATCTCTTAGGATGAGGTAGCGGAGAGATATTTTCCCCCTCTGTTTCCAAAGTCTAAAATTACGTTAATATAACCTAATTTGTAGCTAGGTAGATTTTGTCATTAAACACATACCTACATAAGACCAAATACTCTTATACTCACAAATACTCTCATATGCAAGCTGTCCTATGCAACAGGATTAATATTCTCTCTAGCACTTAGTTAATCATGTGTGATTCATATGTATTTATAACCAAGCAATATCTTGTATAAATAGGCAAAATCAACCAGAAGACATATTAATGCAACTTTCAAGACAGTATACAAAGAGTAACCTATTTTAGGGGTGGCATTATTATTACAGGCAAAATGTCTCGATAGTTCTGGGCTGGGATAGGGAGAGACAGTCCATAGAAGGAAGGTATGTATGAGGCTGGAGACAAAAAGTGGGTAGGAAAATTGCCAACCATCACCTGTTTGACTATAAACATTACGGAGCATATATTGTTCATTATTTTATTGTCTATAAGCTTGTCTTTGCCTTTTAAGAGCTTCTGATCCAAAGCCATAGATAACAGAGGAAAAAAATCAGCAAATATGTGAAAAAACAAGTATCGTGATCATTATCTGAGAGGAAGAAGGGAAATAAAGAAGGGAGAAATGTTTTATTTTTCTTTTTTATTATACAAGTACTACACATTTATTGTAGAAACAAATCAAAATACAGATAAGCAAAAAGAAATAAAATTTTCCATAATCTCACCACCAGTGATAACCAATATTAACATTTACTGCAAAATTTTTCAGACCTTTCCCTGTAGGTAAAACATAGTGTCTTACATAAATGGAATTGTTGATATTATTTATAACTCATTTTTTTTTCACTTAGCAATATATTGTGAACATTTTCATAGATCAGTAAATGTAAAAAACTGGTTGTCGTTGAGTCAATTCCGACTCATGGTGACCCCAACTGTGTCAGAGTAGAACTGTGCTCCATAGGGTTTTTTTAAAAATTTTATTTTGTTGTTGTTGTTGAGAATATAAACAGCGAAACATACACCAATTCAACAGTTTTCACATGTACCATTTAGTGACATTGATTACGTTCTTCTAGTTGTGCAACCTTCTCACCCTCCTTTTTGATTTGTTCCTCCCCTATTAACATATACTCACTACTCCCTAAGATCCCTATCTTTGAAGTTGCTGTTGTCACTTTGATCCCATATAGAGAGTTCTTAAAATAGCATAATGCTCAAGGTAGACCCTTTTTTACTAGTTAAGCTAAACTATTGTTTGGTTTTAAGAAGATTTCAGGGGAGATTTTTGGTTTAAGGTTTCAAGATGATCTCAGGGTAATAGTTTCAGAGGTTAATCCAACCTTCATGGCTCCAGTATGTCTGAAGTCCATGAGAATTTGAAATTCTGTTCTGCATTTTCACCCTTTTGATCAGGATTGAGAATCTTTGATCAAAATGTTCAGTAATGGTAACTGGACACCATCCCATTCTTCTGGTCTCATGGCAAAAGAGGCAGTTGTTCATGGAGGCAATTAGCCACACATTCCATATCCTTCTTCTATTTCTGACTCTCCTTCTTCCTCTGTTGCTCCAGGTGAATAGAGACCAATTGCTGTGCCTTGGATGGCCGCTTGCAAGCTTTTAAGACCCCAGGCACTATGCAACAAACTAGGAGGCAGAACAGAAGCACTAAGTATATTATTAGGCCAGTTAACTGGGATGTTCCATGAAACCATGACCCTAAACCTCCAAACCAAGAAACCAAATCCCATGAGGTTTTTGGTTGTACATAAGCAGCCTTGGCAGCTACCCTTTTCTTGTTGTTGCTGTAAATGTATCTATCACACAACTTTGTCAGTTCAACTTTTTACAGGTGTACACCTTACTGATGGCAATTACAATAATCAGTTGTGCAACCCTACCCTTAATCAATGTGATATTTCCATCACCATTAACCCCCCCTTTCCCTCTCCCTCCTGCCCCTGGTAACCACTAATAAACTTGGTTCTCTACATATTTGCCTTTTCTCATCCTTTTATATAAGTGAGGTCATACAATATTTGTCCTTCTGTGATTGACTTATTTCACTCAGCATAATGTCTTCCAGCTCCATCCATACTGTAGCATGTATCAAGACTTAATTTCTCCTACTGGCTGAGTAGTATTCCATTGTATGTATGTACCACATTTCGTTTATTCATTCATCTGTTGATGGGCATTTAGGTTGTTTTCACCTTTTGACTACTGCGAATGGTGGTGCAGTGAACATTGGTGTACAAGTCTCTGCTTTCAAGTCTTTTGGGTATGTACCTAGGAGTGGAATTGCTGGGTCATATGGTAGTTCTGTTTTTAGTTTTTCGAGGAACTGTCACGCTGTTTTCCACAATGGCTGTACCACTTTGCATTCCTACCAGCAATGGGTAAGGGTTCCAATTTCCCCACCTCCTCACCAACATTTGTTATTATTATTATTTTTTTAATCTTAGCTATCTTAGTGGGAGTGAAATGGTATTTCATTGTGGTTTTGATTTGCATCTCTTTGATGCCTAATGATACTGAGCATCTTTTCATGTGCTTGGCTGCCATTTGAATGTACTCTTTGGTGAAATATCTATTCAAGTCCTTTGCCCATTTTATCATTGGGCTGTTTGTCTTTTTGTTATTAAGTTGTTGAAGTTTTATATATATATATGTATGTATTTGGTTATT
The DNA here is from genome assembly GCF_000243295.1 of Trichechus manatus latirostris. NCBI lineage: Eukaryota > Metazoa > Chordata > Mammalia > Sirenia > Trichechidae > Trichechus > Trichechus manatus. The sequence goes on along the minus strand of NW_004444135.1, from coordinate 2,158,634 downwards.
AGATTCTTGTTGGATATACAGTTTCTGAAGATATTCTCCCAGTGGTGGCTTGTCTTTTCACTTTTTTGGCAAAGTCTTTTGATGAACAAAATTTTTAATTTTTATGAGGCCCCATTTATCTATTTTGTCTTTTGCTGTTTGTGCTTTTGTTATTATATTTGATAATCCATTGTTAAAAGCTAGGCCTGACAGCATTGCCCCTACTTTTCTTCTAAGAATTTTGTAGTTTTAGATTGCACATTTAGGTTCTTAATCCATTTAGAATTTGTTTTTGTGTATGGTGTGAGGCGTGGATCCTGTTTCAGTTTTCTGCATGTGCAAATCCAATTTTCCCAGCACCATTTATTTTTATTTTGTTTTTTCCCAGCACCATTTATTGAAGAGACTCTTCTTTCTGCATTGAATGGACTTAACATCCTTGTCAAAAATCAGTTGACCATAGATGTGTGGGTTTATTTCTGGACTCTCCGTTCTATTCCATTCGTTTATATGTTTATTGTTATACCAGTATCAGGCTGTTTTGATTACTGTAGCTATATAATATGTTTTAAAATCAGGAAATGTGAGTCCTCATACTTTGTTCTTCTCTTTCAACATTGCTTTAGCTATTTAAAGACTCTTGCCATTCCATATAAAGTTGAGGATTGGTTTTTCTACATCTGTAAAGAAGGCTGTTGGAATTTTGATCAGGATTGCATTGAATCTATAGATAGCTTTGGGTAGTATTGACATCATAACAGTATTAAGTCTTCTAATCCATGAACATGGAACATCGTTTCCTTTATTTAAGTCTCCTTTAATCTCTTTCAGTAGTGGTTTATAGTTTTCATTGTATAAGTACTTCACGTCCCTGGTTAGATTTATTCCTAAGTCCTTTATTCTCTTAAATGCTATTGTAAGTGGAATTGTTTTCCTCATTTCTCTTTCAGATTTCTCATTGCTGGTGTATAGAAACCCAACTGATTTTTGTTTGTTGATCTTGTACCATGCAGTTTTGCTAAATTCCTCTATTAGCTCTAAAAGTTTTCCTGTGGACTCTTTGGGATTTTACATATAGCATCATATCATCTGTAAGTAGAGATAATTCTACTTCTTTTCTAGTCTGGATACATTTTATTTCTTTTTCATGTCTTATTGCTCTGGCTAGGACTTCTAATATAATATTGAATGCAAGTGTTCAGGGTGGTTGAGAAACATTGACTTTGTATGTTTTGTCAGGGTATGAGAGATGGTAGTAAAAACAGGCAGTATGGAATGGTCAGAGGAACATGTAAATGATAATAAGGAGACCTGGTTCTTGTTCAGCTCTGTCCCTCAACATTCTAGGCCACCTCAGTTTCCTCTGGTGCAAAAGGAAGCATTTGGACTTGGGTCTTGGTCTTGGAAGCATTAACAGAAAAATATCATGCCAACAGTTGATGTTAATGTGTGTTCTTCAAAAGTGATTTGTGGTGAAATAAGTTGGAGGAAAGCAAATTATTTTATTCCCGGTAAGTCACAACATATGTTAGCATATTAAAGTCTCTGAGTAGCCTTGCGTGAAAAACTGGTTTAATTTTGTTTAATCAAGCATTTCAAACTTAAGTTAACCATGGAACACAATTTCTCCATCAACTTACCCCTTCAAAGAAACACCAGTTAACATCCTATAGCATATTAGTGATCTTTGTAAGATAATTTGGCAGCCACTGGGTTAAAAGGTCTTTCAAGGCTTGTTCCAGCTCTAGGAACCTGGATTAGAAGCTCCAGTAGGGTAGGGGACCATATCTGACTTAGTTATCCCATATCCCCAGTGCTTGGCATGGTGTAGGTGCCCAATAATGTTTGTAAAATCAATGAATAAACTGTAGCAAAACCTATAGGTTTTTCTTACTCCCACTTCTTACAGAAAGCATGGGATATATTTCTCTCCCTTCTGAAGTTATGTATATATCAAATTAGAGCAACTCTTACTAGAGAAAGGAGACAAGGCCTTCCTTTAGCCTAAAAACACAGGGGAATTATGCTAACAGTCATTCTTGGCAATGTAAAGGTATGATTGTCTTGAAGATATTTGACTTTAACATGATTAATTTTCCATTTCCTCTAATATCTTCATGAATCAGAAGTCTTATCCAGATCTATCTAGAAATTAAAAAAAAACAAACAAAATTTGATGTAAGGAAATGTCTCACTGAAGATTCTGTCTTCTGAAGATCTGAAGATCATTCTGAAGATCAAAGAGAAGAAAGGAATCCCACAAGGGAAAGGGGAGAAGAGTATTGGAGATTTGTCACATGGCAGTGGGGGGTGAAGCGAGAATGATTCCACAGGAGAGAAAAGCTCCCTGAAAGACGAGGAGATGGTGACCAAGTGATTGCCCCCCAAATTCTGAAAGAAGTTTAAACAGCTAGTGGAATAAACCGAGTAAGGTAGAGGAACCACTCCAGATGCTAGGTAGACTCTGTCTGGGTTGCAATGGGCAGCTTAAGTCAGAAGTAAAGAACTCATCTGCATATTCTAATGATTCTGTATTTGCGTGTATTCAGTAAAAAGTGACTTTTTCTCAGGGACTAGATGGTGCCATTCTGCTATTCTGATATTAAAGGCATAATAAGGGAAGGGGTGAAGTGCTGAAAAGCCAGTTCTACTGATAGGACTAGTACTATAGAGTATGATTTTAGGACTGCTGAAGGACTCCACTCACCCAAAGATATACTGCCTACTGTGAACTCCTTTGGTTAGGACAAGTTCTGGAAGGTACCTGCTGCAATACAATATATGATCAGAGGAGAAATCACACATTGATTCACTATTCATCATATTCACATTAGCAGAGAACAGGGTTCTAGGAAACAGAACATTGTACAAGTAAATTTTACTGGGGGAAAGAGAAGGTGTGAAGTGTGGGCAATGCTGCAGGATAGCAGTGTGGAGGCCCTAGGAGGTAGGAGTCAGGGGTCTGGGTGCCAAAAGGCCAGACTATGTAGGAAGAGACACTAAAGGCATTATTTTATCTACCTCATAATTTTGTTCAGGACAGACATAAAAAGAGACAGTATCAGGAAGAAACTAAAAGATCTTGGAAGACAGACAAGGCCTCCTTATTTCCACTTTATGTCAACTGTCCTCATCTTATTAAGCGATTGTTTCTAACAGTAAGGAATTGATGTTTGTAATGATCTTATTTTAAATAGTAAATAAAAATCAAGCTTTAAGCTTTTCTTATAATAATTCATTCTTTCTCACTTGCACTCCGACATGATTTCTTTTTTAATTTTTTATTGTGGTGAAATATATATAACAAAATATTTGCCACTTGAACCGTGTTTACACATACATTTCAGTGACATTAATTACATTCCCCATGTTGTGCAACTATCACCATTATCTTTTTCCAAATTTTTTCATCACCCTTAATAGAAACTCAGTGCCCATTAAGCAATATCTCCCCATTTCCCCCTCCCACCTGCCCCTAGTAACCACTAATAAATTTTAGTTTGTATGCATTTGCCTATTATGGACATTTAATGTAAGCCAACATGATTTCTTTCTTTCTTTTTTTTTAATATAGATATATTCAGTTACTCTTTTTCAATTGTACTTTAGATGAAGGTTTACAGAATAAACTAGCTTCTCATTAAACAAGTAGTACACATATTGTTTTGTGACCTTGGTTGCCAATCCCACGACATGTTAACACTTTACCCTTCTCGACCTTGGATTCCCTATTACCAGTTTTCCTGTCCCCTCCTGCCTTCTCGTCCTTGCCTCTGGGCTGGTGTACCCATTTAGTCTCATTTTGTTTTATGGGCCTGTCTAACCTTTGGCTGAAGGGTGAACCTCAGGAGTGGCTTCATTACTGAGCTAAAATGGTGTCCGGGGGCCATACTCTCAGGGTTTCTGCAGTCTCTGTCAGACCAGTAAGTCTGGTCTTTTTTTTTTTTTTTTTTTTTTGTGAGTTAGAATTTTGTTCTACGTTTTTCTCCAGCTCTAATCCCTGTCACCTCCACGTGTCTGTCAGTTTGTCATACTATAGGGGCTTGCATGTTGCTGTGATGCTGGAAGCTATGTCACCGGTATTCAGATACCAGCAGGGTCACCGATGGTGGACAGGTTTCAGCTGAGCTTCCAGACTAAGACAGACTAGGAAGAAGGACGCGGCAGTCTACTTCTGAAAAGAATTATCCAGTGAAAACCTTATGAATAGCTGCGGAACATTGTCTGATATAGTACCAGAAGATGAGCCCCCCAGGTTGGAAGGCACTCAAAAGACGACTGGGGAAGAGCTGCCTCCTCAAAGCAGAGTCGACTTTAATGACGTGGATGGAGTCAAGATTTCAGGACCTTCATTTGCTGATGTGGCACGACTCAAAATGAGAAGAAACAGCTGCAAACATCCATTAATAATTGGAACGTGGAATGAACGAAATATGAATCTAGGAAAATTGGAAATCACCAAAAATGAAATGGAACGCATAAACATCGATATCCTAGGCATTAGTGAGCTGAAATGGATTTTGCATCAGACAATCATGTTGTCTACTATGCTGGGAATGACAGCTTGAAGAGGAATGACGTTGCATTCATCATCAAAAAGAGCATTTCAAGATCTATCCTGAAGTACAAAGCTCTCAGTGATAGGATAATATCTATATGCCTACAAGGAAGACCAGTTACTACGACTGTTATTCAAATTTATGCACCAACCATTAAGGCCAAAGATGAAGAAACTGAAGATTTTTACCAACTTCTGCAGTCTGAAATTGATCGAACATGCAATCAGGATGCATTGATAATTGCTGGTGATTGGAATGTGAAACTTGGAAACAAAGAAGAAGGATCGGTCTTTGGAAAATATGGCCTCGGTGATAGAAACGATGCCAGAGATTGCATGATAGAATTTTGCCAGACCAATAATTTCTTCATTGCAAATACCTTTTTTCACCAACATAAACAGTGACTATACACATGGACCTCCCCAGATGGAATACACAGGAATCAAATCGACTACATCTGTGGAAAGAGATGATGAAAAAGCTCAATATCATCAGTCAGAACAAGGCCAGGGGCCGACTGTGGAACAGACCATCAATTGTTCATATGCAAGTTCAAGTTGAAACTGAAGAAAATTAGAACAAGTCCATGAGAGCCAAAGTACAACCTTGAGTATATCCCACCTGAATTTAGAGACCACCTCAAGAATAGATTTGACACGTTGAACACTAATGACCGAAGACCAGACGAGTTGTGGAATGACATCAAGGACATCACACACAAGAGTTCATTAAAAAGATAGGAAAGAAAGAAAAGACCAAAATGGATGTCAGAAGAGACTCTGAAACTTGCTCTTGAACATTGAGTAGCTAAAGCAAAAGGAAGAAATGATGAAGTAAAAGAATTGAACATAAGATTTCAAAGGGTGACTCGAGAAGACAAAGTAAAGTATTATAATGACATGTGCAAAGAGCTGGAGATAGAAAACCAAAAGAGAAGAACATGCTCAGCATTCCTTAAGCTGAAAGAACTAAAGAAAAAATTCAAGCCTTGAATTGCAATAGTGAAAGATTCTATGGGGAAAATATTGAACGACACAGGAGGCATTGAAGAAGATGAAGGAATACCCAGAGTCATTATACCAAAAAGAATTGGCCGACGTTCAACCATTTCAAGAGGTAGCATATGATCAGGAACCAATGGTACTGAAAGAAGAAGTCCAAGCTACACTGAAAGCATTGGTGAAAAACAAGGCTCCAGAAATTGATGGCATATCAGTTGAGATGTTTCAACAAACGGATGCAGCACTGGAAGTGCTTACTCATCTATGCCAAGAAATTTGGAAGACAGCTACCTGGCCAACTGACTACAAGAGATCCATATTTATGCCTATTCCCAAGAAAGATGATCCAATCAAATGTGTAAATTATCAAACAATGTCATTAATATCATATGCAAGTAAAATTTTGCTGAAGATCATTCAAAAGAGGCTGCAGAGTATGTCGACAGGGAACTGCCAGAAATTCAGGCTGGATTCAGAAGAGGATGTGGAACCAGGGATGTCATTGCTGATGTCAGATGGATCCTGGCTGAAAGCAGAAAGTACCAGAAGATATTTACCTGTGTTTTATTGACTATGCAAAGGCATTTGACTGTGTGGATCATAACAAACTATGGATAACATTGCGAAGAATGGGAATTCACGAACACTTAAGTGTGCTCATGAGGAACCTGTACACAGATCAAGCGGCAGTTGTTCAGACAGAACAAGGGGATACTGCACGGTTTAAAGTCAGGAAAGGTGTGTGTCAGGGTTGCATCCTTTCACCATACCTGTTCAATCTGTGTGCTGAGCAAATAATCCGAGAAGCTGGACTATATGAAAAACAGGGTGTCAGGACTGGAGGAAGACTCATTAACAACCTGTTATGCAGATGACACAACCTTGCTTGCTGAAAGGGAAGAGGACTTGAAGCACTTACTGATGAAGATCAAAGACCACAGTCTTCAGTATGGATTACACCTCAACATAAAGAAAACAAAAATCCTCTCAACTGGACCAATAAGCAACATCATGATAAACAGAGAAAAGACTGAAGTTGTCAAGGTTTTCATTTTACTTGGATCCACAATCAACACCCATGGAAGCAGCAGTCAAGAAATCAAAAGACGCATTGCATTGGGCAAATCTGCTGCAAAAGACCTCTTTAAAGTGTTGAAAAGCAAAGATGTCACCTGACCCAAGCCACAGTATTTTCAATCGCATCATATACACTGAAAGCTGGACGATGAATAAGGAAGACCAAAGAAGAATTGATGCCTTTGAATTGTGTTATTGGTGAAGAGTAATGAATATACCATGGCCTACCAAAAGAACAAACAAATCTGTCTTGGAAGAAGTACCACCAGAATGCTCCTTAGAAGCAAGGATGGCAAGACTACGTCTTACATACTTTGGACATGCTGTCAGGAGGATCAGTCCCTGGAGAAGGACATCATGCTTGGTAAAGTAGAGGGTCAGCGAAAAAGAGGAAGACCCTCAATTAGATGGATTGACACAGTAGCTGTAACAGTGGGCTCAAGCATAACAATGATTGTGAGCATGGCGCAGGACCAGGCAGTGTTTTGTTCTGTGGTGCATAGGATCTCTGTGAGTCAGAACCGACCTGACAGCACCTAACAACAACAACAGTCCCTGTCAGAGTAACCCGTGGTGGTAGCCAGGCACCATCTAGTTGTGCTGGACTCAGTCTGGTGGATGCTGTAGTACTTGGGGTCCATTAGTCTTTCAGACTGATCTTTCCCGTGTCTTTGTTTTTCTTCATTCTCACTCCAGACTGGGTGAGACCAGAGGAGTATCTTAGATGGCCACTCACAAGTTTTTAAGACTCCAGACGATACTTACGAAAGTTGAACGTAGAACATTTTCTTTAAAAGTGTGTTATGCCAGTTGAGCTAGATGTTCCCTGAGACCATAGTCCCCATAGCCCTGCCAGTAATTTAGTCCCTCAGGGAGTTGATATGTGTCTCTAGAGCTTCCAGGACCTTGCCTTGGACAAGCTGTGCTGGCTTCCACACTGTTGTGTACCATATTACCCTTCACCAGAGTTACCACTTATCTAGTGTCTATTTAGTGTTTTTCCATCGCCACCCCTCCACTCCCTCTTAACCATCAAAGATTTTTTCTTTTTGTGTGTAAACTTTTTCATGAGTTTTTAGAGTAGTGGTCTCATACAGTATTTGTCCTTTTATGATTGACTTATTTCCCTCAGAATAATGCCCTCCAGATTCATCCATGTTGTGAGATGCTTCGCAGATTCATCGTTGTTCTTTATTATTGCATAGTATTCCATTGAGTGTGTGTACCATAGTTTGTTCATCCATTCACCTGTTGATGAGCACCTAGGATGTTTCGATCTTCTTGCTATTGTGAACAATGTTACAGTGAACATGGGTGTGCATATGTCTATCTGTGTGAGGGCTCTTACTTCTCTAGGATATATTCCTAGGAGTGGCATGGCTGGGTCATATGGTATTTCTATTTCTAGCTTTCTAAGGAAGCACCATATTGTTTTCCAAAATGGTTGAACCATTTTGCATTCCCACCAGCAGTGCATAAATGTTCCAACCTCCCTGCAGCCTCTCTAACATTTCTTATTTTCCGTTTTTTTGATTCATGCCAATAATGTCAGGGTGCGATGGTATCTGATTGTGGTTTTGATTTGCATTTCTCTAGTGATTGTGAGCATTCCCTCATTCTGTTAGCCACTTGAATGTCTTCTTTGGTGAAGAAGTGTCTATTCATATCCTTTACCCATTTTTTAATTGGATTAGTTGTCTTTTTGTTGTAGAAGTGTTGGATTTTCTGTAGATTTTAGAGATTAGACCTTTGTCAGATTTGTCATAGACAAAAATTTTTTCCCAGTCTGTAGGTTCTCTTTTTACTCTTTTGGTGAAGTCTTTTGATAAGCATAAGTGTTTAATTTTTAGAAGATCCCTGTTATCTAGCTTATCTTCTGGAGCTTATGTGTTGTTAGTTATGGTTTGTATGTTGCTAATGCCATGTATTAGGGCCTCTAGCATTGATCCTGTTTTTTCTTTTATGATCTTTATAGTTTTTGGTTTTATATTTAGGTCTTCAATCCATTTTGAATTAGTTTTTGTGTATGGTGTGAGGTGTGGGTCTTGTTTCATTTTTTTACAGATGGACATCCAGATTTGCCAGCATTGTTTTTTAAAAAGACTGTCTTTTCCCCATTCGATGGACTTTGGGCCCTTGTCAAAGATCAGGTGACCGTAGGTGGATGGATTTACATCTGGGTTCTCGAGTCTGTTCCATTGGTCAATGTATCTGTTGTTGTACCAGTCCCAGGCTGTTTTGACTACTGTAGCTGTATAGTAGGTTCTGAGGTCAGGTAGTGCAAATCCTTCTACTTTATTCTTCTTCTTCAATAGTGCTGTACTTATCCAGGGCCTCTTCCTTTTCCATACAAAGCTACTGATTAGTTTTCCCATCTCTTGAAAGAATGCTGTTGGTTTTTTGAATCAAGATTGCATTGTATTTGTAGATTGCTTTGGGTAGAACTGACATTTTCACAATGTTGAGTCTACCTATCCGTGAGCATGGTATGTTATTCCATTTATGTAGTTCTCTTTCCAACATGATTTCTTAATAAAGAGAAAAAGGAATAAAGTTGTAGTTGGTACTTTGGAATCACATATAACCTGTAGCCTGTAATATTTCCACCAGAGATGAGTGAATTCTGGTACTGATGTGGCATTAATAACTGTAGTGATTATAAATTAATCTACTGCTTTACTTTCCATAAAATTATCTTGACTGCTTTACTTTCCATAAAATTATCTTGACTTTCCTCACCATTTAGATACTCTTAGGGAGATATGTCATGTTACCTGGTATATGTAATTGTGAAAAGAAGGTTGATTACTGTGGATCTGGTCCATCCCTCCAGCATTCAGGTGGGACAATGTTGCAGACTTAAAATGAGGACAAATCCTTTAGATATGCTTAATGAAGCACAAGTTTGTAAGTGTGTTCTATTAACAAAACTCTCCATCTATTTAGATACAGCTCAGAGTTTCTCCATCTTGTTTTTACATGGTTTGTGCTAATTTTCTTGTTATTACAACCTAGAAAAAAAATATTTCAAAACAACATCCAGAAGAAAAAAAAAAACAACAGCAAAACACCCATATAATATTTGGTATATTTTGATTCCCATCAAAGATAAACTAACAAGTTTCAAAGCATAAACAGTATTAAGAAGTATATATTCTCAATGTCAAGGTGAAGTGCTAATTTTTAGTAGACAGGAAAGGACCCTAATCAAAATATGTAGTTCAACTTCTTACTACAGCTTGCTTTTAGGCAAAAAAATGATCAGTATGAGTGTGAGAGGACATGATTTATATTGATACCCTTGGTTACCCTGAAGATTTAAATGATATACCAACTTTTCAGCAAAGCAGAAAAAAATTAAAGCATAAAATTAATCTTCTTTAAGAAAAATTAATAGCTTCCTTAGGTTCAAATGTCACCATCCACCATAGCAAAACAACCAAAAATGCAGGAAGTAGTCATATGTTAGCTTGTTGAAATGTTACAACTATGTTTTTGGCATTTCAGGTGATAGATATGTACCTTTTTATGCAAAGAAATGTTACTCAGTTTCAGATTTCAATCAGAGAAGACCTCGAGGGAGCTAATGTGATTTAGATGGACAGATAAAGGTCTTTTATAAGCCATGTAAGGGCACAGGAAAGGGAGGACAAAGACAGGATCCATTATATATGTGTGCTAGGCAGATTAATGGCCCCCAAAGATGTTCACATCCTAACTCCCAGACCTGCGATTACATTACTTTACACAGAAAAAAAAAAATTTTGTAAATTGGATTAAGTCAAGGACCTTGAGATGGGGAGATTACTTTGGATTATTTGGGTGGGCCCAATGTAATCACAAGGGTCCTTCTAAGAGGGACAAAAGGACCAGAGTTAGAAAAAGATGTGATGATGGAAGCAGAGGTTGGAGCAATGTGCTTTGAAGAAGGAGGAAAGGGCCAGGAGGAACAGAATAAGGGTGGTCCCTAGAAGCCGGAAAAGGCAGGAAATAGATTTTCCCCTGGAGCCTCCGAAAGGAACACCACTCAGCTGACACATTGATACTAGCCCAGTGAGATCTATTTAGGACTTTTGACCTCTAGAACTGTAAGGTAACAAATTTTTAGTTTTAAGCCACTAAATTTGTGATAATTTGTTACAGCAGCAGTAAAAACCAAAAACCAAACCTGTTGCTGTTGAGTAGATTCCGACTCATAGCGACCCTATAGGACAGAGTAGAACTGCCCCACATGGTTTCCAAGGAGCGTCTGGTGGATTTGAACTGCTGACCATTTAGTTAGCAGTCATAGCTCTTAACCACTATGCCACCACAGCAGCAATAGGAAACTAATATATATATGTTAGTCAAAGTTTCTTTCTTCTTCAGAGAAAATTCCTGAGAGTTAACAGGGTGAAGTGGAAAGAGAAATTAAACGGTCATTTTTCAAATCCTGATTTTTGCCACTTTCTGTTTGTGTTACTTAGAGTAAGTTATTTAGCTTTGACCCTAAATGTCTGTTTAAGAAAAAGGGGTTGAGGTGAGAGTTAAATATGGTAATATACATCAAATGTCCAGCATAATGCCTGGCCATGATGAACCTTCAAGAAACGTTATCCCCACTCTCTGCCAGACTGCTGACAATTACTTGTGCAAAAAACAGTCCTCTTAGCAATTCCTATCTTGTATTAGGATCCCCTAGAAGCTTCTGGGACGACTCTCATCCTTGTCTCCCAGTGTAAGTCAAAGCAAAAAGGCCAGCTTCGAGATTGTGTGCAAACCTGTGTGATGGTTAATTTTATGTGTTAACTTGGCTAGGCTGTCATGCCCAGTTGTTTGGTTAAGCACTAATCTACATGTTGCTGTGAAAGTATTACCTAGATGTGATTAACATTTATGATCAGTTGACTTTAAGTAAAGATTACTCTTGATAATGTGGGTGGGCTCATCCAATCAGTTAAAGGACTTAAGATCAAAGACTAAAGTTTCCAGTAAAAGAAAGAATTCTGCCTCAAGACTGTAACATAGAAATCCTACTTGACACAACAGTTAGTCTCTATTCACCTGGAACAACAGAGGAAGAAGGAGGAGAATAAGGAATATGTGGCTAATTGCCTCCATGAACAACTGCTTCCTTTGCCGTGAGATCAGAAGAACTGGATGGTGCCTTCGAACATTTTGATCAAAGATTACATAGAAGAATTCTGATCAAAAGAAGAGAAATGCAGAACAGAATTTAAAATTCTCATGAACTCCAGACTTTCTGGAGCTATGGAGGCTGGATGAACCCCTGAAACTATTGCCCTGAGATAATCTTTAAATCTTAAACCAAAAATATCCCCTGAAGTCTTCTTAAAACTAGACAATACTTTAGCTTAACTAGTAAAAAAGGTCTACCTTGAGCATTATGCTCTGTTAAGAACTATCTATATGGGATCAACTTGATAACAGCAACTCAAAAGATTAGATAGGAACCTTAGGGGGCAGTGAATTTATGTTAATGGGGGAGGAACAATTTAGAAAAGGAGGGTGAATATAGTTGCAAAACTAGAAGAATGTAATCAGTATTGCTGAATTGTACATGTAGAAATCATTGAATTGGTATATGTTTTGCTGTGTATATTCTCAACAACAACAAAATAAATAAACTTAAAAAAAAAGAAAGAAAGAAATCCTACCTGAGTTTCTAGCCTACTAGCCTGCCCTATGGATTTCAGATTTGCCATCTGCCATAATTGCGTGAGCCAGTTGGTTAAAGTAAATCCCCCTCTTGGTACCAAATGTCTTAGGCTGGGTTCTCTAGAGAAGCAAAACCAGTAAAGCGTATAAATATATATATAAAGAGATTTATATCAAGGAAATGGCACACACAGTTGTAGAGACCGGAACATCCCAAGTCCGTGGGTCAGGCTGGACACTTCTGCTGATTCACATAGCTGCAGGGGCTGGCACACCCAAGACTGGCAGGTCAGAGAGCAGGGCTGTTGCTCATAGGCCGCAAGGATCGACGAATCCCAAGATCAGCAGGCAAGACCGCAGGTAAGCTGCTAGCTGAAGTCCTAACAACCGGAGGTCAGATAAACAGGAGCCAGCTGCAGGATTCAGAGTGAACAAAAGCCACGAGTCTTGCCAGAATGTCCACTTCTATTCCGTGCAGGCCACATGCCCAAGGAAACTCCCTTTCAACTGATTGGCTACTCACAGCAGATCCCTTCATGGGGGTGATCACATATCAGATCTCAACAGGGAAGTGATCACAGCATCTGCCAAACTGCTGAGAATCATGGCCCAGCCAAGCTGACACACCATCAACTTAACCATCAACTCTCTCTGTCTCTCTCTCTCTCTCTCACACACACATCTGTCTCTGTCAATCTCTATCTCTATCTTATTGGCTATGTTTCTGTGGAGAACCCTGACTGATACAGCCCACAAACCAAGAAGCACTGAGATATGCTCCCTGAGCTGAGGGCTGGCATACCCTCTGAACTTCTGACCTTTCCTGTCTCACCTTGTCTGTTTGTGATGCACGGACGGTACCATCTTACCTGCCTCCTGGTGGCTCAGTGCTGATTCATGAAGAGGGTGAAAAGCCTGTGTGTTCACAGGTGGACATGATTATATTCAGCAGCAGCTGTTTATGGTTTTGAAGAATAAACCTGGATTTGTGGGTCTGTGACTCAGGCAGTGCATGCCATTGCCTGTTGGCAGGGCCAGGCTGCTTGATGAGTTCAGGGTTAGCAAATTTGTTGTTAGCAGCCCTCAAGTCTGCCCTGACTCATGGTGACCCCATGTTACAGAGTAGAACTGCTCCATGGAGTTTTCTTGGCTATAACCTTTACTGAGGAAGCCCTGTGGCACAGTGGATAAAGTGCTTGGCTGCTAACTGAGAGGTCAGCGGTTCCAACCCGCCAGTGGCTCCTTGGGAGAAGATGTGGCAGTCTGCTTCCACAAAGATTTATAGTCTTAGAAATCCTATGGGGTAGTTCTACCCTGACCTATAGAGTCGTTATGAGTTGGAATTGATGGCAGTAGGTGGGAACTTTTTTTTTTTTAATTTTTTTTAAAATTGTACTTTAGGTGAAGGTTTACAGAACAAATATTTTCTCATTAAACAGTCAGTACAGATATTTTTTTTATGACATTGGTTAACAACCCCACGACATGTCAACACTCTCCCTTCTTGGCCTTGGAGGAATTTTTTTTTGGTGAAAATATGCATAGCCAAAGATACACCATTTCAAAATTTCTACATGTACAATTCAGTTATGTCGATTACATTCTTCCAGTTGTGCTGCTATTCTCCCTTTAGATGCAGGTTTACGGAACAAAATACTTTCTCATTAAATAGTTAGTAGACATATTGCCCTATGACAAAGGTTAAGAACCCCATTACATGTCAACACTGTCCTTAGTCAACCTTGGGTTCCCTATCACCAGCTTTCCTGTCCCCTTCTGCATTCTAGTCCTTGTCACTGGATGGCTGTACCTCGTTAGTCCCATTTTATTTTATGGGACTGTCCTATCCCCGGCTGAACGGTGAACCTTGGGAGTGACTTCACCACTGAGCTAAATGGGTGTC
>NW_004444135.1:2129580-2139396 GCF_000243295.1 Trichechus manatus latirostris | reverse complement strand
GATTTTCTTTTGGGGTCTATCCTATATGGGGTTTGTTGAGCTTCTTGGATGGTCAGCTTTTCATTTTTCATGATATTGGGGAAGTTTTCTGTCAGCAGTTCTTCGATGATCCTCTCTGTGTTTTCTGTTTTCTCCCCTTGTTCTTGAAATCCAATCACTTGAAAATTTTACTTTTGATTGTATCCCACATAATTCTCAGTGTCTCTTCATTTTTCTTTGTTCTTTTTTCTGATTTTTCCTCAAATAGAGTTGTATCCAAGTGTTTGTCTTCAATTCTGCTGATCCTGTCTTCCACCGTTTGAAATCTGCTCCTCAGCCCTTCTACGACACTATTTCTGAAATCTTGTTGTTTGTCTTTTGGATTTCTAATTTTTGTCTTTGTATAATTTCTAGTTGTGAATTTATTTTGGCATTTTGTTACTGCATTATTTTCCTGATTTCTTCCATTTTTTTGTCTGTGTTTTCCAAGTATTTTTCTGCCTTTTCCACGAATTTGTCTATTTTTTCCTCATTTTTATCTCCTTTTTCTTCAACTCTTGGATAATTCTGATTAGTAGAGATTTGAATCCCTATCAGTTAGTTTTAGTGCATTTTTTTCTACTGGAAAGTCATCTGGTGTTTTATTTTGGATGTCTACTGAAACCATCCTGTCCTGTTTTTGTAAATGTTTTGATATTGTCTGCTGTCTTCGGGGCATTCGGTAGTTATTTTTGTCATATATTGATTGTAGATTTGTTTCGTCCTTTTTTTATTATTTGGCTATGTCTGAGCAGGCGGGGCTGTGTGTTCTTTGTTGTTTGCTCATCTCTGGGCACGATACTTTTCACCTCCTTCTCTAACTGGCAGGGTCAGTCGCTCAGATATGGTACAGCAGGGCATGTCTAGATGAAGAGGAGTTGCTGGGATGGGTCGTTTGTGGCACTTACTATAGCCACCAGGGCGGGCCAGTAATCAGTGCAGGGCAGGTTCTGGTAGGCTGTGCAGGTACTGCTTGGTGGTGTGACGTTAAGTGCACAGTGCAGGTAGGCAGGATGGAGGGGGGAGATTGTGATGTTTGGAGCTAAGACGGGTATGGGAACGAGGAGAGAGAAACAGGAGCCAAAAACATACAAACAAAGAAAAAAGAGTGCTAGGGGAGCTTGCCGTTGGAGTGGAGAGTTGAGTGACTATGAAATGGAGAAAAACAAAAGGGAAGAAGAAGAAAAAAAGAAAAGAAAAGAATGAATAATTAAAAGTTAGAAAAAAGGAAAGCTCCCAGGGATCCCACTGGTGCAGCAACGAGGTCTGGGGAAGTTGTTCCCAGGTGTTGAAGTACAGCTTGGCTAGGAGGCATAGAGGTGTCACTAAATGCCAGGTATTCAGGGGACAGGAAGAGAAGGAAAGTATAGAGAGATGAGAAACTGGGTAATGAAGAAAGACAGAAAGAGAAAAAGAGGGAAAAGAAAACAAATTAAAAAATAAGAACAAGAAAACCCCCCAAAAAATCAGGAAAAAAAACCCACGAAAAAAGAAATGCTCTCAGGGATCCCTCTGCACGTCTGCGCAAGCTGAGGGGGTAGGTCCCAAGCTGCACAGTACTGCCCGGCTAGGACAGGCTTCCAATTCGAGAAAAGAAAAAGAAAACAAACAAACAATTCAAAACAAACAAAAAAGCCCTGGGATTCTACCTGCGTGGCAGCATGGACCAGGAGCAGTTTCACTTTTGAGCAGTTTCACAGCCTTTCAGGAAGAAGCAAAGATGGCTCACGGAGCCAGGTATTTGAGCAAAAGGAGGCGGAGGTGGTGAGAGGTAAGGAAGAAATCAAAAGAAGCGGAAAAAAGCAACACCAGCAGCCAACAAATGGCACTCAGGGGGTTGGCCAGTGTGGGCGGGTGGAATCCAAGCAGCTGGTGCTTCCTGGCCAAGAGACTGTGACCTCGGGAAGCAGAGGAGCCCGAGTAGGGGTGAAAAAGGGTTGGGGGTGGGAAAGTGTATATTGTTCGTTACCAGTTATGCTTTCTCCTGCTGGAAGCTCCGTGAAGCTGCTTTCTCGTACCCAATTTGCTGGTCTCTGATAGGAGTCCAAGATGGCAGTTCCATGCTGTGTTAGCTAATAGGGGACCTCTGCAAGTATATCTCCTCACTCTCTGATCTCTGTCAGTTTCTTATTCCATTTGGTGCTTGACTGAGTTCTTTATTTCTTCATTTGATGCTTAGGGTTTCAGGATTGCTGTTTTCTCTGTTTGGCTTAGTTTTTTGGATCTTTGCTGTGGAGGGACAGCGTGTTGCTTCTGCCTAGAGCGCCATGTTGCGGGAAGTCCTCAATAGGTGGGAATCTTTATGGAAGCAGTTTGCCAGGGCTTTTCTTCTGGGGAGTGTTATCCAGTTGGCTAGGTAAGCATGGTGCTTACCTTGCTTACCAGATCATCCGTAGTGAATAATTTCACATTTTTTCACCACAGCAAAGATTCTGCTACTAGGTATGGCTGGCATCTGTCTCTGTCCCTACCCCACAGCACCCTTCCACAGAATCAAAGCCTCTTTTCAAATTTACAGTCCCTAACAGGGGCGGATGACTCAGTAAGCATGGTCAGCTTGGGCTTACTTGTGCTTACTCATTCATTGGTAGTGAACAATTTCATTTCACATGGGTTTCACCACATCTTTTATGTGAAATTGTTCACTACAGATGATCTGGTAAGCAATATAGGCATGGTGGTTACCTTGCTTTTTGGATAATCCACCACTGGGTGGGCTTGAACCACCAACCTTTAGGCTTGCAGCTGATGGCAAACTACTTTTGCCACCCAGGCTCCTTGTAAGCAAATTAGGGGCCTGCATTTCCATTGTGGGTTCAGGTGCCCTGGAGAACACGAGAAGCTTTGTGAAGCCACTTTCATTAGAGAATATGAGGAGATCCCAGAAAGGCAGTATTTAGTTAGAAGGAAAACAAATTTGAAAGGCTCACAATTTAAGAACTGAAGGTAGTTTCTTTCCTTATATTTACTAACTCATAATTCAGGGTGAGACACAAGAAGGACACATCTTTGCTGCTGAATTTCTTCATGAGATGCATTAAAATCTGTCCCTTTCTGGCATGTGGATTTTGAAGAAAACTGGTCTTTGCCTGCATTATTTCCTGAAATCTTTTTTTAAAGCCATTTTTAGTACATTCAAAGAACAGAATTCATTGCTGTTAATTTGACCTGTATTTAATAATCTTCTTAGTTGCTATTTTTCACATGGTAATGAGGCATGAATAGTAAGTAGTTCATGTAAATTCCTATAATTGTTACTACTTACATACAACCATGGCATATTTTTATGGTTTTTTGCTTTTAATTCCTTAGCTCACAGTGGTCTTAAAGTATTGTCACAGTTTAAACGGATTTTATTTCATCAAACACATGGTGTAAATTCTGGTCCTCCAAGAAGCAGATGTCAAAATGGGATTAGACGTGCTAGAGATTTACTGAGGGAAACACCTGAAGGATAAAGGGGAGGGGGCAGCAGCAGGACCAGGATGCAGATCTGACACCTGTGAAGGAGAGGAGAAGGCAGGAGGACTAGGAAGAGTCCTGGAGTATACAGCAGTTTTAAGAAAGGTTTGAGAAGGCTGGTGAGGAGTCCTGGTGCCCAAACCACCTGTTAGAGGAGTCCCATTTCTTGCAGGAGGGGCCACTTTAGCACCTCCACTGTGCTCAGTCATTGGCTGGGAGCAGCCTGCTGGAAGCATGGCCTTGGTCTGAACGCGCTGGGGACCCGGCAAGGCAGTAGCTATTCAGTCACTTGTGCTCCCTGCAGCAGGAGAGCTGAGTGGAGCATTTTCCACCCCATACACATGTTAACAAACTGACACATGTTAACAAACAAGGATCTGTGTATTGACCCGGTACCTGGGTTCCCTATTGCCATACCCCTTGCCCATTTCCCTGAAGTCCTCTTGGGTATCCTTCAGGGTTTTCCTGGGCTGCATATTCTGCTTCTTTCTGTCTCTGTATAGAAAATGGGACCCAGATGTGCTGGTTCTATAAGCATTTCTAGGAAAAGGGCATTGTTTTCCTATGTGAGGAAAGGGGACGGGGTTGGGAGAACATGCTGGATTCTTGGGAATCTCAGATTAGAGGAAGGGTTTGGTATGTCTAGTTTCTGAGGTGGGAAAGAGAGCTGTGGTGGTAAGCGGCAGATAGAGCATGTCATGGATTGAATTGTGTCCCCTTAAAATACCTGTCAACTTGGCTAAGTCATGATTCCCAGTATTGTATGATTGTCTACCATTTTGTCATTTGATATGATTTCCCTGTGTGTTGTAAATTCTATCACTATGATGTAATAAGATGGATCAGTGGCAGTTACATTAATGAGGTCCGCAAGATAAGGTAGTGTCTTAAGCCAATCTCTTTTGAGATATAAAAGAGAGCAGTGAGCAGAGAGATAGGAGGACCTCATACCAACCAAGAAAGCAATGCCAGGAGCAGAGTGCTTCCTTTGGACCTGAGGTTCCTGTGCTGAGATGCTCCCAGAACAAGGGAAGACTGATGACAAGGACCTTCCTCCAGAGCCCACAGAGAGAAAAAGCCTTCCCCCGGAGCCAGTGCCCTGAATTCAGACTTCTAGCCTACTGGACTTTGAGAGAATAAAATTCTCTTTATTAAAGCCATCCACTTCTGGTATTTCTGTTATAGCAATGCTAGATGACTAAGACAGAGCACTTGCCAGGAGCAGGCCCCCAGCAGTCACAGAGAGTGGGCCTATCATCCCAGAGGGAATATGGGGACTCTGGGAGGGAGACACTCTGGTCTATCTATCCTAACCATCCTAACCCTTGCCCAGGCACCCTTACACTAAGGCATGCTCCCTCTCAGGTAGCATTATAAGTAGACAAAGTGTGGGTTGAGGGACTAGAGGGGAGGGAGAATGATAACGACCTATGTGGTGCCATGAATCACTTTTATATGGCCTTTCTAGCAATGGTCTTGTAACTCTCACAAAATGATTGGCTGGGACTATGCAAATAAGCTGTGTAAAACCCTTGCAGGGATTGGACAGTTTACTGTGACTATGCAGATAAGGTGACTGTGGCCTACCAAGAGGATTGGTCAGTTTTGCCATCCTGCTAGGCTTGAAGGGGCTAATCCCACAGAGGTTCAGGGGGACATCACTACCATCAATAAGAAAAGTCTGGAGCAGAGCACACCCTTTGGACCAAGGACCCAGGGTTCCTGGACTGAGAACTTTCTAGACCCAGAAGAAAGAGTGACAGCGAGAGACAGCAGAGGTGAGCCTGCCTGCCCCACAGAGCGAGAGCTGAGCACCTTCAGGCAGGAGGCTTGCAGGTGGAGCTAAAGGAGCTATAACACTTTCTCCTGCAGGGTTTGCCTTGGGGGATCCTGTGCAGGGGCCTTCCTATAGCAGAGTGGAGCTGGACACCTCTGGGTAGCAGGCTTGTCAGTGAAGCTAAAAGAGCTATAACGCTTTTGCAGGACAAGAGAGGCCTGAGTGTGCCCCGTGCAGGAGTTGCATGTCTTCACTTCTGGGCAGGGGGAGTCCAGGTAGGATGGTGGCAAGAGAGCCTCCCAGGCCTGGGTAGGGTAGTGGGAGCTGGGAGCAGAGGCTTAGAAGGGCCCAGTGGCAGAGGCTCAGGAGATCCTGTGCAGGGGTCTTCCAGCTGACAGCAAGGCCCATGAGCAGATCAGAAGCCTCGGGAACCGAGAACACAGCATCTGACCTGAACCACAGCGCGCCTGCCGAGCAATGTAAGAATGGACGTGGGTAATTTAGGGAAGGGTAAGAGGTCTCCTTTGGGAATCTGTTGTTATTGTTTACTGTTTGCTTTCTATAAATGATAATGGCTTTCACTTTGCCAATACTGTGTGTGTCATGTGTCTGGCTCGATTACAGATGAGCATAGCACCCATAGAATTGTTGATGCCAGTGGGTGTGTCTCATTCCTAGCAGTCTAATGGCTGCCTGAAAGTTTGAACACAGCCTGTCTGCATGTGCAGTGGAGATAGACATGTATAATCTGTGTGTCTATCACTCGTTTCATCAAATAACTCCTCAGCTGCCTGCTGATGTCTAAAACTCCTTTAATTGGGATAAAACCTTTCATTCCATAATTAGAAAAGTTTTAAAATTGTCCTTTAGCTCACTACGCTGTGGAAAATTGCCTGGTAGCTAAGTGTGTCTCTCCCTTCTGTAGATTGGGAGTTCTTTTGACACAGGCTGTGTCATTGCCTCTTTGAACCTTCACCTAACAAAATGCCCAGCACAAAGTTGATTCTTAGTACATTTTTGATGGATTGAATAGATGCAAATACTTCTGGGAGAAGTAAATGGGATCACATGATAGTGGATAAATAACTGAGAGTGAAAAACTAGACATTCAGCTGTCATGAATTCAAATCTCAGCTCCAGTATATTCTACCTATAAGACCACAGACAAATGCTTTTTCTGCATTTTAATTTTCTTTACATAAAAGGGGGCTAACACACCTGCCCTGACAACCTCAGGAATCTGGTGATTATCAAATGGTAAGGGAAGAACTTTGAAAATGTAAAAGTGGTATTACTTCTTCTTATTTTGTGGAAACTTAAGGTTAGTTTAAAGGTAACCAGTACTTGGAGGCAGGAGAAAGTATGCAGAGAGGGGTGTTAGGGATACCCAAGTTAGCCTGGACATGGCGGTAGTTTAGACCATGCAGCACTGGGATTGCCAGTTGAGAAAATTCTAGATTTTCAATAAACTGTAATTTCACTATACAAAATGTGAAGTAACCCATGGCTCACATCTAAGTAGGTGATTCCGGTTGTGGCTCTTAGGTTTTCTGTAAACAGGAATAAATGCCATTCACTTGATACATTTACTTTAATAGTAAAACTCTATAAACTAGATGGCCACCCTTTTATTTCTGGAGAGTGGTGATTAAAATAACCTACTTTTGTTTACTCTTTTATGATTTACCAGATGTTTTAATGTACCTTGTCATTTTTATTCCTCTAATTACACTGGAAAAGGAAAAGAACAAAGGGTTTTCATGACATCTCCCCATTTACTAGTTCAGACATCTTTTATTTTTTTATTGTACTTTAGGTGAAGGTTTACATAACAAACTAGCCTCTCATTAAACACTTAGTACAGATATTGTTTTATGATATTGGTTAACAACCCCATGACATGTCAGTACTCTCCCTTCTCGACCTTGGGTTCCCTATTACCAGCTTTCCTGTCCCCTCCTGCCCTCTAGTCCTTGCCCCTGGGCTGGTGTGCCCCATTAGTCTTGTTTTGTGCTATGGGTCTGTCTAATCTTTGGCTAAAAGGTGAGCCTCCGGAGTGACTTCATTACTGAGCTAAAAGGGTGACCAGGGGCCATACTCTCAGGGTTTCTCCAGTCTCTGTCAGGCCAGTAAATCTGGTCTTTTTTTGAGTTAGAATTTTGTTCTACATGTTTTTTCAGCTCTGTCTGGGACCTTCTATTGTGATCCCTGTCAGAGCTGTCAGTGGTGGTAGCCAGGCGCCATCTAGTTGTACTGGACTTAGTCTGGTGGAGGCCGTGGTAGTTGTGGTCTATTCGTTCTTTGGACTAATCTTTTCCTTGTATCTTGTTTTCTTCATTCTCCCTTGCTCCCGAAGGGGTGAGACCAGTGGAGTATCTTAGATGGCTGCTCATAGGCTTTTAAGACCCCAGGCACTACTCACCAAGGTAGAATGTAGAACATTTTCTTTATAAAGTGTGTTATGCCAGTTGAGCTAGATGTTCCCTGAAACCATGGTCCCCACAGACCTCCATGCAGCAATTCGGTCCCTCAGGCAGTTTGGATGTGTCTATGGAGTTTCCATGACCTTTCCTTGTACAAGATGTGCTGGCTTCCCCAGTACGTGTACTGTCTTACCCTTTACCAAAGTTACCACTTATCTACTGTGTATTTAATATTTCCACCTCCTGCCCCTCCCATCCCTGGTAACCATCAAAGATTGTTTCTTTTTGTGTGTAAACCTTTTCATGAGTTTTTACAGTAGCAGTCTCATACAGTATTTGTCCTGTTGTGATTGACTTATTTCACTCAGCATAATGTCCTCCAGTTTCATCCATGGAGATATTTCACAGATTCATCATTGTTCTTTATTGTTGCATAATACTCCGTTGTGTGTATGTACCATAGTTTATCCGTTCATCTGTTGATGGGCATCTAGGTTGTTTCCATCTGTTTGCTATTGTGAAAAATGCTTCAGTGAACATGGGTGTGCATATGTCTATTTGTGTGATAGCTCTTATTTCTCTAGGATATATTCCTAGGAGTGGGATTGCTGGATCCTATGGTATTTGTATTTCTAGCTTTCTAAGGAAGCGCCATATCCTTTTCCAAAATGTTTGTATCATTTTGCATTCTCACCATACGCATAAGAGTTCCAATCTCCCTGCAGCCTCTCCAACATTTGTTATATCTGGTTTTTTGATTTTTACCAGTATGCCGGGTGAGATGTATCTCATCGTGGTTTTAATTTGCATTTCTCTAATGGCTAGTGATCATGAGCATTTCCTTATGTGTCTGTTAGCTGCTTGAATGTCTTCTTTGGTGAAGTGTCTGTTATTTCCTTTGCCCATTTTTTGATTGGATTATTTGTCTTTTTGTTGTAGAGGTGTTGGATTTTCTTGTAGATTTTAGAGATTAGAACTTTGTCTGACTTGTAATGTTCAAAAATTTTTTCCCAGTCTGTAGATTCTGTTTTTACTCTTTTGGTGAAGTCTTTTGATAAGCATAAGTGTTTAGTTTTCAGAAGATCCTGGTTACCTAGCTTATCTTCTGGAGTTTATGTGTTGTTGGTTATGGTATGTATCCTGTTAATGCCGTGTAGTAGGGCCGCTAGTATTGATCCTATTTTTCTTCTATGAACTTTATAGTTTTTGGCTTTATATTTAGGTCTTTGAACCATTTTGAATTAATTTTTGTATATGGTGTGAGGTATGGGTCTTGTTTCATTTTTTTGCAGATGGATATCCAGATTTACCAGCATCATTTTTTAAAAAGACTGTCTTTTCCCCATTCGATGGACTTTGGGCCCTTGGCAAAGATCAGGTGACCGTAGGTGAATGGATTTACATCTGGGTTCTTGAGTCTGTTCCATTGGTCAGTGTATCTGTTGTTGTACCAATCCCAGTCTGTTTTGACTACTGTAGCTGTATAGTGGGTTCTGAGGTCAGTGTGAATCCTCCTACTTTATTCTTCTTCTTCAATAGTGCTTTACTTATCCAGGGCTTCTTCCCGTTCCATGTAAAGTTAACTATTGTTTTTTTCATCTCTTTAAAGAATGTTGTTGGTATTTGGATCGGGATTGCATTGTATTTGTAGATTACTTTGGGTAGAATTGTCATTTTTACAATGTTGAATCTACCTATCCATGAGCATGATATGTTTTTTCATTTATGTAGATTTCTTTTGGTTTCTTGCAGTAGTGTTTTGTAGTTTTCCTTGTATAGGTCTTTTACATTCCTGGTTAGATTTATTCCTAAGTATTTTATTTTTTTTAGGGGCTTTTATAAATGGTATTGTTTTCCTGATTTCCTTTTCGTTGTTATTGGTGTATTGGAGTCCAACTGATTTTTGTATGTTTATCTTTTATCCTGCTACTCTGCTGAAACTTTCTATTAGTTCCAGTAGTTTTCTCATGGAGTCTTTTGGGTTTTCTATATATAGTATCGTATCATCTGCAAATAGGGACAGTTTAACTTCTTCATTACGAATTTGGATGCCCTTTATTTCTTTTTCTTGCCTTATTGCTCTAGCTAGGACTTCCAGCACAGTGTTAAATAGGAGAGGTGATAAAGGTCATCCTT
>NW_004444135.1:2127588-2128846 GCF_000243295.1 Trichechus manatus latirostris | reverse complement strand
AATTGACCTCTGAGCACTGCCTTTGCTATGTCCCAAAGGTTTTGGTATGATGTGTTTTCATTCTTGTTTGATTCTAGGAATTTTTTGATTCCATCTTTGATTTCTTCTATTACCCAGTGTTTTTTAAGCAGAGTATTATTTAGTTTGAATGTAACTGATTTTGTTTTTCGCCTGCTCTTCCTGTTGTTAATATCTACTTCGATGGCATTGTGATCAGAAAAAATACTTTGTTTTATCTCAATGTTTTGGATTTTTTTGATGGTTGCTTTGTGGCCTAAGATGTAGTCTATTCTGGAGAACGTTCTATGTGAGTTGTAAAAGAATGTGTACCTTGCTGCTGTTGGGTGGAGTGTTCTGTATATGTCTAGAAGTTCAAGTTGGCTGACTGTGGTCTTTAGATCTTCTGTATCTTTGTTGAGTTTCTTTCTAGATGGTCTGTCCTTTACTGGTAGTGGTATATTGAAGTCTCCTACTATTATATTGCAACTGTCAATTTGTCTTTTCAGTGCTGTTAAAGTTTGCTTTATGTATTTTGGAGCCCTGTGATGGGGCATGTAGATATTTATTATGGTTATGTCTTCAAGCTGGATCATCTCTTTAATCATGATATAGTGTTCTTCTTTGTCTTTTAAGGTGGTTTTTTTTTTTTAAAGTCTGAGATTAGTATTGCCATTCCTGCCCTTTTTTGGTAGCTGTTTGCTTGATATATTTTTTTCTATCCTTTGATTTTTAATAAATTTATGTCTTTGTGTCTAAGCTGTGTCTCTTGTAGACAGCATATTGATGGTTCCTGTTTTTTAATCCATTCTGTCTCTCTGTCTCTTTATGGGTGCATTTAGGCATTTACGTTCAGTGTAATTATTGATAGGTGTGAGTTTATTGTTGTCATTTTGTGGTGCTTTTTTTTGTGGTGCTGAGGATTTCGTTGTTCCTCTTACTGTCCTGTGCTGAATTCCTTCTGTTTGTGGAGTTTTTTATTTCATTTCTTTTGTTTTTGTAGATTCTGTTTTTACTGAGATTAATATTTTTCTTCTTTATTTTG
Organism: Trichechus manatus latirostris; assembly: GCF_000243295.1. NCBI lineage: Eukaryota > Metazoa > Chordata > Mammalia > Sirenia > Trichechidae > Trichechus > Trichechus manatus. The sequence goes on along the minus strand of NW_004444135.1, from coordinate 2,127,804 downwards.
AAGAGTAGTTTTGTTTTGTTTTTTAAACTTTCTTTGTGGTTACCTTGAAATTTACCCGTATCTTCCTAGGTTTGAACCAGTCTATTATTACTTGGTATCACCTTTCCTTCCTCTCCATTAGTGTCATGGTTTGAATTATGTGCCCCCCAAAAATGTGTCTATCAATTTGGCTAGGCCATGATTCCTGGTACTGTGTGATTTTCCTGTATGTTGTAA
>NW_004444135.1:2123226-2127488 GCF_000243295.1 Trichechus manatus latirostris | reverse complement strand
CATACCATCAAGAAAGCAGTGCCAGGAGCAAAGTGCATCCTTTGGACAGGGGTCCCTGTGCCGAGAAGCTTCTAGTCCAGGGGAACACTGATGAGAAGGCCGACAGAGAGAGAAATACTTATCCTGTAGCTGACACCCTGAATTTGGACTTTTAGCCTACTTTGACTGTGAGGAAATAAACTTCTCTTCTTTAAAACCATCCACTTGTGGTCTTTCTGTTATAGCAGCACTAGATGACTAGGACAATTAGAAAGTTCTATACCTGTACCATTTAGTCCCTCTTTTATTGTTCTGGCATTGTTGTCATTTTGGAGATTAACCTCTCTGGTTCCCTGTTGTAAATCTTTTGGTTTTGAATAGTTCTTGAGTGTTCCTTTCCTAGGTTGGTATCTGGCTGGTGTGATCCTGTGTCCTAGATTCGGGCTGTCGTCTGATGTTGTTTGTTCTCAAACCGAAGGACTCCCTTTAATAATTCTTGTAAGTTTGGTTTGGTTTGTTTATATATTCCCTTAATTTCTGTTTATCTGGAAATGTCCTAATTTTACCATCATATGTGAACAAGAGTTTTGCAGGATATATTATTCTTGGTTGGCAATTTTTTTCTTTCAAGGTTTTATATGTGTCTTCCCATTGCCTTCTTGCCTGCATGGTTTCTGCTGAATAATCACAGCTTAGTCTTATTGTTTTCCCTCTGTATGTGACTTTTCATTTTTCTGCAGCTACTCTCAGGATTATTCTTTGTCTTTGCTTTTAGCGAGTGTGATTATGATATACCTTGGTGATTTTCTTCTGGACTCTATCTATATGGGCTTCACTGACCTTCTTGTATGGTCAGCTTTTCATCTTTCATGATATTAAGGAAGTTTTCTGTCAGCAATTCTTCAATGATGCTCTCTTTGTTTTCCGTTTTCTCCCCCTGTTCTGGAACTCCAATAACTTGCAAATTTTTGCTTTTGAGTGTATCCCACATAATTCTCAATGTGTCTTCATTTTTCTTTGTTCTTTTTTTCTGATTTTTCCTCAAAGTTGTAGCTGAGTGTTTGTCTTCAGTTTCGCTGATCCTGTCTTCCATCGTTTCAGACCTGTTCCTCAGCCCTCCTATGACAGTGTCCATTTCTGAAATCTTGTTGTTTATCTTTTGGATTTCTAATTGTTGTTTTTGTATGATTTCTAGTTGTGAATTTATACTGGCATTTTTTCCTGTATTATTTTCCTGAATTCTTCCATTTTTTCCTGTATTTTCCATGAATTTGTCTGCCTTTTCCATGAATTTGTCTATTTTTTCCTCATTTTTTTGTCCTTTTTGCTTCAACTCTTGGATAGCTCTGAATATTAGAGATCTGAATTCCCTATCAGGTAGTTTTAGTGCCCTTTCTTCTAGTGGAAAGTCATCTGGTGTTTTATTTTGGACACCTACTGGAACCATCCTGTCCTGGTTTTTTATATGTTTTGATATTGTCTGCTGTCTTCAGTAGTTATTTTCTCCATTTATTAATTGTAGATTTGTTTGTTTCTTTCTGCTTTTTTCTTTTATTTGGTTATGTCTGAGCAGGGAGGCTGTGCATTCTTTATTGTTTGCTCATCTGTGGACATGATATTTTTCATCTCTTTGTCCAGTGGGCAGGGCCAGCGCTCAACTATGGTGCAGCAGGGCAGGTCCAGCTGTAGGGGAGTGTGTCTGGGATTGGTTGTTTGTGGCAAGTACTGGGGCAGACAAGGTGAGCCAGGGGTCAGTGCAGGGAAGGTTCTGGTAGGCTGTGCCTGTGCTGCTTGGGAGTACAATGTTCAGTACATAGTGCAGATAGGCAGGAGGGAGGGGGAGGGAAAGGTTGTGATGTGTGCAGCTAGGTTGCATATGCAAAAGAAGAGAGAGAGAAGAGAGAAACAGGAGCAAAAAATAAAGTGCTGAGGGAGCTTGCCACTGGAGTGGAGAGACAAGAAACTGAGAAATGAAGAAAAACAAAAAGGAATAAAAGAAATAAAAAAATACAAATAAATAAATAAAAATTAAAAAGAATGGAAATAGAAGCCCCCAGGGATCCCACCAGTGTAGCTGTGCAGTCTGTGGAATTGGCTCTCAAGCCATACAGTACAACCTGACTAGAAGGGGTGGAGATGATACACAGTACCAGGTATTCAGGAGATAGGAAAAGAAGGTAAGTAGAAAGAGACTAGAAACTGAGAAATGAGAAAAAATAAAAATAAAGAGGAAAGAGAAAACAAACAAAAAAAGGAAAAGAAAAAAAAAAAACAGAAAAAAACCCAGGGATCCTACCAACGTGGTGGCACCAGCTGAGCAGTGCTTTACAGCCTGTCAAGTAGAAGCAAAGATGGCACATGGAGTCAGGTATTGGAGAGAAAAGAGGGGGAGGAGGTGAGAGGCAGGGAAGAAACCAAAAAGAGGCCGAAAAAAGTAACACCAACAAAAAGAAAGGAAGTGAAGAAGCTGTCCGATGTGGGCAGGGTGAATCCACTGAGAAGCAGTGAATAGGCCTCATGGGAAACCCTGGATTGGCCCAGTGGGAAGTAGCAAATTGGCTCTTCGGGAGGCTGGGAATTGACCCCCTGGGAAGCAGTAGATAGGCCCTCCAGGAAGCCCTGGATTGGCCTGGTTGGGGGAAGCTGGGAATCGGCCCTCCGGGAAGCCGGGAATTGGCCAATTGAGAAGCTGGGAATCGGCCACCGTGAAGCAGCTAATCGACCCTCCAGGAAGCTGGGAAGCAGCCCACCAAGAAACATCGAATCTGCCTGCTGGGTTGCTGGGAATCGGCCCGCTGGGAAGCTGAGGATCGGTCAGCTGGGAAACCCCAAAGGCCGAGCAGGGGGAGGCAGGGTAAGGGGTGGGAAAGCATGTCTAGCTTGTTACTGGGTACTCTGTCTCCTGCTGGGAGCTCCCTGAATCTTCTTTCCCATACTCCGTGTCCACCAATCTCTGACAGGAGTCCAAGATGGTGGATCTGTGCTGTGTTAGCTGATAGGGGACCTCTGCTTGTATCTCTCCTCACTCTCTGTTCTCTGTCAGTTTCTTATTCCATTCAGTGCTTGGTTGAGTTCTTTGTCTCTTCATTTGATGCTCAGGGTTCCAGGATTGACATTTGTCTCTGTTTTACTTAGTTTTTCGGGTCTTTGCTGTGGAAGGATGGTGTGGTGCTTCTGTCTATAGTGCCAGATTGGCTCTGCCTCTAGTTTACACAGCTTAAAAGAATTGAACAACAAATAACTGGATGGAGGTTAAAAGCTTGGGGTCAGATAGACCAGCTTCTGTCCCAGCTTTGACATTTACTAGCTGCATAAGCTTGGATAAGTAATTAACTGATCTCAGACCCAATTTCCTTTTATGCAAATTGCAGCTTTAACTATTACTCAAATATTCTCGAGATAAATGCAATAACTCCCCATCCAGATTTCAACGAGCGAACGGATCTTGAATTTGGGATGAGGCGCCAAGGGCTTTCTTAAGTAGTGTTGACATTATGATGAGCTGAAGTGAGCCATGTTAAGTTCTCAGCACAGAGATCATCACATAGTAAGCATCCAACAGATAGCCAATATTAGCTTTATAAATGTATAGTTTATGAGGCATTTTCACGTTTCACTCAGTCCTCCCAATAACCCATAAAGGTTCACTTTACAAATGAAAAAAACAAAATCTCAGGGAGTTTCTTATTTGCCTTCGTCACACAGCCAGTCAAGCAGCAGAGCATGATCTACCAGTTTGAGTCCTCCTCTCAACCATAAACACGTCCTTTCAGAGTCATCAAAACTTGTCACCTGCAGTACTTACTATGAAAAAATAGTTGGGGGGGGGTGTCCAGCAATATGGACCATCTGCTAAAGGATGAGTAGATGAATTCTTCTGCTATAGGATGAATAGAGTTAAATGGAAAAGACTCTAGGTTCCGTTTTCTTTTTTCTTCAGCTTCAGTGAATGGATCTATGACCTGAGAGTGTTCCTAAGATTTTTATAAATTCCCAGCCACCCCGGTTTCTGATTGTTAGTGGCAGACGTGAGTGTTAAGATTAGAAATTAGGGAAAATGAATCCCATTTGTTAGTAGATATTTTGAGTAGCATTTGAATGTATCTATTTTTGATTAATTATATTAACAAAATCATTTCCAGAAATTATATTAGTATATTAACAAAAACTTGAAAATAGTATAGAACTTACAGGTGATAATAGAAGTGATTTTCTTTTCCTGACAAAATCTCTATCATCATCTCCAATCGTTTCTTTTGAGGATTTTTTTTTTTTTTTTTTTT
>NW_004444135.1:2101023-2123126 GCF_000243295.1 Trichechus manatus latirostris | reverse complement strand
GGTTTTTTTTTTTTTTTTTTAAATTATTGTTGTGCTTTAAGTGAAAGTTTACAATTCAAGTTAGTCTCTCATACAAAAATTTATACATACATTGTTCTGTGACCCTGCTTGCTCTCCCTATACTGTGACAGCACACTCTTCCTTTCCACCTCGGATTTCCCGTGTCCATTCATCCAGCTCCTGACCCTCTCTGCCGTCTCATCTCGCCTCTGGAAGAGAGGTGCTAATTTAATCTCATGTATCTACTTGAGCTAAGAAGCACAATTCTCCCATAGTTTTAATCCCAGCTTTATACTCTTCTGGAAGTGCTTTTGTACAGCAGTGACAGGGGAGATTATCTTTGTTGGTTTGGGAGGAATTTTGAACTTCATGTTAACATATTGATACATGCAAAAAAAAAAAAAAAAAAAACCTGTCGCTGTTGAGTCGATTCTGACTCATAGAAACCCTATAGGACAGAGTAGAACTGCCCCATAGGGTTTCCAAGGGGTGGCAGGTGGATTCAAACTGCTGACCTTTTGGTTAGCAGTCAAGCTCTTAACCACTGCACCACCAGGGCTTATTGCAAATATATAGGGCAAGTTAACTCAGATGTGGGAGAATTCTTAGTGCAGTCAGAAAAGGGGCATCGGGAGGCTGCCAAGAGTGAGAGCAGTGGAAAGGGGCTTCTCTGGAGTTCAGTTCAGTACCACTTTGAAAGGTAGGTACAAACTATCATCGTAAGGTGATAACATGACAAGATGAGAAATCATGAGCCCTAGATATAAAATAAAATTAAGTATGTGAAAGAAAGAATCTAAGAGAAAAGGAGTTGTAGAATTTTCTTTGATTTTCCTCAAAGCAAGAAGATGTGAGGTAATACTTTAAGTCAAAGAAAATCATAGAAGATAAGTAAGACTTATGGTTAGAGAGGAATGAAAATAAGTATGGTCATTTGTTCATTCATTCATTCACCTATCCAGAAAGAATTTTTGAATACTTATGTACTCAGTATGTCCCCAGAAATGTCTTTTTGAGAGAAAAAGATGGCATAGTTTCCATCAGTAGAGTCTACCATCTAGTGGGGGAGGCAAAACAAATAAGCTCAGAGCTATTGGAGAGTGTTTAGAGCTGTGGTCAGGTTCAGAAAAACTTTGTATCATCTGTGCTGAGGGCCGTAAGAAGAAGAGAAGGATGACAGTGAAGTGATGTTTTAAGTGTGCTTAGAATTTGCCTAACATGGTTGAGTATGGAATTCATAGACTAAATGCTCAGCAGAACACTTTGTTTTCAATGGCCCTTTCAATGGCATCTTTCAATGGTACCTACATGAGAGTCATTTGAGCTTTGCCCTTGCCTAGGTTTAGTGAGGAAATCCCTGGGGAGAGCAAACAGTTAAATGCTTGACTACTCGCCAAAGGTTGGTGGTTCAAATTCACCCAGAAGCACTTCAGGAGACAGCCCTAGTGATCTGCTCCCAAATGGTCACAGCCTTGAAAACCCTATGGGACAGTTCTCTGCACACGTGGGGCTGCACATGTGGGGCTACCGTGAGTCGGAATTGACCCGACAGGAAATAACAACAAGATTTAGTGGTGACTTGTGACCAGAAGGGAGCCCTAGTGGCATAATGGTTAAGCACTACGGCTGCTAACCAAAAGGTCAGTGGTTCGAATCCACCAGCTGCTCTTTGGAAACCCTTTGGGGCTGTTGTACTCTATCCCATGAGTTGGAATCTGCTCGACGGCAATGGGTTTGGTTTGTGACCAAAAGAGTCCTTGTGTAGACAGTTCTGGAAAACCTAGCTTCACCAAGTGAAGACTCCTCATTCCTTGCTCAGAAGGCCTATTAGTTATGATTTAATGAACGTAACTCTAGCAGATGTCTAGGAGTCTGTAAGATGTGTTAACTATAGAACTAGGAGCTCAGAACTTGGAGGACTGATAGGTAGTTCTCTGCATTTGACTTCAGAAGCATAGATGCTTACATATATTTCACTCGTAAGGCTATTTGTCAATAATAGGTTAGTGTGTTGAGGAGAAACGTCAACAAGCCTAGAACTATGCATTGTTCAATCCCATAAACATCTATTGACTTGAATTGAGGCAGAATAGAAGAGCTTCCAGGTGTCTTTTCCTTTCCCAATAACTTTTTCTGTGCCTAGCAACTGAACACTTCAGTTGACATCATGCCAAGGTTTAACTGTTAGTCATATATTTTCTATATAAATGACACTAACTCCCCCTTTGGATTTCAAAGAGAGAAAGGATCTTGAATTTGGGATGAGGCCCTGAGGACCTTTTTAAGCAGTGCTGACAAGTCTCCGGATGGGTTAAAGACATTCTTGATATTAGGAACTGAGCAATCTAGCTCCACAAGTGTGTGTACACATTACCAAATCTTATGAGACCATTTGGTAACAATATATTTTGTTATGCTGTGTGATGTCTTCTTGGGTGGCCAGAGTATTAGCCTTCAGCGGTAGACTAGGATTGGGTGATAAAAACTCCATGGCTTTCACATTAAAACAGAAATCAAAGTCAAAACGGAATCTCTGTCCCCTAGTCCTATCCCCTCCCCCATCCTCTTACTTACATATTTTCATTGCACTCACGGTTACTACTCCCATTTACGTCCTCTCTTAATGACCAGTGGGGTTTGAAGACCTGTGACAATCAATACTCTGTGTTTTGGCATGAGAGGTTCCAAGGGCTTAGGTTAGGTTTAGATTTTCTAACAAATAAAGCCAGCTATCTCTGGGTACGTAAATCTGCAATTCCGTTTTCAAGATCTTGAAGAAAAGAACAATGCTGATAGGAAGATTACCCGGCTTCCTTCCCCACCCACCCGCACATCTCTTCATGCTAACCGAATGATTTGCAGTGAGCTATGAAGAGAACTGCCCAGTCAGAGGTTTTAAGCTATATATAAAGATATTTTGCAAGAGCAGCAGAACAGAAACAAGTTCAAAAGGACAGAGGAAAAATGCTGCAAATCTGTGGCAAACAGGATTTCACTGAAATTTACAGGATTCCTTGGCTATGTCTTTGATTCATGCACTGATTTCCCAACACTTTGAATCTATTTCAAGTGGTGTTAGAAGAAATGGAAATTTTTCTCTGTAATGAAAAATAAATTATTCCACTTTTATAGACAAATTGAAAAATGAGTGTTGCTTAACATTGTTCTCTTAAGCTGTTTTTCCTTTTTTTTTTTAAATTGGGGGAATAGTTATAAGAAACTGCTCTCTCTGTCTCTCCTCCTCCTCCTATTTTAACTGCAAATGAAAAACACACGTTGCGATTTAGCCAAAGGAAGTTAAGGATGAGTCTTTGGGGAAAGGAAGTAGTGCAACTGGTTATCATGTTAATCTTCCACTGTAGGAGTCTTGGGCTCAGAGCCAGATTTGCTGCTCACAACAATTGAACAGAACTTGAATGGTTAAAAAAAAAGTCACCCAACTTCTCAGATCTGGTGTCTGTAGGCCAACTTGACATGTTTTCTAGTGTTCTTTCCCTTCACACATACTAAATATCTAAAGTGATTAGAGATAAAAGGCAGGTTATTATATACGAAATGCCTCCTTATTTATTCTGCTCCAGTAAATGTCTCTGAGTAGTTAACCATGACCACAAACCACCTCAAAATTGCACTTCTATGTCAGTGTTTCTGGAAAATACTCTCCTTTTGGTCTCTGCCTCAATTTTCCTATCTTGTTAATGGGAACAATAAAAGCAAACTACAGGGGGCATTAGGAATATAGTATAATCATTATTTTAGTGTGGAATGGAAGTAGGCACATGTGTTAAGTGGTGGGAAAGGTGCTTCCCATTCTTTATTTGATGCTAGGCTTAGTTACTGGTTTGAGTGTCTTTGAAATTCCTCTTGTTTTCATTAAGCCTCAGTTTCTTTGTTTGAGTTGATTTCAATAATTTAGCTTAATGATGACAGTGTAAGTATACATTATTTTATGGTTATTTATCCCAAGGAATGACAAAAAAGAATATATTGGGAGATACTGGGAGAGGGTGTGATGTATGGGAAACAATAGTGATCTAAGAGTCTAGTATTCCAGTTTTGTCTCTACCAGTAACCAGCAGTGAGTTTTTTGGCAAGTCCCTCAATGACTGGGTTTTCTCAAATATGACATGATAAAGTTGTGGTAAACGACCTCTGAGGTCCCTGTCATAGATTGATTTGCATCCCCCAAAAAGGTAGGTTCAAGTCCTAACTCCTAGTATCTGCGAATGTGACCTTATTTGGAAATAGCATCTTTGCAGATGTAATTAATGTGAGGTCATAATCTAATATGACTGGCGTTCTTATAAAAAATGGAGAAAAGACAGACAGAGACAGACACACAAGGAAGACAGCCATGTGAAGGCAGAGATTGGGGTTATGCTGCCATATGCCTAGGAATGCCTGGTGCTACCAGAAGCTGGAAGAGACAAGGAAGGATCTTCCCCTAGAGCCTTTGAAGACAGCATGGCCCAGTGGACACCCTCAATTCAAATTCCTAGCCTACAGAACTGTGAGAGAAAAATTTTTTGTTGTTTTAAGCTACCCAGTTGGTGGCACTTTGTTGTGGTAACCCTAGGCAACTAATACAGTCCCTGAAAGATTTAATGGAATTGCTGTTATTCTGTCTTCCAGCTCTTGGTTTACCATCGCTTGACTTTTTGTTCCCTTCGGTAGATATTCACCAAATGTCTACCATGTACCAGGCATATTCTAGTAAGTAGGGATTCAGCAATGAACAAAACTGACAAAATTTCTCTCTCATGGAGCCTAGCTTCTAGTGTGGGTAGACAGCAACATATAAATGAATACATGTACTTGTCAGGGGTAAGAGCTGCTATGAGAAAACGTAGAACACAGTACAGGGGAGAGATACTGGCAGTGGTGTGGGGGCACAGAGCACTCTTATAGCGTGGTCAGGGAAGATCTCTTTGATAAGGTAACGTTTGGACAAGGGCCTTAAGAAAGTGAGGGAGCAGGGCGTGTAGATATATGAGACAAGGATAATCTAAGTGGAAGGAACAACAAGTACAAAAGCTCTAAGGTGGGAAAATGCTTTATTTGTTCGAGGATTAACCAAGAGGCCAGCTGCTGGATCAGCATGAACAAGGGGAAGAGTGATAGATGAATTTGGAGCAATGTGGTGGGTCAGGGAAGATCAGATAGCACCTTGTAGATCATTGAAAGACTTGTGGCTTTTTCTCTAAGTGTGGTGGGGAGCCACTGGAGGGTTTTGAGCAGAGAAGTAGCATGGTTTGGCATACGTTCTAAAAGCATCACTTCACAGCAGTGTTGAGAATAGATTGTAGGGGAGCAAGGTCAAAAGCAGTGAGGATAGTTAGGAGTCGTACCTTTCATATCAGCGTTCAAGGTCACCAACAAAAGATACAAACCACATACTTTAGTAGTGCAGGGTATAATGCGTTACTCACATAGCGAAAAGACAGAGATCAGCATTAATTGTGGGCACCGGTCTCCCACGGCCAGCGAGTCCCCCTCGTGGCCGATACAGGGCAGATGTTTTACACACACCCTTCTTGTGCTTGTGACATAAGAGAGATCCCATTCCCTCTCTGCCTGGAACAGATAAGTGGGGTTGGCCAGGTGCCATATGGTGCATGCACATAAGCAAGAGACAGAGAAAGTTACTGTGTGCCCAGAACAGGAAAAAAGGCTTCTCTGATAAGGAGAAGGGATGGAAGAGAGACCCAATTCCCAGCCTCCTTATCAGAAAATGTTCTGGGCTCGAGGTCTCTGCTTAGACAGCCCAGATAGGAGATGTAGAGGCAGATCATCCTCCCAACAATACCAATAATTCAGACCAGAGATGACAGTGAATTGGATCAGGGTGGTAGTGATGGGGGTGGTGAGAAGTGGTTGAATCCTGGATATATTGTGAAAGTAGAGTCAACATGATCTACTGATGGATTGAAATAAAGTGTGAGAGAAAGAGAGGTGTTAGGGATGACTCCAGTATTTTTGTGCTGGGCAGCTGGAAGATTGGGGTTGCTATTTACTGAGATGGGGAAGACTGAAGAAGGAGCAGGTTTTGGGTGGAAGGAAATCAAGAGTTTGGTTTAGACATGTGAAATTGAGAGCCTAAAAGACATCCAAGTGGAGATGTCAAGTAGGTAGTTAGATATTCAAATCTTGAGTTCAGGAGAATTCAGGCTGGAGATAAATATTTGGGAATTGTCATTGTATTGATAATATTTAAAGCCATGGGACTGGACAAGATCAGCTAGGGTCTAGGACAATACTTCTTAACCCTGGCTGCATGTTAGAATCATATCTAGAGAAGGTCCTAAGCATTGGGGTTTTTTAAAAGCTCTCCAAGTTATTCTAGCATGAAACAGGGTGGACAATGACTGACCTGTAGAGTGAGTGCAGACAGAGAAAGGAAGAGCCCTGCTTCCTGCTCCCCTACAGTGTTTAGAGATCAGGAAGATGGGAGGAACCAGTGGAGACTGGATAGGAGCTAACAGTGAGGTAGGAGAAAGCCCTAGAAATAAACCGAAGAAATGGTTTCAAGAATCCACTGTGTAAAATGCTGCTTAGAGTTTGAGGAAGATGAGGAATAAGAAATGATCACTGGATTAGGTCATGTGGAGGTCACTGGTGACCCAGACAGGAGCAGTTTTGTTGTGGTAGAAGTGAAACCTATTCTAGTGTATGTTTAAAAAAAAAAATTATTTTAGTAAAATATATATAACAAAATTTTGCCATTTTAGCCATTTTTAAGTGTACAGTTCAGTGATATTAATTACCTTCACAATGTTGTTTAACCATCACCACTATCCATTTCCAAGTATTTTTTATTACGCTAAACAGAAACTTAGTACCCCTTAAGCAATAGCTCCCCATCTCCCCCTCCCTTCAGCCCCTGGTAACCACTAATAAACTTCTGACTCTTTGCATTTACTTACTCTAGATATTTCATATAAGTGGGATCATACAATACTTGTCCTTTTGTGTCTGACTAATTTCACTCAACATAATGTTTTCAAGGCTCATCCATGTCACAGCATGTATCAGAACTTTATTTGTCTTTATTGCTGAGTAATATTCCATCATAATGCTATATCACATTTTGTTCATTCATCTGTTGATGGACACAGACACATGAGTTCTTTTCACCTTTTGGCTACTGTGAATAAAGCTGCTGCAATGAGCATTGGTGTACAAGTACTTATTTGAGTCCCTGTTTTCAATTCTTTGGGGTACGTACCCAGGAGTGGTATTATTGCATCATATGATAATTCTACGTTTAATTTTTGTTGAACTGCCACACTGTATTCCACAACAGCTGTACCATTTTACATTTCTACCAGCATGGATAAGCATTCCAATTTCTCCACATCCTTGCCACTTGTTACTTCTCATTTTTCTGATAGCCATCCTAGTGGGTGTGAAGTGGTATCTCATTGTGGTTTTCATTTGTATTTCCCTAATGACTAATGACATTGAGCATCTTCTCATGTGCTTATTGGCCATTTGTATATCTTCTTTGGAGAAATGTCTATTTAAGTCCATTGCCCATTTTTTAAATTGGGTTGTTTATCTTTTTGTTGTTGAGTTTGATTCTAGTATTTTAAGAGAGAATTGGAAGAGTAGAATTTGGAGACAGTAAATAGGGGTATAGAGAGATGAGGTGGAAGCTGAAGGGGGACTGAAAGATAAGGAAGAATTTTTTAAGATGCAAGATATTACAGTATGCTGGAAAATTGATGATGAAGAGGAGAAAGGGACAATCGTGAGAGTGAAGTCCAGGGCACAAGTGAAGGTGTTGGTCTTAGGTCAATGATGGACCGTTCGTTTTTTGTGGCAGCAAAGAAGGCAGAATATGTGAATATAGATATGGATAAATTGGTGGATATGGTAGTGGGAGGGTGTAGAAGTTCATTTTATTCTCAGTGTTGGAACTTTTGTACTTGGAGGTTTGAAACCTCCAAGTTAGGTTAGTAAGTTACATAAAGGCTTGAGCATATGGGTGCTTGTAGCGTTTGAAGGCATATAAATAGTCAGTAATGTCAGAGAAATAGACAAAAAGCAAAAAAATGCTACATCAATATAACCCACTTTCACACAGATATTTAGAATCCTATTTTAGAAGAATATTAATTAAACAGGAAATGTTTTTAGCATATTGTTAAGTGAAAAAAGCATGTTACCCAAGGATATGAATAGTGTGCTTCAAATTAAAAAATTCTTACCTGTGTTTACACATAGAAAAACTCAACAAAATCATTAATTCATTTCAGATAGTGGGGCTATAGGTAAGTTTTATTTTCTTTTTTGTTGATATGAAATGTTCAGTGTACTTGGTACCTTTGCTAACCAAAAGTGTGTTTCCTCTTCCTACTACAGTTTTGAGATTATCTGAGATTCTCTCTCCTATCCTTATTTTGGAAACTCTGGTGGCGTAGTGGTTAAGTGCTACGGCTGCTAACCAAGAGGTCGGCAGTTCGAATCCACCAGGTGCTCCTTGGAAACTCTAAGGTGCAGTTCTACTTTGTCCTGTAAGGTTGCTACGAGTTGGAATTGACTCGATGGCAACGGGTTTGGGATTTTTTTTTTGGTATCCTTATTTTAGCGCTGATTATGGTACTACTTCTGGACTAATTAGAGCACTACAAATATGAGATTGACCCTCTCAAGTTCATAATCTTTGTTATCAAAATGGAACTAGCACTCTGAGCTGACCTTGCTGGGTTATGTCCTGAAGCCAGGGTAGATGTATCAATCATTATGTCTCGCTGGTTGTTGAATGTCGCCAGACCTTACAGGAATCCTAAATGTACAAGTATAAGAATGTACGATAGAGATGAGAAGATTTGGTGACTCTATGGGCATAGAGGCCTTTGGAGAACTGACTGGAGGAAAATACCCACTAAGGATAAGACATGACTGTTTGAATGGCACAGAATAAAGACAGAGAGAAGGGAGAATAATGGTGACCTCCAGTAAAGTGAATTCTGCTTTCCTTGTCTCTCCTGCACAGTCAGAAAGGGTTACAGACCTGGTATCACAAACTGAAAAGTTTCATGCAAGCAGTCAACAGTAATGACATGGGGCCATGGATCCTTCAAAGATGGCATCTGCAATAAATTATAGACCAAGGGTCTGGAGATTGGCTGGAACCATTAGGGAGGCAGCATTTTATGGACGACATCAAAGGGGACAACAGGGAAAGGTCAAAGCCTGAATCCATAAACAGCATGCACCTCCAAGAAAGAGTATAAGTTTTAGTTTGTTTTTTTCTAAAAGAAATAGCTTGAAAAAATCAGTGCAGATTTAGTGTTGGATACATCACATCATTGCATCCAGTTGCAATTGAGTTGATTCTCACTCGTGGCAACCTATGTGTGTCAGGGTAGAACTATGCTCTATAGGGTTTTTAATAGCTGATTTTCTTCAGAAGTAATTGCCAGGCGTTTGTTCCTTGAAGACTCTGGGTGGACTCAAACTGCAAACCTTTCAGTTAGCAGCCGAGTGTGTTAACTATTTGCACCACCCAGGGATTCTGTACTATATAATATATTCTGTATGTATATATATACATACGTTATATATTCTTACAGAATATATTCTGTAAGTATAGAAGATTGAGCAAAAGTGTAGAGTCTTGGAGATTTTTCTATCACAGAATAAATACTACTTGAGGAATTATAAGTCTCTGGAGCAGTGAGCTCTGTACTTAGTGCAGTCATCAAAGTTGATTGGGGTGTGTTGCTGCCAGCAGACCTGTCCACACTAGCAGGTGCCAGGCACGGAGAGCGCCGCTCCCTCAGACATTGACCCCGGGTTAGGGAATATGCTGACGAGCTCTGTTTACTCCAGCAAAGAACAGGGAGGCTAATGCCCCACTCCTTTGAGGAGCAGCCCACGTACCATAAAGGTTTTATAGCTGTTCAAGATAGACTTCAGGTTCATTCTTTCCAGATTCATTCACGGGAAGGGAGAAGCAGAGGGAGGGGATGGTAACAGTAGAGCAATGTTTAACTCAACAGATTCCAATGTCTCAGTGGTGAAGATGATCAAACCCTGTATTTCCCCACCCTGTTGGCTCCACAAACAGAAAACGTCAAAGTTAGGCACCTTGCCAGATGTTCCAGCCAGCAGCTGAACTGAAACAGACCTGCCCTGGGAAGAGAGAGAGAACTAAAGCCAAGGAAACCTAAGAAGGAAAAATATGGCAGACTACCCCAATATCTTTGCCACTGACCTATCGAACTGTTTGTTTAGATGAGAGTTAGAATATAGTTGAAATGTTAGTGTTATTGCTATTATTATAATTTGTTAGCTAATGTTTATCGGGAGCTATGTGTCAGATGCCAGGTTAAGCATTTAAACGCACTTTGTCATCTGTTCTCCTCAACCATGTGAGCTGTGTTCCATTATTATCTCTATTTTATAGAAGAAGAAACTGAGGATGAGGAATTTTCTATTTAGTGGAGGAGTCAAGACTTGAAAGTAGGTCTGCCTAGATGTGATTAAAACTTGAGGTATGTTGTATCAAAAATCAAGCAACGTTGTGCGCACTGAAGTTGGTTTAAGTTGTAGGTTTTCAGGATGGAAGGAAGCCAATTTTTTTCTACCATATGTACTTTACAAAAATTATTTTATTTTTTCCTATAAGGTAGATATTAATATCCCTATTTTAAGGTGGAGTCTGGAATTAAACTTAAGTTTGTCTGATCCCAAAGCCCCCTGTTTCCATTATACCTTGTTGTTGTTGTTAGCCTGCCATACAGTTGTCCACTGACTCACGGCAACCTCACACACAATGGAACAAAATGCTGCCTGGTCTTCTGCCGTCCCCATGATTGGTTGCGGATTGGACCGTTGTGATCCCTAGGGTTTGCATTGGCTGATTTTCGGAAGTATGTTGCCAGACTTTTCTCCCTAGTCCATCTTGGTCTGGAAGCTCTTCTGAAACCTGTTCAGCATCATAGCAGCACACAAGCCTCCATTAACAAATTGGTGGCTGTGCATTGGCTAAGAATCGAACCCGGGTCTCCCACATGGAAGGCAAGAATTATGCCACTGAACCACCACTGCCCTCATCACACCTTACTGGGAGAAAAAGGAAAAGGAATCTCCATTTTCAGTGAAGATGGGGGGGTGACGCATGCAGTGAAGGATATCAATTCGCTGATAGTTCAAATGTCATTTTAAGCAGTAGTTTCAACTCCCTTCCATGATTACTTATGAGAAATACTGCTTGATTTGAATTTCGCTTTTCTAAGTATAGGTGTTACCACCTGTTTGCATGTTGCTGTGATGCTGGAAGCTATGCCACCAGTATTTCAAATACCAGCAGGGCCACCCATGGTGGACAGTTTCAGCGGAGCTTCTAGAATAAGACAGACTAGAAAGAAAGGACTGGCAATCTACTTCTGATAAATGGAAAACTTACGGATCACAAAAGAATATTGTCCAAGATAGTGCTGGAAGATGAGCCTCCTAGTTTGGAAGGCACTACACAGTGGCCACAACAATGGACTCAACATGAAGAACATTATGAAGATGGTGCAGAACTGGACAACAGTTTGTTCTGTTATACATAGAGTCACCATAAGTCGGAGCCAACTCAATGGCAACTAACAGTAATTACAGGTGAAGCTCCTAAAAGCAATAAAATCTTAAAATACACAGAAGAAAAAGAAAAAAGAAGCTGTTTAAAAATTTTAATGTGTTTTATAGTTTACAAAGCACTTTCTTGAACTGCGCAATGGCTTTGCCAGTCCACTTTTATTATTTCCTAGTCTATTTTTTACAATGAAGACAGCCAACACCAATCCATAAATATTTATTACATTGTGATCATAACAGCCACTACCATTTGTGTATCAGGGACTTTAACAGGTATTATCTTGTTTGCCTTTCACAACATTATTGAGTAGATAGTCTCTCTTGACCAATGAGGAAATTGAGCTTCAGAGTGGCTTAGTAGCTTGCCCAAGGGCACGAAGCTAATAAGTGAAAAATCCAAGACTTATCTAGTTTGGCCAGTCTTCTTTCTCCTATCTTATATCAGTTTTCCCCTCAAGGGTCAAAGCAAGAAAGCTGAATAATTAGCCTTTCAATAATTGAAAGTGGGCAGGAGAATGTGGCACTTAAAGATAACATTGATCTCCTTGCAGGCTTTTACATATATTGAAACAAAGGCAGAGAGCAAGTCACTTATTCACATCAGTTCTTTCAGCAAATTCTTATTTTGTTTTTCAATTTCCATCTGGTCCCTTGGTGGTGCAAATGGTTTGCCCTGGCTACTAATGTAGAAGTCAGCGGTTTGAACACACCCTGTGGCACCACAGAAGAAAGGCCTGGCAATCTGCTTCTGTAAAGATTACAGCCAAGAAAACCCTATGGAACAGTTCTGTTTTCTAATATGTGGGGTAGCTATGAGTCAGAATTGATTCAACTTAATGGCAAATGGGTTTAGTTTATTTATTTTTTTAAAATGACTGTTTTCCTTGCAGACATGTTTCTATAACAAAAGATTAAAGAAATGTGGCAAATAGAAAAGAGAAAAAAAAATAATGAGGGAAGAAATTAAAAAAAAAAAAGAACAGGGAAACAAAGTCAAATAAGCAAGTAAATCAATAAAAAAGAGATCAGAGAAAGTAATTACCATTTATATATTGCACAGGTAAAAATCTGGGCACAGAGAAATGAGAGAACCTTATCACATGAATGAAATCAGTTGAGAGTTCTCTTAGGCCCCTTTGTTCCTGATGTTAGATTCCCTAAATCTAACTTCAAAACAAAATTCCAAAGTTCATCCATTTAAATGTACACTTGGGAATAAGATACATCCCAATTAATTTCCATTTCTCTTTCTCTCCAAAGGCATACACTTTAATGACCTGTCTACCTCATTGTCCCTGAAGCCCCTACTCCCCATTCCCTATAGCTGGAAATACTTAGTCCCTTTATGTAGGTTAAGTGCCATTCTAGGCACTTGACCAGGTAGAATTTTGATGAAGGCAAATAAAAGGACCCCTTGATCCATAGCTCCACAATGCCTTATGGCTGGTTCTTTTAGCATTTAGTGTCATTTCTGGATACTAAACCAAGTCCCTCTCCTATTCCTCACTTCCCCAGGTCCCTTAACTGACCCTTATATTGCTTTGTGTCAAATCTGACTTCTTGAAAATAACACCAAAACAAAGGTGAGTTTATTCTTGTCTTAGTAAGTGATAGCACTACCTTGATAAAATCTTAGTGGCGTCTCAGAGAGGGGAGTGCAAAATTGAGATATTTGTGAGGTTTTGGTGTCTTCTTTAAGGCAGGTCTTTCAATCTTGAGGCTTTTTTAGGTTTGGGTAAGGATCATGATGTAATATTCTAGTACTGGAGACTACATAAGGCAAAGGTTTTAAGGCTGGGAGTTCAAAGAGTCTTGGAGGTAAACTACCATTTGATGCTATTTATTGAAGAATCGAAGCATTTGATGTTTATTTAAATGTGTTTTTTGGGAAGTTCCCAAGATGAACAATAAAGTTATATGCAACTTTTATCTTCTAGGGCAAGAGTTTCTTGAAATAGTAAAGTCATCTTAATGAATATAGGGGAATAGTAAAGTCATGTTGATGGTAGATAGTAAGCTGTGTCAGTGTAGATGGTTTTGCTTCTCAGTGTCCCACCTTGTGGTCATTCTTCAGCCTTAGCTAAAAGATAGACCACTAACATCTGGACATTTGATCGATATGGGAGTGGCTGTTTCAATCTCTGTAAGTGTCAGATTTTCCTGTTCTTTTTAATGGCTCAATTGATGGATATGACAAGTAAAAAATATAGTTGGATCATTTGACAGAAGCTATACAACAGAGCCTGGGTGACACAAGCAGTTTGCGATCAGCTGCTAACCTGAAGGTTGGCAGTTTGAACTCACCCAGTGACTCTGCAGAAGAAATGCCTGGTGAACTGCTTCCATAGGATTATAGCCAAGAGAACTCTATGGAACTGTTCTACTCTGTAACAGATAGGGTCTCCATGAGTCGGGGGCTGACTCGATGGTAGCTAACAACAACAACGATATACAGCAGCAAGGTCCCTGGGTGGCACATAGAGTTTCTGCTCAACTACCAACCTAAAGGTTGGTGGTTCGAGCCCGGCCCAGTGACACAATGGAAGAAAGGCCTGATGATCTGCTTCCATAATGACTGCAGCCAAGGAAACCCTATGGAGCAGTTCTACTCTGTAACACGTGGATTTGCCATGAGTCGGAATCGACTTGACAACAATGTTTTATTGTTTTTTTTTTTTTAAATATAGCAGCATTAAGACTCTGGAGATCACACATATAAACACTGCAGTACAAACTAATACTGAGAGAAGGGTTATGATCCAAGTTCATTGTCTGCTTACCAGTCAGGAGGCAAGACAGCCCAAATTAAAACAAGAGAATAGACCTTATTCCCAATCTGAAGAGTCCATAGACCAGATGTAATGGGGTAATTAGCCAGATTACCTAAATTTATTATTTCTTTATTTGATTTTTAGTTATTTTTAATAATATTAAAGATCCCAGAGAGATCTGCAGGATGTAAGCACAACATTCTTCCCCAAAAAAATCCTCACAGGCTAATATCATATCTAAAGTGTCTCTATTATGAGCCACCACCTTTCCAATTTCATGAGCCTCCCAGGCAAGGAATTCTATAGCTGTAGGGGCATTGTCTAACTCTTCTGCATTCCCTGAGCTATATCATGCAGGATTCTCCCTATTTTTTGAACCGCTTGTAAAACATGAAGTGAAGAAGCATGAGGAGAAAAGAAAACAACCCAAAATTCCCCTTGAGGGTTAGGACTCAGTTTTTTCTTCTTAAAGTACATTATTTAACAACAGTTCCTAGAGGGTAACAGTTACTAGAGGGTAAACTGATATGCCAAGGTGTATCCTGGGTGATGTCAGGGACTACACTGAAGGCAGGCATCAGTTTACCAAGGTAACAAGTCCCTGTCCAATTTGCAGGTAGCATCCAGAAGGCTTTTATGCTGCAAATCTAATACCAGTCATTGGGAGCCACCTATGAACTATCTTTGGCCAAAACATCTCTATGGGGTTGAAAAATGGGGTTCTAACATTTTGGCTCCACTCATCAAGAATGGTCCAGTGCCAGGGAGTAAAATTTGGAATACCAAGGTAATTAGGTAGATCTAAAGGAAAAGAGCATTGTCTTACTTGTGACATCAGTAAGAGTGACTTGGTCTTCAAATACATTGCATCTCTTCTCTAGTTCTTTTCCAAAGTTCTATTTATGTGAAAGTTAAGTTACAAAGCTTCAGGTTTTAGATCATAGAAGTGTTGCTTAGATGAGTTGAGGGAAGGCTGTTCATACCTGTTGATGATAATACTGGGTACATTGCATGAGTTCCCTGCCATCTTTGGCCATGTGTGTTTGCAGCGGTGTGGAGTCTAGAATCAGAGGAGATGTTCCTAGATGCATGGGTTGACCAGTTACTAATTCATAAGGGGAAAATTGATAAACCCTACAAGACATTGGTCTCATTGTCATTAGGCCGTGCAAACCCAAGAATCTCTGAAAAAATTGCTACTTTGAGTTTCAGAATTCCGTTTGTTCTTTCTATGTTTCCTGATTATTGGGCTAATATTGGCAGTAAAATTGCTAAGTGAGAGAACTTTACAAAGCTCTTAAATGTTAGTCCCAGCGTATTAGTTTTTATTTCTGTGTAATGAATTATCACAAACCTAGTGCCTTAAAACTACACCACATTTATTATCTCATAGTTTCTGTGGGTCAGGAATCCAGGCATGGCTTGACTGGGCCCTCTGCTTACTCATAAGGCTGAAATCAAGGTGTTGGCCAGGCTGTGTTCTCATCTAAGCACTCTGTTGGGGGAGATGCTGTTTCCAAGCTCACTCAATTTGTTGGAAAAATTTATTTCCCTGTGGTTGTAGGACTGAGGGCCTCCATTTTTGCTGGCTGTTCGCTGGGGCCACCTTAGGCTCTCAATGGCTGCCCACAGTTCCTTGCCATATAGACTTTCCCAACATTGTTGCTTACTTCATGAAACCAGCCAGCAAGGAGAGTCTTTAGAATGCGACTGCTAGCAAGATGAGTTTCATATAACATGATGCAACCATGGCAGTGATATTCTATCACCTTTGCCATATTCTGTTGGTTAGGAGCAAATAATGGATCCTGACACAGTTAAGGGGAGAGTCCATCTGCTATACCCAGTAAAATAGGTATCCTGTCACTACAGCAATAGATTGGAATTCTATAGGTTGGTAGCACAACGTCAAATAATTCTTTTTGCTATTAGAGCTGTTTTTCTCTTCCAAGGAAAGGTTTCATTCCATCCCGAGAATAAGAAAACAATATGCAGGACGTATCCCAAACCCATTGCGGGGGGTGGGGGTGGGTGGGTAGATGTTTGAAATCCATTTGGAGGTATTCAAAGGGACTCTGAGGATTGGGCTATTGTCCATGTCTCACCTTTACAGCATCACTAGATCATGCTAGTGACAGATGAGATATGCACCAGAGACATCCTCAGACATTTTAGTAAAGTTTCCCCATCAATGTTTACTGAGTACAGTAGCCAGTTTTTCCTTGCAGTGGAGGGTAAGTTCATGTAAAATGCTTACAAGTTCTATTTGAGCTTCTCCAGTACTTCTAAGCAGCCATCCTTAGAGTGCCAGAGAATATCCACATGCAATTTAAATCTGGATTTCTCCCAGTACTCCTCTTCTAACTTTGGAGCCAATCACTGGTATTCTATAAAAGTCTCTTTGAACCTCTCAGAATATTTAATCTCTTGGTTATCATTAGAGCTAAGATCTTAGTGAATGTTGCCTGTCTGCCATAAAGATCTGCAGGGATCTCCTTTAGCATCCCTAATATCCCCTTTTGTATGAGATCCTACTTTTATAATAGCCACTATAATAGCCACCTCTTTAGGAAGCATCAGAGCACTCAAATGGTTTTTAATTTGCTGACCATTTTGAATTGGGGTTTGTGATGGTTAAGATTGTGTGTCAACTTGGCTAGCCCATGATTGAATATACTGTGAGTAGCCAATCAGATGAAAGGGAGTCTCTTTGGGGGTGTGGCCCGCCTCTGTATATAAGCAGATGTTCTGGCTTTTTGCTCTCTCTGGATCCTGCAGCTGCTTTCTGTCATCTCATCTCCCGTCCTTGGGACTTGAGCTGCCAGCTTATCTGCTGAACCTGGGATTCGTCTATCTGCACAGCCTTTGAGCGGGAGCCCTGCTCTCCAACCTACTGATCTTGGGCTTGTCAGCTTCTGCAGCTGTGTGACTTGGGAGAGGCCTCTACCCTGATCCACGAACTTGGGACGTTCTAGCCTCTACAATCGTGTGAGCTGTTTCCTTGATATAATCTCTCTCTATATATTTATTTATACACTTTACTGGTTTTGCTTCTCTACAGAACGCAGCCTAAGACAGGGTTCTTGTTGAGATCAAGAACTCCATTTCCAAAGCATTCTAAAATTATTAACCACTCCAAAGGTATATCTATTATCAGTGGATACTATACTTTTATTTCCAGCTAATTTACAAGCTCTGTTTAGTGCAATGATTTCTTCTATCTGGGTGTATGTTGTTTCTGGTGAGGGGTGGCATTCACATCTGATATTTTTCTATATCAGTCTTAAGTTATGACCTGTCAACAAACAAGATTAAGTCTAGATTTTCTAAAGGAGTTTATAATAAATCTATTCAGGGTATAGATGGTTTCTGAATGAAGATTAAATAGTCATGAATTTCCTCTGTTTCAGGTAATAGAGGAAAAGTAGCAGGATTTTAAAGGAGACCCTGAAACCAAGTTGGCAGAAGCCCCCAGTGGTTTAGCTGCTGTGGCCATTGACAAGATGGGTAGGCTTTTACTAATGAGTTAAGCAGGAAACTGGAGTAAGTTATTGGTCTGTTATAATTCCCACAGAGCTGAGTCTGAATACCAAGGGCTCGTCAAGATCTCATGTACAAATGAGGTTTATGATAATTAGAAAGGCTGTTTATGATCATTAGATAGGCTGTTTATGATAATTAGATAGGGTCATAGTGGAAGGTTGTTAGAGAGGTAGTGTTAACTCACAAAAGACCTGTTCATGTTTAGATTCTAAGGGAAGAGATTTGGTTACTGAGAACTTAGTTAAGTCATGTAGTAGACAGGCAATTTCAAAAAAAATTGAGAACCTATTGCAATCGAGTGAGACTGAAGAATCTTCTTAATTGTCTCTGCCCTAATAAAATATGAATGGCATATCCTCGATCAGGGCATGATTTTTAATTTTTTTGTAAAGGACCAGATAGCAAATATTTTAGACTTTAAGGGGCATACAGTCTCTGTCATAACTATTCAACTCTGTCATTGTAAGATGCAAGCAACCGTAGACAATATATAAATAAATTGGTATGGCTGTGTTCCAATAAAACTTTACAAAAGCAGGAAACAGAATGGAATTGGCTAGTGGCTGTAGTTTATCAACCCCTGTCCTAGGTAATAAACTTACTTTGACAAAATTTTGACTTCTCTTTGCAAATCTTATGTCCTTACTGAGCTAAAATAGCACATAGGTAGGTAGAATTAGTCTTAGAAGTCACCTCATTTTTAGAATACAACAAAAGATCATACACATATTGGATAAGAGTTGACCCATGAGGAAATTTAAGATCCTTGTGGTCCTGGTTAAGTATTTATGAAAAGTAAGAGGTACCTCAGTAAACCCCTGGGGCATAACAGTCCAGGTATATTGTGATTTCATAAGGCAAACAAGTATTGACTGTGTTTATATAAAGAAATGAGAACACAGACCTACAACTGTATAGTATGTAGTCTTAGAAGGCACCTAACAAAAAAATAATATTTGGGTTTGGTACTACAGGGAAGCCATGAATGACTTTTTTTGTTTTTAATGTCCCTGAGGTCCTGAGTCAATCTATATGCTTGCCTATTGAGTTTTTTGACTAAGAGGATAGAAGTGTTATAAGGACCACAATAGGATACGAAGAGTCCTTTCCCTGTTAGGTTTTCCACTATTGATTTCATCTTTCTTTAGCTTCTCATTTAAGAAGGTATTGTACAAGTGTGGGGAGAAGCTAGGATCTTGGGTCATGGCGGTGAGGAGGTCTTGATTGGATTTTGATGAACCTCCAACATTGTCAAGTGCTGAGTCCCTCTAAATATCACCAAGACAACTTGTAAGTAAGATAAAGCTGTGTTTTTTCTAACCCAATAAAGGAGTGCATTGAGGGTAGCGTCTCAGAGGCTGGGAGGACAAAGTTGGAATATTTATGAGCATTTGGAATTTGGTTTAAGGCAGGTGTTGTAATGTGAAGGCTTGATTAGGATTGGGGAAGAATCGTGATATAATAGGTTTGGTGGAGATAGAAAGATGAGGGTTTTGAGATGAGGGGATTCAAAGATTCTTGAGAAGTAAACTATCATTTGATACTGTCTATAGAGATGAACAATTTGATATTCACTTAAAATAGTTGTTTGAATATTTATCTTCCTGGGTAAGAGTTTCCTGGAGTAATAAAGTCATGTTGATGAAGACCATGGGATAGTAAAACCATGTTAATGTAATCAGTTAGCTGTGTGGGTGTGAATGGTTTTGGTTCTCACTTTTCTTGCTGGTTTTCTGTCTGCTATTCTGGTTCTGAAAGGACTTGACTACTGCCAGGGTGCTAGGGATTATATCCTACTTTAACTCTCCAGTCCTTGTGGTTGGATCCCTACTATTTACTACAGGACTTCACTCTCTGCCTTCCACGTGGCCCATCCATAATCCATTTATTTGCTGTAACTTGATCTGTCCTTCTTGACTACATTTCCTTGTCTTTTAACATCTGTGAAAACTTCTGCCAAGACTTCTGCCTGTTACCTTTTTCTAGACTCCCTAGCATGGTATAATGGATTTGAGTCTTGCCTCTGTTACTTACCATCTGCAATACACTTACCCCCTGCTTCATCGTTCCTCATTTAGTCCATGGTGGGGCCTTCCATGATTTCCTGACTCGCTCTGATAAGTCTGTCTGGTGTCTGATTCATGGCCATCCCACACTCAGTCAGCATTGCCCCAGACAGACCTTCTGTGCAGAAACGGGCATTCTGAACAAAATCTGAGCTCTAGAAAAATTAATCTGTTCTTAGGCTTGCCACTTCTCTGGCTTCCTGAATCTACTTACTTCAGGCTCTTTGGCTTTTCCCTGGAAAATTCTATGGCTTCCCTTTCTATGTAAGCTAAAACTTTATGATTTTCTTTAGTTGGGGATGAAAACATAGTGTGTCTTCACAAGGATGTGTCTTTCTTAGAACCCTCTAATAGAAATAGATAATCCAGACTTGCTTCCAATAGGGAAAAATGCACACCTATGTTTTCTAACACATGCATGGAAAAACCTGTTTTTCTGCTTCTCCTACATGGGGTTCATGAACATGAAAACATTTTATTCTGTACCCATTGTTTCCATATTGACGAACTAAGGCTTCAGATTTTAGAATTGTTCACCTTTTCTTACATATACTGGATAGAGGAGAACCAACACAACAAGATCAAAATTGTTAAATCCATATGCAGGTCTGGCAAAATTACTAGGCAAGTTCTTCAATGTGTTCTGAGGGCTGTCATGCTCCATCACCCCTGCAATTACTTCCATTAGAATTTGCTCTCAGGAATGATTTGTAAACACATTCATACCAAAGTGCTCATGGTGGATACTAGATCATTATATATTGCCATCAATGGTATTTGAACCGCAGCCTTCCTCATCAGTGATATTCACAACCTTCCTTATCCATGATGGAGAAAAGCCTGGCTAACAGGTAAGTCCTTGTTTATCACAGAGAGAAATCTGGGGTGCAATTATGCAACACATGTTCACTCCCAGAAATTTACATTAACCTTATGTTGGCAGGAATTCAAAGTCTGTCCCTGACACAGGGGAAGATTTTGAGTTGAACTTGTATTTTGGGTCTAGCTGTCAGTTCCTGGATAGTCTGCAATGATCATTAAGAACAGGAAATCTTGATAAGGAATTAATACCTGACTAGAAAAAATCATGGCAAAAAGTCATGGGATTTTATACCAGTTCTTCTTTCACCCACAGGGAACAATTATATGTCCCATTTATATACTTTGATGTGAAATCTAAGAATCAATGCTCTTTTTACAGTTCAAGGCTCTTGACTCTTTGACCTTAGACCCAGATCTGCCATTAGCTGTGTGACCTTAAACCAGTCTTTTTTCCCTCTTTAAACTTCACTAATTCCTCAGATTTAAAATTTTAATAGCTATTGAAAATTTGACTTCATAGGAGGATGTTTCTGTAATTCAGGGGAGGGTTGATGATTTGGGCTCAGATGATGGAAGAGGAATGGGGATAGACCCTGAGAATTAGCACTTTTAGTAAGTTTCCCAGGTGAATTTTATGCTTGCTGAAGCTTGAGATACTTTATATATATTAAAGCTATGCTACTACGTATTAAAAGGTTCAGACTTTTATATCTTCTCATTGGAGTAAGACTTTCATCTGTATGAAGTATTTCCTTTTATCTCATTTAATGCTATTTGCTTTAGATTGCCCATTGTATGATAGTAATATTTTTATAACTGTTTTTTCTTTGTTACCATTAGCTTGCTATATCTTTTTTCCATCTTTGTTTTCTGCATATCACATATACATAAAATATAGCTGTATTTCATTCTCCCACAATCTGATTGGGAAATTTAACACACCCATAGTTCTTGTGATTAATGATATATCTGGACTCATTCCTGACATCTTACTTTATAGTTTTATTTGCCATGCCTTCCTCCTTATTTTTCTGATCCTTCTCTCCCTTCCCTTTTCTTCTTTCTTTTCCCTCCTTCTCTTTCTTCTTTCTTTCCTATTTTTTATGATATACTGATCACATTTTCTTTATTTATTTTCTTCCATGTCCCTAGTGGTATGGAAGAGGAGCCCTGGTGGTGCAGTGGTTAAAGCTCTTGGCTGCCAACCAAAAGGGCAGCAGTTCAAACCCACCAGCTGCTCCGCCGGAGAAAGATGTGGCAGTCTGCTTCTGTAAAGATTACAGCCTTGGAAACCCTATGGGGCAGTTCT